>NW_026294540.1:37483881-37638881 GCF_007827085.1 Peromyscus californicus insignis | reverse complement strand
AAGCTTAGCTCCCGGCATCTATTTTGGGCAACTCACAACCTCTGTGACTTCAGCTCCAGGGGACTTGGTGCCCTCTCCCAGCCTCTGCAAGGACCTGGACACATGTACACAAACCATACACCCGTACACAGACATTAAAATAAAACCCTCTTTATTTTCCTTTCTTCTGTGTTGAAATGGATTTTCATCCTCCTCATGTTCTCTCAGGGAAAGCCTAGGAGCTCACACCTCAATCTGTAACTATTTCTGAAATGCAGCTTCAGGGTTTGAAAGGTTTCTCTTATCTGCTTTTCATCCTTCACATCATACTTAACGGTATCTCGGAAAAGATTAGAGTTTGCCGTGCATAGACGGGACTGGTCTGCCGTACCACTATATATTGAGAGGAGGTAAAGATGGACATAAAAGATGATTCCATAATAGCAAGTCATGCTTCTGGAGCCTGTCCTTGACTGCACTGCCATGCTAAAAAAAAAAAAAAGAAAAAGAAAAAAAGAAAAAGAAAGAGGAGGTAATTCAAATATCTGCTATCAAGAGGTGTCTACCACAGTCTGTCTTACATTGCTATAACAAAACACCAGAGACTGTGCAATTTATAAAGAAAAGAGATTTGTTGAATTCACAGTTCTGGAGACCCAAGAGCATGAGCCTGGCATCTACCCAGCTTCTGGTCAAGCAGTTATGGCTGATGACATCACATCACAGAAGCATGAGTGGGTGGTGAGCCAGTTGCATGTGGATGACCAAAACACCAAGGAACTTTGCCTCCAGACTTCTCCTTTATCACTAACTAATCCAGATGTGACTCCCAAGAAAACTTAATCAGTTTCAAGAGCCTTAACTGAGTCTCTGCAGAGGGGTATTAATCCATTCACGAAGATGGAGACCCTGTGTGCTAATCATTAGTATTTTGGGGATATATGTATGTGGGGTGAATATGTGTGCACCTGTTGTATGAAAGCAAGATGACAACCTTTGGTGGCATTCCTCAGACACTAGCCACCATCTTTTTGAGGCAGGATCTCTCACTTGCCTGAAACTCATCAGGTAGCCTCCATTTAGTATCCCTAACTTTGTTGTCTGACGATCCGTAACTTCACAAAGTGAGGGTGAGCCTGCTGGCCTTCCAGCATGGCCTCCTCTTGTTCCCCCACCCTTCTGAAATCTCATGCAGCCTAGGCTGGCCTTGAACTAACTATATAGCCAAGGATGACCCTGAACTCCTGATCCACCTGCTTCTTCCTCCCAAGTGTTGGGCTTACAGTTATGTACCACTTTGCCCCGTTTTATGCAGTGCTGGGGATAGAACCTAGGGATTCCTGCAGGCTAGGCAACTACTTTATACCTACTGACCCATATCCCCAGCCCCTCTGGTGCTTCTTGAGTATACTGTGCACCCACTGAGTGAGTATATCTGCATCCCGCTGTGTGAAAGGATTCTTATGTCCCAGCCATCTAGGTATCAGAGACCCCGCCCCCTCCATCGTCAAACCTCCCCGCTTTAGTCCCGCTCACTTACTGCATCATTTTTTACTTCTATCCTGTGTCCTATGTCCCAAAGCCAGGGTGGTCACTTGTTCAACCTCTCCATTCACATGAATCACAGCCCCCTATTTATTTAATTGATCTTTTGTAGATTCCTTCCAGATTTATGGCTTTCTGCCCAAACCCAGCCTGTCTGTAAAGGTGAGTGCCGACTCCTGTCTTCGCTGGTGATTCTGCCCTTCTTGTGCGCTTGATTCATGTCCCCAAACTTCTAGAGAGAATTTCCACAGAACACTAGTCATTCCATTCACTCACTAGGTCTGTTTGGGAAAGTGTAGTTACCTCTACAGATTTATATATCTGCCTTGTCTTCCTGCTAACTGCTCCATAGCACAGAACTCAGAGTTAGAGTTAGCAGTGAGGAAGACGGTCAGGCTCATGGTCCTCCCAGAACTGCCGGTTCAGTCCGGGAGACCGAGGTGCAAACAATTCAAACAAACAGCAAACACAGAACCACACAAGGCTGGGGATGTGGCTTAGTGAGTCAACCACCTGCTGTGTAAGCACGGGGACCTCCTTTTGGACCAAGGACCAATGTGAAAGCCGGGTGTGCTCATTCATGTCTGTAATGTTAGAGCTGGTGGAGAGAGTGTGCCAAAGACAGGTGGATTTTCCGAGCTTGCTGGCCATAGCCTAGCCAAATCCATGAGCTCCAGATTCTATGAATGATCCTGTCTCCTCAAAAGTAGAAGGAAGACTTAGCTGGAGAGAGAAAGGGGACAAGAGGGTAACGAGAGTGAATATGACCAAATGACTGTCAAGTGAAACTCATTATTATGAGCAATCGGTGTGTGATAAAAAAAAAAAAAAAAAAAAAAAAAAAGATGATATCACTGCCGGGCGGTGATGGCGCACGACTTTAATCCCAGCACTTGGGAGGCAGAGCCAGGCGGATCTCTGTGAGTTCGAGGCCAGCCTGGTCTACAGAGCGAGATCCAGGAAAGGCACTGAAGCTACACAGAGAAACCCTGTCTCAACACCCCCCTCCCAAAAAAAGATGATGTCACATGCACATATGCGTACACTCAGAGTCATGATGCAGCTATGAATGTGTTGATGGTTGGAGAGGGTTGTCAAAAATGAGGGTGTGGTGCACACCTGTAATCTCAGTCCTCAGGATGCCGAGCAGAAAGATTGAGCGCTCATAGCCAACTGGAGGCTGTCTTTAAAAATATGGGGAGCAGGGGCTAGGGATGTGGTTCAGTTGGCAGAATGTTTGCCTAGGGCGCATGAAACCCTGGGTTCAGACCCCAGATCTGCATAAACTGGACATTGTGGAGCACACCCAGTTCCAGCACTCAGGAAATGGAAGCAAGAGCATCAGAAGTTCAAGGTTATCCTCAGTACCTAGTGAGTTTGGGGCCAACCTGAGCTACATGAAACCCTGTCTTAATAAACTACAATAAATAAATAAAATAATAAAGAAAAAGGCACTGGAAAGAAACTGCAAAGTTCAGCAGAGGTCCGTGCAAAAGTTCCTGCCTCGATTCTGTGGGTACTGGGAAGACGAAAGGGTTTCCAGCCAGAGGGCGGCCATGTGACCGGATTTGCATTTCGAAAGGTCACCTGCTCAAATTTCAGCTGGGAGGCCCCCAGAGGACGGACCTGAGGTGGAGGAGGTGCCAGCAGCCTGGGGAAGTGGCCATCCTCAGTCTCTCTCTAGAAATGGCCCTCTCCCGAAATCACTCTGCCTTTCTCGGGCAGCCACATCCAATGACTGGTCTGAGTCACAGTACAAAACCTCACGGAAGTTGAGAACTGACTCCTGCAACATTTTCTACATGTGCATTGTGGCATGTGTGCTGGCACATACAACACATGCATGCGCACACACTAAAGTGAAAAAAAAGGCTTCTAAAGAACAAGTGTTTAACATTATATTCAGCTACGTGGTGAGTTCGAGACCAGTCTGAGATACTTGATACTCTCTGAAAACAAAGAGCCAGGGTTGGAGATGGAGTGTAGTTGGTAGAGTGCTTGCCTAGCATGCAGCAAGCTCCGCATTTGATTGTATATAGTAAGTTTGAGGAGACAGGATCATTAATAGTGTGTGTGTGTGTATGTGTGTGTGTGTGTGTGTGTGTGTGCGCGCGTGTGTGTGATGTGTGTTCACAAGTGTGCATGCTCATGCAACAGACAGGTGCGTGCCTATTCCTGTATGCTCAAGCGTGTACATGTGTATGGAGGCCAGAGGTCACCCTTGGGCATCATTCCTCAGGAGCCATCCACTCTGTTCTTTGAAGCAGGATCTCTCACTGGGAGCTGGAGCTCACTCACTAACTGGACTGGCTGCCCACCAAGCCCAGGGCTCTGCCTGCCTCTGCTTCCCCAGCACTGGGATTACAAGTGAATGCCACCATACCCAGCTGGTTTCACAGGTGATCCAACTCGGGTCCTCAAGCTGGCGTGGCAAGCACTTTTACCACCTGATCTGTCCCCCTAGCTATTGGAGAACTTTGAACTCCTCTCCTTTAATGATTTTTAGATTTATAATAAATTGTTGTAAGTTATAATTTCCCTACTGTGCTATAAAGCACTAGTATTTATTCCTCTTATCTAATTGTATTTTGGTACCCATTATCCACCCTCCCTTCTAGTCTCTCTGGTACTAGAGGGGTTAAAGTGTACTAGAATGAAATGAACGATATCAATGGAGTGAGAGGCTTTTTAATGAGCTGGCCAAGGATGCCTCAGGGGGAAAGACCGTAAAAGTCAACACATGAAATTCAGAGAGCCTCTTCCACAGCAAATAAAGAGTCTCTTATCTCCTGCAGGCAGAAGAGAGGAAAAGTCAGGGCCTGGCCTTCATTGTTAGAGTAAGCCAGGTCCCCCAGTCAATTGAATCTCTGTCTCAGCCCCAGCCAGTCTGTTGCTCAGAGCATAAGCTGGAAAGAGATCCTGAAGATGGAGATGGGGTCATCAGGGCCAGTGTCCTCTGGCACCTGGAAGACAGAGCCCTCTGTCCCATTAAGGGACTAATGGAAGATTATGGAGTAGCATCAAGATCTGTCTCCCCCTCCCTCCCTAGTCCCGGACTGGCATCAAGGGCTTAGTCTCTACACACCCGATGGGGAGGGGTGCATCTGCCAGAGATCCAAAGTGACTGCAGTCCGGAGGAATGGGGGTGGGGCTGGGTTGGGCTTTGAATGCCAAGTGTCCCCACAGGCTCCTGTGTTTGAAGGCTTGCTCTCAGGCTGGTGGTGCTGTTTAGGAAGGTTAGAGAACTGTAAGACGTGGACCTTGATGTAGGAAGTAGGTCACCGGGGATGATAAGGTTTAGGGTTTTAAAAAAAATTTTTTTTTCAATTGATTTATTTTGGGCATGTGTGTGAGTGCAAGTGTCCCACAATATACCTATGTAGGTCAGAGGTCAGTCAATTCTCTCCTTCCATCTTTTTTAAAACTACGCTTTATGATTTTTTGAGTCTGTGTGCATACGTACACGTGTGAACACTTGTGCTGCAGGGTGCCCGTGGCAGTCAGAGGACAGCCTGTGTGAACTGGTGTTTTATTTCTGTTGTGTGGGTTCCAGGGATTGAACTCAGATCATCAGCCTTGACAGCAGGTGCCTCTACCTGCTGAGCTGTCCCACTATCCCACCCACTGGGATTTTGAGGCAGGGTCTGGTCTTGTTTCCTCTGCTGTGTTACACGAAGCCCCAGGCTCTCAGTCCTGCAAGCTTCTGGCCTAGTCCCCTGCCTCCACCCTGTCTCACCTGCAGAGCGCTGGTATTACAGACAGGTTGCTCTATCCAGCTTTACCCAGGTCCTGGGCAACAAACATTAGGCCCGCCCAGTGCTTTGACCCTCTGAACCATCTCCCCAGTCTGGTCTTTAGGATCCTGTCCTCTGGTCCCACCTTCTGCTCACTCTCTGCTTTCTCATTGACCCTGTAATGTGACCAGCCTGACCCCTGCTCTCATGCCCTCCCTGCCTACTGCCATGGGCTCCCCTTTAGCTATGAGCCAGAACAAACCTTTCCTTACTTAAATCTTTCCAGTATTTGGTCACAGCAATGGGAAAAGGCAATGAATACAGACTATATCCTGGGGTGCTGGATACAAGCGCCTGATGGGGGTGGGGATGGGGGTAAGTAAGACTTTATCGAAGCATTTGTTGTTAATGAAATGCTCTCCTGTAAACATGTGCTGCATTAGACTCTTTGAAGGAAGCGTGAGTTCAGTACTGGAATGGGTCTCAAAAGCTTGGAGATGGCAGTCACCTACATGAAGTGAGACAGAAATGTCAGGACCCCTGTGCCAGCTGTGGAAGAATCAAAGCCAGGGTCGGAGAGATGGCTCAGCAGTTAAGAGCACTTACTGCCCTATCAGAGGATCTGAGTTCAGATCCCAGCATCCACATCAGGCAGCCCACAAATGCCTGTAACTCCAGCTCCGAGGGATCTGACACCCGCTTCTGGCCTCTGTGGGCAACTGCATACACACAGCCACACATCACACATAGCCACACAAGTAAAATAAAAACAAATCGTAAAAAAAAAAAAAAAGAAGAAGAAGAAGAATCAAAGGCTCAGAGGTGGGAACTCCCTGACAAACTTCCAGCATGGAGAGACCCAACGGACAACAGCACTGTCTCTTTAATTTATTTTATTTGTATGAGTACTTGCCTGTAAACACACTACATGTGTGCCTGAGAAATCCAGAAGGTGCTGGATTCCCTAGAACTGGAGTTACACACTGTTGTGAGCTGCCTTGTGGGTGCTGGGAGCCAAACCCAGGTCCTCTGCAAAAGCAGCCAGTGCTCTTAACTGCCTAGCCATCAGCTGGACAACAGTATCTTTTTTATTTTATTTACTTGCATATACGTCTGTGTGAGGGCATCAGATCCCCCTAGAACTGGAGTTACAGGCAGTTGTGAGCTGCCATGTGGGTGCTGGGAATTGAACCTGGGTCCTCTGGAAGAGCAGTCAGTGCTCTTAACCACTGAGCCATCTCTCCAGCCCCAGCAACTTTTAAATAGCTAAGATGACTTAATTCATTTTAATAGTATAGGATTAATTCACTCTACTTCAAATGTTTTTACAATTATTTTTTAAACTTCACGTGTGTGTGTGTGTGTGTGTGTGTGTGTGTGTGTGTGTGTGTGCGCGCGCGCGCACGTGCACATGTTGCAGCACACACATGAAGGTCAGGGGTCAACTGCAGGAGAGGGTTCTCCCCTTCTGCCCGGTGGGTATGGGCAGAGATCACCAGGCTCGGTCGTAAGCCCCTCGCCAGCCCTCACTCCACTTTTATATCTCATCCTTTGGAAAGTTCTAGTTTATTAGAAACTAGCTCAGTTCACTTGAGGGGAAAAATGCCCCCCTCCTTCCCAGTCTCTTGGCAGTTTTGAATATAAAGTATTTATGATGGGAAGATGTTCTTTCCTTGGAGGTTTTTGGTAAGCAGATTGTTCAATTTTTTTTTTTATTTTTCATTTTCAGAGAAAGCTCTGTGCCGTATCTTTCTCAAGAACAAATTCTTACCATCCTGGCTGCTAAGATTCACCTCGGATGGCTTTACTGCTTGATGTCTTTAATTCAGTGTTTCCCCGGCTGGCCTGTGAGATCTCCCTTCCTTACGGTTTCCTAGTATTGATGTAAATCACACACGAAGCCTGGCTTTAGTCATTCTCTATTAGTTAGGTTTCCAAGTAACTTATCATATTTCACCGATGCTGTTTTAGTGCGTGTGTGTGTGTGTGTGTGTGTGTGTGTGTGTGTGTGTGTGTGTGTGTACACAAGCATATAAGTAGATCCCAGAGGTTAACCTCGGGTGTCATTCCTCAGGCACTGTCCAACTTGGTTTTGGAGTCAGGGTCTCTCACTGGCCTGGAACTTGCCTGTTAGACTAGGCTAGCTCTTCAGTGGGCCCCAGCAATCTGACTTCTCAGCACTGGGATTATAAGAATGTACCATCACACCAAGCTATTTTTACGTGAGTTCTGGGGATTTGAACTCAGGTCCCCATGCTTGCAAGCTTTACTGACAAAGCTATCTCTTCAGCTCCCCAACATTCTGTTGTCTGTGTGTGTGTGTGTGTGTGTGTGTGTCTGTGTGTGTGTCTGTGTCTCTGTGTATGTGGTGCTAGAGATTGAACTCAAAGTCTCAGGCATTCTAGAAAAAGGCGGCCGACCAACGGTGTTTTGAAGTCATGCAAAATAATGGTATAAATTATCCCAATATGACAATACAATGATAACTCTTCAAAAGATTTTGGTTCACCTCAGGGAACACTCCAAGGGTTATCCATTGCCATCTCTTTTCATCCTCAGGATAATGTCATCAGTAGAATTCTATCCTGCAGATGAGGAAGTTGACGTAAGGTCAACAACTTGGGGGCTTCACTTCTGGGTGACAGATGTAGAAATGAGCCCAGAGGTCAAACGGCCTATATTTGAGACCTTCCAAGGAAGGGTGATTCAACCCTTCCCACTCAGCCATGGTCAAGGGAGCTTAGCATCAGCAGATCTGGAAGTTTGACACTCAAGTCCAGCGATTTTACTTCCTACCCCAAACATGTTATGCATAGAATGTGGTGCTCCTCAGAGCCAAATAGCCTTCATCCACCTTCATCGGATCAGCTGTTTGTTGCTTGCAAAAGTCCGTCATGATGGGACTTGTTGAGTGTTGATGTTCTCTCAAATCAGGGCGGGAAGGTCATTGGACCCTCGTCGGCTTCCAGCCGCTTCTCACAGCTATGTGTATGCCATTCTGCCCTGATTGCACATGGCCCATTGGGTCTTAGGATGGGACTAGAGTATATGAGCTGGAGACGGTTAACCGGAGGGAGTTTCTATCTCTGTGGCTACGGGGAAGCCATTATCCAAGCTGGCTGAGAATTCCTAGTGTGACTACCTTGGGGTCTCCCATGCTCCTGTAAGGGCCCCTCCCCTTTGCACTGTAAGACCAGTGAGCTCATGGGCTCCTCCCCGGGAACTTTGGTTTGTCCTTGGTCCCTTACAAGAAGGACATAGAGTCCTTTGTTTCCTCTCGAGGGGTGGAACCCCCCCCCCCAACACCTAATGTGGTAGACTTTGAGGAGTCGCCAACCACGGATTCTAGCTGTGCCCCAGAAACAAGTCACTTCTCACGATGGGACTTGGGTCTGTAAATGAGGGCACGGACTAGATCAATTTTGCATGTTAGTGGCTCAAAGGCCAGGTGGTGCCCACGATGTGTTTTGTTTAGCTGGCTACATGTTAGAGGACACGTGTTTGGAATTTTAATTCTTTCCTATGAGCAGCCAGACACTTGGTAAGTCAGGCTCCCAACGTTTACACACTTGCTGGCCCCCCTAGCCTTCCGAAACTGCAGATTTTCAATTAAATTATCTCTGAGGCCAAGATAAGTTATGTTTATTCCCCACCCTAACCCCTAGAATCCCTGCCAGAGGGGTACAGAACCCTAGGAAGGCGAGGCAGATGAGGATATAGGAGATTGTGTGTGTGTGTGCACATGAGTACACATGTGTGTGTTCATGTGCACTTGGTGTGCATGTAGAAGTCATGTAGAGGACAACTTGCTAGAGTTGCTAGAGCATGCAGGTGTGTCCACATATTCCATTTGTGCAAGGACACAGGGGAGATGGGCTGTGAACATGCCTGTCCTGGATTGGCAGACACTTGCACCAATCAGAGGTCAACTTGGGTATGATTCCTCAGGAGCCATCCACCTTGTTTGTTGGGGCAGGGTCTCTCACTGGAACCTGAAGCTCACCGAATAGGCTAGGCTAGCCAGCACGCCCTAGGGAACCTCCTGTCTCTACCTTCACAGTGCTGGTTACGCATGTTCACTACCATGTTTGGCTTTAAATTTTTCTTCTTAGGTTACATTTATTTATTTATTTTAGTTTGAGCTCACACATGGGTGCACAGGCCATTGCCCAGACATGGAGGTCAGAGGACAACTTGCAGGAACCAACTCCCTCCTTCTATCACGTGCACCCCAGGATTCAGACTTGCGTTAGCATCCTCTACCCAGAGATGTCTCATCCGTCTGGCTCTTGTTTACAGGGCGTGGGGGATTGAACGCAGGCCCCTCTATACTTGTATGACAAGCACTTTTTGACTATGCTTTCTCTCCAGCTGGACAGGAGTGGTTTTTGGGTGGCCCTGCGTGGTCTTGGTGTTCTGGAACGGCAGACACTTGCCCTGAGCCGTCCACTTCACAGCGCAGGAGAGGGCTGCTTTTCTCAGAGTTCCTTGGACTCAGCCTATGCCCAGCTAGGTGACAGACATAATCAGGCCTGGGTATTATCTCTGGAGCAATAAGGCATCTTATAACACCCAGGCCTCAGGTGGGCGAGATAATATCTGAGGAAACTCGATAGGGCTCCTCTTAGGCCCTGACTGGAAACACAAAAGGACAAATCACAGAGTCTCTATAGAGGCTTTAGTAAGTGCAGGAACGACGGCAGAGAAAAGAATCCATCAGCATCAAGGGCTTCAGAGAGGAGTCGGTGCAGGCTGTCTGCTCTCAACACCCATTCTCCTCCCGTGGGTTTCTTCATGGGAGCTCAGGGACAACACTTCAGGCCCAAGGTAGAATTAGATCCGCAAACGACAGTGTGCACGCGTACTCCGGCCAAAGCAGCTTGTGAATGAATTCCATTCTTTTGTTTTGGTGCCAGCTCGAACACCCTGTCTAAGTGAATGCTTTTAACAGCATTACCTGAGCCCTACCAACTCTGTACAAACTCTCTGTAAGGTCCTGACCATTTAAATTGCTCTTTTCCACACAACTCGTCTCATAAATATTAGAAGTGAAACTGGGTACAGGGAAAGCCAAGTCCTCAGAGCCACAACATGCAAGTGGAATTTTTTAGGAGACATTACGAATTTTTATACTGTGTGTATGTGTGTGTGTGTGCGTGTGTGTGTGTGTGTGTGTGTGTGTGTGTGTGTGTGTGAACATGTTTATGGGTATGTGTATGTGTATATGGGAAGGTGCACATACACATGTCTGTGCATGCATGTTGAGGCCAGAGGTCGTCATCAGGTATCATCCAGTATCAATTTATACCTTATTCTAAAGAACATTTTATTTTTGTGGGGGGTGTGTGTGTGTGTGTGTGTGTGTGTGTGTGTGTGTGTGTGGTGGTGTTCATGAGCACTATGACATGCATGTAGAAGTCGAGGACGTCTTGCTAGAGTCAGTTCTCTCCTTCTACTGTGTAGGTCCTAGGGATTGAACTCAGGTCATCATGTTTGGCAGCAAGCCCCTTTACCCAATGAGCCATCTCGCCTGCCCGCTAACCTTCTCTTTGACACAGGGTCTCTCACTGAACATGAAGCTCACCTATTAGCTAGGCTGGCTGCCAGGCGAGCCCAAGGGATCTTCCTCGTGCTGGGGTGTTCAGGCTTGCCTGGCTTTTTAAGAGGACACTGGGGACCCCGAGTCCTCACGTCTGCTCAGAGAGCACTTTACTGACCATTCCGTCTACTCAGCCCCTGCGTTTACATTAGTGCAACATAAAATACCTAAGAAGGCAAGCCTCCTTGGAGAAGCTTCCTTCTTTCTTTGCAGCACGGAGGTTTGTGCCTTATACACACACGGAAGACACCCAGGGACTGGGAGCTGACTTGAGTTTATCAAGTACTTATTAAGCCTTCTAAATTTGATTGTACAACGTGACAGAACTTTATAGCAATTCAGGATTGCAGATTAGACCTACTGTGTGTGTGTGTGTGTGTGTGTGTGTGTGTGTGCACATGCATATACAAACAGGTACAGAAGAAGGCTAGAAGGCAACACAAGGCATTGTCCTCCTCAGAAAACATCCACCTTGCTTTTTTTGAGACAGAGTCTCTTTCAGTGAGATGTGCCGCTCGCCAATTTTGGCTAGGCTGACTGGTCGATAGACCTCAGGGACCCTCCTCTGTCTATCTCCACCAGTGCCGGGATTACATATGTATGCCACCACACCCAGCTTTTTAAAAACAAACAAACATGGTGGTGATATTAAAAAGATACATATGTGTATGAGTGTGTATGCTGTATATGTATGGGTGTCCACAGAGGCCAGAAGAGGGTGTCAGATCCCCTGGAGCTGAAGCTTCAAGTAGTCAAGAGTGGCCTGATATGGGTACTAGGAACTGAACTTGAGTCCTCTACAAGAGCAGCAGCTACTCTTAACCACTGTGCCATCGCTCCAGCCCCACGCTCAGCTGTGGGGTTTTTCAAGACAGGGTTTTTCTGTGTAACAACAGCCCTGGCTGTCCTAGAACCCACTCTGTAGACCAGGCTGGCCTCAAACTCACAGAGAGATCCACCTGCCTCTGCCTCCCGAGTGCTGGGATTAAAGGCCCACACTCAGCTTTTTAAGTAGATGCTGGGACTCAAACTCCGGTCCTCATGCTTGCAAGGCCAGGACTTTACCTACCAGGCCATCTCTCTAGATCCCTACAGGGCAGACTTAATTTACTTAACTTCTCTCAACTAGCTCAAAAACAGGAAACGCATTGTCAGTTAGCATAAGCCCCGGGAAACAGACCTGGGCTGACCATTTTCCTTATCCAGTGCTATGCACGTGCAGTCTAAAGTCAGACTGGCAGAATTCTCAGACAGATGTTTTTAAAAGCCAGCTTCTTAATTATCAAGCGGCATTTGTCTGATCCTTCACAGCCCCAGATGTACGTCTCAGACAGAGCTCAAAATAAGTTTGTGAACAGTGTGCAAAGAAAAGCAAAAAAAAAAAAAAAAAAAAAAAAAAAAGGCACCAGGTAGCCAACTGTGTAAAGCGGAAACCCATTCCCACTTGTCTGCGTCTGATTGAACCGGTGTGAACCTGCAATGCCACGCACCCCGGAGGGACCGGATTAAAGACCTTCTGGAAACGTTTTTCTGCAGATCTTGTTAGACAGGTGCTTTTCACACCTCTGCAGTTTATCTAAGGCTCGCCTCACAGCCTTGGAGGAAGCTCTGCCCTTCCTAAACTCCAGGAAGCAGAAGAAACCCAGAACTGAAAAATGAGATGCTCAAGTTCAAAATCAGCACCATCCAAATGGCAGACAGAAGAAGGAGGTGGGGGTGAGTCTCTTCTCAAAGAGCTCCGGGGCTCTGGCGATGACTCAGCGGGTAAAGTGCTGAGCAAGCATGAGGACCCGGGTTCAGATCTCCAGCCCCCATGTAAAAAGCCAAGCATGGCCACACACTCCCACAGGCAGTGGGCGCTGGTTGGGGTGGAAACATGATCTCTGAGAGTTGCTGCAGCCTCTCTCCAGGGTCAGTGAGACACCATGTCTCACAGGGAAAAGGTAGAGAGTGAGAGCAGACACCCAACTTCCTCTGCAAACATGCACACACACACACACACACACACACACACACACACACACACACACACACACACACACACAGAATTTTAAAGGAGGGATATGGTCCTTGAAGGTTAATGCCTGGCTCCTGCTTCTGGCCACATTCTGCTTCCTGATCCTTGAACAGCTGATTTGGGGGATCAAACCCCGGCCCCTGTGGTTGGGGCAGCAGACACTGCATTCACTGAGGGGCCTCTCCAGCCCTGTGTTAATTTTTCATCACTGTGGCAAAAATCCTGACAGAATCAACTAAAACGGAGGGAAGACTTATTTTCTGTGGCATCAAGAGGGTCCAGTCCAGGCCCCAGCAGCCTGGCTCCACTGTTTCTGGAAACACAAAGCATCATGGTTGAGAGAGTACACTGAGGCAGAGTTGCTAACCTTATTCACCTTAGGAGGGAGGGTAGAGAAGGGGGAGGAGAGAGAAAAAAAATGCAGATGTTATTTTTCTATCACTAGGATCAAAATATGGGCTAGCAGGAGGAAGACTTGCTTTGGCTCATGGTTTTGGGGGTTTTGCTCACCACAGCTGTGACGATACGACCGAGTTATGGTGGTTGGAACATGTAGAGCAGGCTCTTCACATCACAACGGACCATGAAGCAGAGAGTGAAGTCAGAAGCAGGGACCAACCGATAACCTTCAAGGGACCACCCAAGTGACACACTTTCAAACCAGTTAGATGCTACCTTCTCAGGGTCTCATAGCCTCCCACACTGCACAGGAAGTCCCCAACACACGAGGCTCTGGGGGACATTTCATATTCAAACCACAACCATATTTGTTATCAGACTGACTGTAAGTTGTGTTTGTACATAAACCACAGATGGTGGGTACAAGGCTCCCCATGTTCCCAGCCTCAAGTGGAGGGGCTCTGAGCATATCCCACATGAATGAGAGCATTGTTAAATTGTGTGTGTGTGTGTGTGTGTGTGTGTGTGTGTGTGTGTGTGTGTGTGTGTGTGTGTGTAGCTAGAGTTTTCCTTCCTGGCCCACAGTTAGGACAAATCTCTCTCACCTGCCAGTCCCACAGCCGCTCAGACCCAACCAAGTAAACACAGAGACTTATATTGCTTACAAACTGTATGGCCATGGCAGGCTTCTTGCTAACTGTTCTTACAACTTAAATTAATCCATTTCCATTAATCTATACCTTGCCACATGGCTCGTGGCTTACCGGCATCTTCACATGCTGCTTGTCATGGCAGCGGCTGGCAGTGTCTCCCTCCACCTTCCTGTAATCTCAATTCTCCTCTCTGTTAGTCCCGCCTATCCTTCCTGCCTGGCCACTGGCCAATCAGTGTTTTATTTATTGACCAATTAGAGCACATACCGACCATCCCACAGCATGTGTGTGTGTGTGTGTGTGTGTGTGTGTGTGTGTGTGTGTGTGTGTATGTGTGTGTGTGCTCCTGCATGATTTTATATGCACCACGTGCATGCAGGTACCTGTGGAGGCCAGAAGAAGGTGCCAGATCCTCTGGAGCTGGAGTTAAAAGTGGCTGTGAGCTACCTGATGTAGGTGCTGGGGTCCAAACCTGGGTCCTCTGGATGAGCAGCAAACTCTCTCAGCCTCCGAGCCATCTCTCCAGTCCTAAGTTGTCTGTTTTGTTACAGCAGCCTGAACTGACAAGTTCATAGCATAGCAATAGTCCCATTGCTGTTTTGACAGGATTGTCGTGCATACGCACAGAGCTGGCAGCAGGTACCTGCTAAGTGCTTGGTGATGGAAGAGGCCTGGACCTCCGTTCTCTGTGAGGTTAAACTGTGCTCTGAGGAAGGGAACCAGCCACTCTGCTTTGAGCTTCCTCTTTTCTGTCTGAACATGTTATCATTCCTTTCTTTGTTCAAGATATTTTTCTGCCTTGGGGGAGATTCCAATGACCCCCCAAAATAGGTTAGGCTTAAAAGGGGGTGGTGATGGTAAAAAATGACTCTATTTTTTCCTTCACACCCCCTTCCCTGGCTTTTGCTTTCTGGGAGGGCAAAATGCTAAGTAAAAATCACATTCTCCACCCCCCCCCTTGGCTTTATGGTCACTCACTCAAGTAATAAAGATGCTAGTCAGTTCTCCAGCGACCCAAGAGCTGTAAATAATGACCTCTCTGAATCTAAGAAGGCTCTTGTTGGGCAAAGTTGTAAAGAATTTGCTTGCTTTCTGTGTGTCTCTGTCCTACTCCTAAAGGCTAGTGGTTCCAAGTTATGTGAATGCTCCCAGGCAATTTGCTCTGATATGCTTTAGGACCCAGGGCCTCACTAAGCAAACATTCTATCACTGAGATACTCCCCCAGTATTCTAGACAAGTGCACTACCACTGAGCTACATCCTTAGTCCCTCAGTGGAGAATTCCAGGCAGGTGATCTACCAGTGAGTCATGGTCACAAACCCTTACTGGGGGATTCTAGGCAGGCTAGTGAGGAGCTCCAGGCATGGCTGAGCAAGGCAGTGCTTGCCTGGCACATGTGGGTCTTAGGTTCCATCCCAAGTACCAAGAAAATAAGGGGAACGGAATTTTTTCAATGCAAAAGAAAAATGGGGAAAATAATCAACTCACAGAAAAGAAGTAAACGGTTCTTGTGCAAAAACGTATTCCTCCTCACTCATAATAAGATATATATGAATTAAAACCACCCTGAGATGACACTTCTCATCTATGACACCTGCATGCTGTTGCAGGAAAAGGGGCATCCAAACAGTTTATTGGTGAGAATGGAAATGATTGCAACATTTCCAGAGAAAACTTGTGTAGCTCACAATGGACATGTGCTTTAATTTTTGGACCAACCTTCCACTTGTGGGAATTTCCCTGAGGACTTAAAATAACAACTGAAATCCTGAAAACATTTTAAATGCAAATGCACAGCAGAGAGACAGAAGCAACCATGAGACATCTGCTCAAGGAAGTATCATACAGCAACAGAAAACTAGCACGTCCTAGAAACTGGCTGGGACTGATTCCTAGAATGTTCTATCAGGTAAAAGAAGGGAAGCTGGGGGTAGTGATGCATGCCTGGAATCACAACACAGTCCCATCACTGAGGAGGTGGAGACAGGAGGATTGAAACTCAGAGTCATCTGTGGCTTCATAGTGCTTTTGGGGCCAGCCTGAGCTAATGAGACCTTGTGTGGTGATATATTGTGTACCCTAATAAAGCTTGCTTGAGGATCAGAGGACAGAGCCAGCCACTAGATTAGACATAGAGGCCAGACAGTGGTGGCACACACCCTTAATCCTATCACTTGGGAGGCAGAGATCCATCTGGATCTCTGTGAGTTCAAGGCCACACTGGAAACAGAGCCAGGCAGTGGTAGCACACACCTTTAATCCCAGCACTGGGAAGCACACACGCCTTTAATCCCAGGAAGTCAAGGCAGGGTGGACAAAGGTATATAAGATGTGAGGAAACAGGAACTAAAGCAGTTCAGCTGAGATCCTTTCCGGTGAGGACTCAGAGGATTTCAGTCTGAGGATTCGTGGAGTTGGTGAGGTAAGAGGTGGTGGCTGTGGCCTGCTCTGCTTCTCTGATCTTTCAACTTTCACCCTGATATCTGGCTCAGGGTTTCTACTCATAAGACCATCTAAGATTTGAATAACACCTTGTCCCAAAAAAGAAGAAAAGGAGGTAGTGGGGGCGGAGGAGGAGGAAGTGGAAAGAGGAAAGGGGGAAGGGAAAGAAGAATGGTTAGGAAGTGGCTCAGTGGAGAAAGGGGCTTTCCCTGAGATCATGAGGACTTGAGTTCAAATCCCCAGCACCCATATAAAAAGCCAGACATGTCTAATATACCTGTAACCCCAGCATCAGGGAAGTCAGAGACAGGCAGATCCCATGGTCCTACTGGCTAGGATGGAATGAGTTTCAGTGCAGGGAGAGAGTCTTTCTCAAGGCAACAAGTAGAGATCCATAGACAGGTCATGCACTGGCCTGTTCTGGTACCAGTATGCACGCACATGGGTACACACACACACACACACACACACACACACACACACACACACACTCCCACTCACATACGTGTACCATATGTATATATACACACACACCATGCACACATACATACATAACTTAGCAATAAATAAATAGTGCTGTAGGATGTTCTGTATGTCAAATATGTTGCTCTGAATGGTTAGTAAATAAAACAATGATTGGCCAGTAGCCAGGCAGGAAGGATAGGCGGGACAAGCAGAGAAGAGAATTCTGGGAAGTGGAAGGCTGAGTCAGAGAGACACTGCCAGCCGCCACCAGGATAAGCAGCATGTAAAGATGCCGGTAAGCCACGAGCCACGTGGCAAGGTATAGATTTATAAAAATGGATTAGTTTAAGATATAAGAACAGTCAACAAGAAGCCTGCCACAGCCATACAGTTTGTAAACAATATAAGTCTCTGTGTTTACTTGGTTGGGTCTGAGCAGCTGTGGGACTGGCAGGTGAGAGAGATTTATCCTGACTGTGGACCAGGCAGGAAACTCTAGCTACAAAATAGCTTTTTTTTTGTTTTTGTTTTTTGTTTTTTTGAGACAGGGTTTCTCTGTGTAGCTTTGCGCCTTTCCTGGATCTCACTCTGTAGACCAGGCTGGCCTCGAACTCACAGAGATCCACCTGCCTCTGCCTCCCGAGTGCTGGGATTAAAGGCGTGCGCCACCACCGCCCGGCAAATAAATAGCTTTTAAAAAATAAAAACTGGGAAGGAAAGATGGATTGGAGAAAAACTCTAAAACCAGATACAAACAAAACCAAACCTGAACCTCAATTCAAATCAATCACCACACTGAAATGCGCGAAAAAAGAACAAACCCAATTAACTTTTGAAAACAGTATTTGGCCTGTATACCCCCAGGCTAAAACCAAAAAGGGTTCTAAGCAAATATTGAATTTTAATTAGCTGCTCTTTTCTCTGACTTGAGCGAGCCGTCCTGAAACTAGCTTCTGAACAGACCGCAGAAAAAGTATTCACAATGGCTAATGAGAGTCAAGGTTCTTTGTGTGTGCACATACATGCGTATGCGCATGGGTGCTCATGTGTGTGCTCATGTGTGTGCTCATGTGTGTGTTGAGTGTGTGAGTGTGTGTGTGAGTGTATGAGTGTGTGCACACACATGTGTGAGTGTGTGAGAGTGTGTGTGAGTGTATGAGTGTGTGTGTTGAGTGTGTGAGTGTGTGTGTTGAGTGTGTGAGTATGTGTGTGAGTGTATGAGTGTGTGCGCACACATGTGTGTGTGACTGTGTGTGTGTGAGTGTGTGTGAGAGAGTATGTGTGAGTGTGTGTGTGTGTGTGTGTGTGTGTGTGTGTGTGTGTGTGTGTGCAGAAGCTGGCATCTGTTGTCTTTCTCAGGTGCTCTCCACCTTGGTTTTGGAGACTCTCCACTGAACCTGGAGCTCAAGCTGAGACTCTCAGTGGACGTGGTCTCTCTTTCCAAGCCGCAGGGAGCCTCTTGTCTCTGTCCCACCGTCCTGAGACCACTGGGGGTATACTACAAACTTTGTCCCTTCCCTCTTCTAACATGACCACCGGGGATCCGAACTCAGGTCCTCAGGCTTGCACTGTAAACACTACCCACTGAACCACCCACCCAGGTGGCTGATTACCCACCTTACCCAGGTGGCTCACCCGGACTGAGTCCTGGGTTTCTGCCAGAAGAGGAAGTACAAATATGGAAAGAGGTCAGGACAGACGGACTCTGTGGCTTTAAACTGGAGGTTGGTTGTTTCCTTGAGTGTTGGAGATGTCTCTACATGTACAACTCCTTAATTGCAGTTTGGGGACAGTCATTTGTTTTTGGACACAGACCCATGACGTGTCAGGGTTAGTCACCAGCTCACCATCTTCCGACCTCAGCCTCCCGACTGCTAGGATTACTAGTCTAGCGAGGTTTATTTGGTTTTGCTTTGTTTTAATTTTTGTTTTCACATTTGTTTGTTTGTTCTGTGGTATTGGGGATCAAACCTAGGGCCTGGGGGCAGGGGATGCCTCAGCAGGTAAAGTGCTTGTGGTACATGTGTGAAGACCTGAGTTCAATCCCCAGAACCCATGTAAAGAAGCCACATTGTCTACGAGCCCAGCATGCCTATGGTGATGTGGGAGGCAGAGACAGGAGAATCCTGGGGTCTTTCAGACTGTCTACCATGGCACATGCAGCAGTGGATAATTACAAACTGTCTTGAACAAGGTGGAAGGTAAGGACCAAGAGGAGGTGGACGTTGTCCTCTGATCTCCACAGACATACCATGGCACTCACTTGCTTGCACACGCACACACACACACACACACACACACACACATACATACACACATACATACATACACACACACATAATATTTTTTTGAAAAAATGACCTTTTGCATACTAGGCAAGTACTCATCCACTGAGCTACACCCCCACCCCTCAGCTCTGTGCTTCCAGGTCTACTCAAGCAGAGGACCTAGCAACTTGTGGGCGAAGGGCATTTGAGCATCTATATCATGGCCCAGAAGGAGAGCTGTCTGGGGTTTCAGGCCCAAGGCATGAGACACTGAAAAAACAGTGGCTTGTAGTCATGGACAGCACTCCGTGTGTCGTGCTGAGACAAGAACTTTACCAAGCCAAAGGTAGCTGTCGTGGCGCATCCAGCCCACGCGCTGTTTCCTTTGGCCCACACAGGAGTCTGACAAGACTTAGTTCCCATGAGACACTGGGAAAATCATGCAAAAATTTATGTTTCCAGTTTATCTAGGGGAAAAAATGGAAAACTTGAACCCATGATCCCTCTCTTGCCGAGGGTCACCTAGAGTAGAGATGTGGTTGCTCCTGGTGACCGGGTGTGTATATGATCCCCTGGCTGACCCTGTATATTTCGTACCTGCCTGTTCACTTTCTGAAGCTTCCTGCCTGGTTCCCATGGGCTGTGGCTTTGTGTCTGTAGCCTAGGGAGAGGAGAGCTGTTTGTTGACAGTTTGTGGAAAATGGAGAGATAAATGGATGTCTTCAGTTCTATGACAAATGTCTTCGTCCTTGTCCTAGGATGATGTCAGATCCTGGGTCTGATGGAACACAGGACCCTTGGGCATTCACCCTGCTTCTCCACTTATAAAAAACAAAAATCAAACAAACAAGCCGGGCGGTGGTGGCGCACGCCTTTAATCCCAGAACTCGGGAGGCAGAGGCAGGCGGATCTCTGTTCGAGGCCAGCCTGGGCTACCAAGTGAGTCCCAGGAAAGGCGCAAAGCTACACAGAGAAACCCTGTCTCGAAAAACCAAAAAAAAAAAAAAAAAAAATCAAACAAACATAACCTCCCTGTCTGGTTCCACAGTCATTTCTCTTCGATTTCTTCTGTTTCCTCTTATTCAAATGAAATAGGCCAGAGTTTTGGGATACAGAAAGTCAGAGAGAATGTCACCCCTTCTCCAACTATAAGAACGTAACTTCTTTCTAAATACCCCAAGGCAGAGTTTTCAGGGCAACTGTACAGTCTGAATTACTGTGGTTAGTTTTAACTGTGACCTTGACACAACCTAGAACCAGCTAGAAAAGGCTTCACACAGAACTGTGTGGTTTAGGTTGGGTTGTGGGTGTGCCTATGTGAGATTTTCTTAATTGGGCAAATTGATGTGAGACACCCACTCTGACTGTGGATGGCGCCGTTTCATGGGCTGCACCACAGACTGAATGAAACAGAGAGAGAATATGATGCGATGTGAACAGGCACTTCAAGTTCCTGCCGCCTCAACTTTGCTGCTACGATGAACTGTAACCTGGAAATGTGAGCCAAATGAGTCCTTCTCCTTTAAGTGGCTTCCGTCAAGATATTTTATCACAACAGAAAAGAAACCAAGGCAGTATACTGTCTAAAGAAAAATGGGCTCTTCTGGGGGAAAATGGGAAGCGTGCACAAATCAGCTCTACAAAGGTCCAGCTATCAAAGTATTGAAGTCCAGCAATCAATAGCCTCCTTTGGCTCACCTAATTAACATGCTCAATTAAAATTAAACACCTCATCCTAACAAGGGGTTTCCCCTTGTACCTTTATAAACTAATTTCCTATGTGCGACATCTGTCTCCTCTCTATCCAGAGGCAGTCCTTTATCCCCCTCCAGGACAAAGACCCTGCCCCCTCTCCCTTGTTCCCTTCCCCCTCTCCCTCATCCTCTGTCTCCTGTCTTTGTCTCTTATTCCCTGTTCTCTGTCCCTTTGAGGCAAATCGATCTCCTTTGTGTTGAGAACCTGGTCTTGGGGGCCCTGAGCTAGTACTTTCCTTTTCACATGAGTTTCAGTCTGGCATCCCCAACAAAACACAATGAAAGCAAAACTTTGCTCGGTGTGGTGACATGCACCTGTAAAACCAGCTTGGGAGGCACAGAAAGGAATCGTAAGTTCTAGGCCAGCTTGGGCTACTTAGGCTATTAAAAAAACAACAACAACAAAAACCCTGCAATTAGGGATTTGTATGTAGAAAACATAAAGAACTCTAGAGCATTCAAGAAAACAAACAACATAATTTTTTAAAGTGGGCAAAAGATCTGAACATCTTGCCAAAGAAAATACACAGATGGCAAATAAGTACATGAAGACGTGCTCAGCGTGATTAGCCATTAGGGAGACGCAAATGTGAGCCACAGAGAGATACTATTCACATGCCGATTAGTGTGGCACAGGACAGACAAAGGAAACCTTGCCAGCCCCAAACGCCTGTGGTGATGGAGAGAACACTCAGAAAGTTTCTTATAAAGTTTGACACATCATCGTCAAGAACCAGCAACTCACACTTCTGACCGTTGACCTGAGACCAGTGAAAACTTGTGCTTTCACAACACTCAGATATGAATGTTCGTGACTGTTTTCTTCATATTCACCAAAGACCTCTGAACACCATTCAAATGCCCCTCACCTGAGGAAGAGGTAAACTAAAGTATATCCATGCCATGGAAAGCTACTGGGCAGTGAAAAAGAAATGAACCAGGCTGGAAAGATGCATCAGTTGGTAAAGGGCATGGCTGAAGCCACAAACAAAAATCTGATCAGGGTGGCATACATGTTCATTCCAAGAGCCGGGGAGGTAGACCTCAGCAGATCCCTGGGGCTTGTTGGCCAGGCATCATACCCTACCTGGACAAGATCTAGGCCAGGGAGAGATCCTTCTCAAAAAATGGCGGGTGGCACCTGAGGAACATCACTTGAGTTTGTACTCTGGCCTCTACATGCACACTGCATATGCATGAACGAGGAGAGAGAGAGAGAGAGAGAGAGAGAGAGAGAGAGAGAGAGAGAGAGAGAGAGAGAGAAGAAGAAGAAGAAGAAGGAGGAGGAGGAGGAGGAGGAGGAGGAGGAGGAGGAGGAGGAGCAGGGACTTAAGATCCAAATGCATCACTAACTGAAAGACGCTGGACTCAGAGGTCTATATATTGTATATTTCTATTTATATACTATGGGAAAGTATGAAATTATAGGGACAGATGAGGAGGACCAGAGAAAAGGTACAAATAATAAGTGACTGTTTGAGGGGCATGAGATAGTGTGGGAGGTATGAGGGTATGATTCCAGGATTCTATGACATATTTTATGAAAACTCATAGAGCTAGATCGGGAGACATGGCTCAGCAGTTAAGAGGATGAAAGGATGTAATACTCTTGCAAGAGGACCTGAGTTTGATTGCCAGCACCACACAGAGTGAATTCCAGGCCATCCTGAGCTACAAAGTGAGACCCTGGATCAGAAAACTAATCAAACAAAAAACAAATCATGGGCCTGGAAGAGACGGCTCAGGGGCCACCGGCACCCATGTAAAAAGCCAGGTGCTGTTGTACGTAACCTAGTACTGGGGAGGCAGAGACAGGAGGATCCCTGGGGTGATGCGACCAGCCAGTTTAGCCAGAGAGCTCCAGGTTCTGTGAGAGACCCTGACTGAAAAAATAAGATAGTGATTGAGGAAGACATCCAATGTCAATCTCTGGCCTCCACACGCAGGTACACACACACACACACACACACACACACACACACACACACACACACACACACACGAGGCAGGGGGGAGGGAGGGAGAGAGAGAGAGAGAGAGAGAGAGAGAGAGAGAGAGAGAGAGAGAGAGAGAGAGAGAGAGAGAGAGAACACACAGTTGCATCTGCTATCAACACCGTGAGCCAAAGACAGTGTAGTTAGCAAAATCTTTTCTTATACTTCGAATCTGCACTGTCCCCCCACAGGCTCATCTTTTGATTTCCCCAGTTCCCATTTCTTGATATTGTTTTGATAGCTGTAGAGACTTTAGGAGGTAGAACGTAGGGGGCAGAAGTAGGACAGTAGATTAAGCCTACGAAGGTCATCCCCACTCGTGGCTCCTCTCCATTTTCTACCTGCCGCCTCATGACCCCACCGCCCTGGAAGGAGCCATTCCTACCCACCATGCCTTCCCCACGGTGGTGAACTGAATTCTGTCTACTAGTGTGAGCCAAATAAACCTCTGCTCTTCTGACAGTCAATCGCCATTGTCAACTTGACTGGATTTAGAGTCACTGTGGAAAAAACACTTCTGGGTGTGCCTGTGAGGATGTTTCCAGAAAGGTTTCACAGAAGCAGGAAGATGCAAGCTGAATGCAGGTAGCCTCAGCCATGGGCTGGGATCCTGGAATACATGAAAGGGAGTGAAGGAGCTGACCTCCAGCACTCATCTCTTTCTGCTTCCGGGCTGTAGATGCCATGTGACCATCTGCGACGGCTGCAGATAAACAAACCGTTCCTTAAGTTGCCTCCTGTCAGGTCATAGCAAGGAAATAAGTAATTAACACAGACATCCAGAGACCAAGCAGAGCCAGGCAGGGGCCTTGGCTCAGAGTCACGTGACTTGTTTCTGCAAGCTCAGATGTCGAAATATCTGCATTTGCGCTCACATCACATCCGCTAGTACTCATTGGCCAAAGCAAGCTGAGGCCAAGAGAAGGGGTGCAAAGTGTCAGCCCTTGGGTAAGTCTTTGCAAAGGCAGGGCAGGAAAGCAACTGCTTACCTGGGTCAGCCTGGCAGGTGCTCTTTATTAGTTACCTTTCTCTTTGCTGTAACCAAACACCCGACACAAAACAATCTGAGGGAGGGCTTAGTTTGGGCTCAAAGGTGGAGGATACAGTCTGTCGTGGTGGCAGGAGTGTGAGGCAGCTGGTCACATTGAACCCACAGTCCGGAAGATGAGAGAGATGAACGTCCATGCTCAGCTCACTTTCTCCTTTTTACTCAATCCAGGGCCCCAGCCCATGGCAGGGTGCCATCGACATTCCAAGCGAGTCTTCCCCCTTAAATTAAACCAGTCTAGAAAACCCCTCCCAGACATACCCAGAGGTGTGTCTCCGGTGATTGTAGACTCTGTCAGGTCAACAACATCAAGCATCCCATGCTCCATGCTCTGCAGATCAGGATCCAGCCCAGATAGCCAGGTAGGGCCTGGGCTGATGGGAGAGGAGACCTACCAAGAGCTTTCTTTCCTGTCGACACAATCTGTCTTTATATAAGTTATACATTAAATCCAATTATAGTTCTGCTGACGGGAGCTACTCTCTTTAAGGTGACTTTGCCTATACTTCAGTCTACTGCGAGTCTGGGCTCTATTACTCAGCCCAAGGTGAGTCTCTCTCTTTGCTTCTCGGTTCTTCCAGCAAGCTTCACTGTGGAGGCAGCAGGTGACTCTTCTCTGAGAAAATAGCTTCCACAAGGCGGGTGAGTATGTCGCTCGAGTTGAAATTGTCCCATCAAAATCAATGCATCTGTGTGGGATTATAAATTCACCCCCAGCAGCAGGAGACATGGCTCAGTGGATAAGAATGCTTGCTGGGCAACCACGAGGACCTGAGTTATGATCCTGGCACTCATGGAAAAGCCAGGCATGGCCACGCTTGCCTGGAACCCCAGCACTGTGGGGAGACAGAGCATCTCCGGGGCTTGCTGGTCTCTTACCTCCAGGTTCCGTGAGAGACTCTACCTCAGGGAAATAAGGTGGAGAGAGAGAGAGAGAGCAGGACACCTGACATCCTCCTCCAGCCACACAAATGCAGGCTTCTTATACAGAAAGAGGGAGGGGGAGGAAGGAAAAGGGAAGAAAAGAAAATAGAACTAACCCCTGGGAGCTTCAGGTAAACTGTTACAACCATATAAAAAATATATACATATATATATGCATGTGTGTGTATGTATGTGTATATGTATGCGGGTTTATATGTATATAGCTATAATTAACATTTGTTTATATATAATTATATATATATATAATCAACAAAAATAAATTTTTCACTGCCATGCCACATGTTGTGGCACATAAATGTAATCCTAGCACTCAGGGGGTGGAGGCAGGAGGATGATGTGTTCAAGGCTAGAACTCTACAGTAAATTTCATGCCAGCCTGGGTTTCATAGAAAGACCCTGTCTCAAAACAAAAACAAACAGATTTCATCGTCTATGACCCAGCTGTGCGTAGGGATGGGGGCCTCCATCCTGCAGTGCGTACAAGAGTCCCAAGGGGAGACCCTGTGAGCACTGAGGAATGGATAAAATCATGCATGCTTGTTCAGCTCTTCAATTGTCAGCTGCCAGTGGCTTCTCTTGCCTTAGTCTTAGCCCAGACTGCCTGGGAGTTTTCAAGGACATGCTCTATACGTTGTCCTAGCCTTGACTCTGCCAAGTGGGTACTTTTCATCCTAGGGCAGAACAGAACAGAACATTCTCTCTCACACACCTTTTTTCACTGGCTTCCCATTTGCCTCCTTCAGACCCAACAGTAGTTAATTGGAGACGGTGAGTCACAAGGGCTGAGAGTGGATCAATAAGGGGCTGTTGGGCCATAGAATCATACCTACTCATAAGGTACCGTTCCTTTAGCCCCCAGCCCCAGCCTCCATGGCTCCCCGGGAAATTGCTCACCCCGCCTCCCCACATGAATCTGCAGTTCTCCCTCATGGTTCTGTGTGTGCCTGGAGTCAGACACCTCACTCAGGGAGGCCATTGTTCTGTCTGTCTTTCAGGGAGCTGTCTGGGAGCTACTCTGAACCTGCCAGTGTAGCACCACTCCGAAGCGAGCCCTTGAGTCTCCGCTGGCTGTTCCGTTCCGCTGTTACTCATCTTTACTGCACATTCAATGTGTGGGAAACAGGTCCTACACACTCATGGTAAGGAGAGAAGAGCCCATCCTGCCTCCCCCAGATTATCTTCCTTTTTCCTGTTCTTGAGGCTAATTTGTGTCTACGAGGGTCAGCAGGTGCAGGAAATAACGCGTTGGCAGCCAGGCAGCATACACTGGTGAGTAGGTAGAGAGTCCGTCACGGTATCACACGCCTGTGATCCCAGCACTCGGGTGAGGGTGAGGAAGGAGCATCTTGAGTTCAAGACCTGTCTGGACTATATAGTGAGACACTGTCTCAAAAACAAAGAGCTGTGGAACTGGTTTGGTGAATGAAAGTGTGCACATCATAAGTGTAAAGAGTGGGACTCAGATCCCGGGCACCTACATAAGCACTGGGTGGGCATGGAAGCCTGCTTGTGATCCCAACATGGAGAGACACCCCCCCCCCTCAAGCAAGCTGTCTAGAGAGATGAACCAAATCAACAATCTCTGTGATCAAGTGAAAGACAGTGATTGAGGAAGACTTGCCAATGTCACCTTCTGTTCTTTATAGGCACACGCACACATGTGCACACACACACACACACACACACACACACACACACACAAAGATTTATTCATATGTAGTACATCCACCTATGCATGCCAAAACCAGCTAAGTGTACGTTATAACTTTTTTGGTTTGGCATCTTATTTCACATTTACTGTCCCTTTACATAGATGTTGTCATTATGCTCATTCTATGGATGAAAAAACTAAAGTCCATTGATGTTAAAAGATCTGTCCAAGAGGCCGAGGGGATGGTTCGGTCCATAAAGTGCTTTTCATGCAAATATGAGGACCTGAGTTCAATCCCCAGAACCCATCTTAAAAAATGGTGGTGCACGCCTTTAATCCCAGCACTCGGGAAGTAGAGGTAGGCAGATCTCTGTGAGTTCAAGACCAGCCTGGTCTACAGAATGAGTTCCCGGGCAGCCAGGGTTACTTGAAACCTTGTCTCAAAAAAAAGGGGGTGGGCAAGGAGATGCCATGATCATGATCCAGTAATGGAGAGGTGTAGACAGGGGGACCCCTAGGGTTCACTAGCCAGCCAATCTCACCTAATCAGTGAATTCCAGGACAATGAGACCCAATGAGCTGAGAACCTGAGACACAGTTTTGTGCTGGTCAGTATGACCAAGAGGGTCTTCCCACTGTGCCCTCCGTGAGAACAGATGACGCTGTTGCCATGACACTGTGCCCCACCTATGGCCATGTGGTAGAGGCTGTGAACTAAGGTCCACACAGTGCCATCTGAATGGAGCAAGGCCATCGGGGAGTGGAAGAGGAAGCTTCCTATGGCAGGAAGGGATCCCTGGGACCCTGTGAATCCAGATCTAGCTGTTCATCAAAAGCACCATCAAGGGCATAGCTGGCCACAGGACTCTGGCAGCTAAGTGAATCGCACCAACTTCCCCACCTGAGAACAACATGCCCCTAACACCTTCCTGCCAGGGACGGTCTCCCCAACTTGCTTGGAGTTTTGTCTCACTTCAAAATTAATTCACAAGCTATCCACCACTAATTAGGGGCAAGCATGTCAAAACCTTCCCCTTCCTGAATACAGAACTTGCATAAAAATGGTTTCTTCCCCACCAATGTGGAATCAGATAAATGAACTTTCACACACACATTCCGACCTCTCGGGTCCTTTCTTTGGAGAGGTGCCTTACTTCCACGGAGAGTAGGGTGACCCCAACACCCAGCCAGTATTTGGAGATGGAGGAAGAAGTCAGGGAGAAGTGAATACATCTAGGCCCTTCTGTTCCATGTGGAGGATGCCTAGAAGGTTCCCATGCCGATAAATAGACGTGTGCGCCCATCTAGCAACCTCTACAAAAGCAAGTTCCTGATGCGATGGTTGTTATGATAATCTCTGCAGTGTCTGGCCTAGATAGAAACTAAAGCTCAGTGTCCAGTGTCCTAATGACACAAGGACAGTGGCCTTCTCAGAGAAAAGGACAAATGTCAATTAGCATCAGATTCTGAAATGTCTCCAAGGAAAGGCCAGTTGCTGTGGATCAAAGGTTCCCAGCAATGCACGCATATTTTTCTTTTCTTTCCTTTTTTTTTTGCCATCTCCCAAATTAACTAACCTAAAAATATATGTGGATTTAGGGGGCCAGGGAGGTGGCTCTGCCAGGAAACTGCTTGTTGTGCAAGCATGAAGACCTGAGTTTGGACCCCAGCATGGCCCACAGCAGGCGTGGCAGTGTACACCCACAGTCCCAGTGACGGAGAGGGTGCAGAGGAGGATCCCTGGGTTCAGCTGGCCAGCCAGCCGGTCTGAATGAGAGCATTCTCACTCCGTGAGAAACTCTCAAACATGAGATGAGGACCAAGGAGCTGGCTCAGAGGGTAAAAGCACTTGCCACAAGCCCGACCTTCAGGTTTGGATTCCTGGAGCTCACACTGAAAATAACAACAGGAACAAATGGATGTAGTAGTGAGTGTCTGTAATCCTGGCACTCCTCCAGTGAGATGGGAGGCAGAGACAAGAGAATCACCCGGAGTACACAGTGCATCAGCAGAAACGAGAAAGACCCTGCCTCAAATAAGGTAGAAGGCAAACAACAACTTCCAAAAGTTGTCCTGTGACCTCTACACATGCCCTGTGGCACACACATGCCCTGCACACAAATAAAGTAGAGAACAATTGAAGACTACAATCACGTTGACCTCTGACCTCCACATGCGTGAGTGCATGACCAGATACACATACACCATATATGTGTGTGTATACAGATTCATATATATTAATTGTATATATTGAATTCATATATATGAATTATATAATATATGTATAAATCTAAGATACCTGTACCATATCAATTAGTGGTTCCTCTGGGACACAGGACCCAAGAGCTGTTGACATTTTTCAAGTCAGCACAAAGTTGGTCACCAGTATTCTGAAAGGATTGGCCACAGCTGCAGTGGCTGGTTCCAAGCTCTCATGTCCCTGCTGTGGACCATCCAGTGTGTTCAGGGATCACGGATGAACAAGCATGCCCTGGTGGGTTCCTCCATTAACGTTTATGTTTCCCGGTATTTAGTATGCTGATGAGAGGAACACAGTTTGGACTCCACTGTTTTAAGGTAACTTATCCCAGTGGGGACCACAGCTTTTGACTTTTCCTATCCATCGCCTCCCCTCTCCCCACTCTCCCAGGCTACTGGTAGGAATGCTTCCTCACCTGGAGGCAGATGGCGTTCCCCTGGGTTGTCATAGGAACTAAGGTTAATTAGTCATCCCGGATTTCAACCCTTAGCAACGTGTCTCAGCAGGGACCTTTGGAACAACTGTCCCTAGATACCTGGTTACAGCAAATGAAAAATTCCCAAGATTTGCGCCACACTGCTGGGGACTTCTCCTACTTATCACCAGGGTTTTCTTTAGCATGGTACTGATGGTCCAGAACTGGAGAGGAGCCCACTCTTCACATAAAGTCCAATGGAATGAACCCAGTGATGAAGCTTTTGCTATTATCTGAGACAAGAAGTCTATTTGGGCTAGAGGTTCTCCCAGCCACTGACTGCTCTGTTTCTGTCCAGGTTATTGGGCTGAAATAGAGAAAAGCAAAGCTGTTCATACAGGAACATGGAAACCTGATCAGGCCTGACCCAAGTGTCAGAGGGAGGACAGACAGTCGTTCACAATGTGCAGCTGACTCTATCGTGGGACATACGAGGAGGACCACACAAAGATGAACGACAGGGTTCTACCCCTACTCCAACCTAAAGGAGCAGGAGGAGTCACCAGGGTGACTGGAGGACACAACATACTTCTTGTTCTTCATCCATCTACTCACCCATCCATCCATTTACCCACCACTGACCTCCATCCATCCACCTATCATCTACATATCCATCTATTTACCCACTTACATTTTTATCCATACATCCATACACACACACACACACACACACACACACACACACACACACACACACATATATCCATAAACCAAAAACTCACCTATTCAACCACACATGTATTTATCTGTCCATCTACCCATCATCTATATACACACCCATCCACCTATTCACTCGTCTATCCATATATTAACATGCTCATACATATATCCACTCATCCATCTACCCACCCATGCATCCATATTCCACTCATCTATTCATTCATCCATCTGCCCACTATCCACCCTTCTATCCATTTAACCACCATTCACATATGCATCTTACCACCCATCCATTCATCTATCTGCCCACCATCAACATACACACCTATTTGTCCATTTACCTATCTATCTACCTTCCCATCTATCTACTCATTGATCCACCCACCCACTCATCCACCTGTGTATTCATCCATGCAAACATGCATTCATCTACCTACCCACCATATACATATTCAATCACTCTAAACACATCCATCTGTCTACCCCATGCATCTTTCTACCCACTTTCTACATATAAACCCATCTATCTATTCACTCACCTATCTATTCATCAACATATCCATCCATTCATCAGTTCACACACCCATCCTCCCATCCAAGGTGCAATTATTGGGCACTTGCCATGTTTGGAACCTCTTTTAACATACTTCTGCTACCACAGAATACATGAGACTGTGTACTTTATAATAAACAGAAATTAACTGAGCTGTAGTTCTGGGGACTGGGAATCCCAGGATGGAAATGCCAGCACCTGGCAAGGACCTTCTTGTTATGCCATTTCATAGCAGCTGGACAAAGATAGGATAAAAAAGAAAGCAAAAGATTGAACTTACAGCCTCCAGACCTTTTGATCATCAGTATGAATTCATTCAAGTGACCTAACACTTTCCATTAGACCCCCCCAACATTGATGCATTGATCAAATTTCCAGCATATACATGCACACAAATGTGTACACACACATACACAAACAAGTTTCTAACATACGTTTTTTGGGAGACACACCCAAACCATTTATAGCCCCCTCAGTCATTAGCACAATGTTGAGTCCACAGCAGGAGATTAATTATGCTGCTAAATGAAGAAACTGCCAGACAGTCTGCGGAGTTCATGCTTACAGAGTCGTGTGGATCCTCAAATGCCTTCCTCTTCCTTTGTTGGCCTTATTAAAGCTGCACGACCAAACCCCTATTTAGTATTCTCCTGGTGAGGTGCTGGGAAAACTATATGAAATAGAACTGATGGGAACAAACCAGATGTAACTGAATCTTTCATCAGAATAATCCCTTTTGCTGTACCCACTCATGCCCAAGTCATCCCTTGAATTCTGGATCATCTTTTGGGAATAGCCTCAGAGGTCTCACTGAGGCCAGATTTGGGTAGATCCTGACTCTTTAGACACCCGGGGGTTACAAGGTAGGAATCCCTGACTTCCCAGGACCAGAGAAACCCTCAGCCTGAGCTCCATCAGCCTCATGGGAAAGGCAAAGTCTTCATTATTCATCTCCACTCATTATTTCCGCTGAAATCACAAGTCTTCAGAGTAGATTTGGATCAGCCATTCTCCCAGGTCCCCACACATGCATCTCATTGTCTAAAGCCAAAACAGAGTACAGGGGAAATAAGGAACTTCCTGAATATCTGAGCAGGGCTTGTCAGCCATGAGTATCTGCAGTTGCTCTGTACATTTGAAGCAAAGGGCATTTGGGAGTGTTGGTGTCTTGATTGCTATAGGTACCTCTAATCCTCTACCAACCATCAATATTCACCTATCTACTTACCCATAGATTCACTTATCTATGCATCATCTATCCATGCATGCATGCATTTATCCACCTACCTGTCCCCCACACATCTATTCATCACCGTCCACATATACATCTGTCTACCCACCATCCACCCATTCCTCTGCCAACCATCCATATATGCACCCATATACCCACCCACCAATTTACCCATCTATCCATACATTCATGCATCTACCCGTCACCTACACATCCCTGTACCCATTTATATATCCATCCATCACCTATCTACTCATCATGGGGGTCTACAGAACAGAGCCATCAGTTTTGCTGTGTGAGTTCAGTGTGTATTCGTCACATTATGGAAGACCACCTGACCTGGTGTCAGTAGTTCCACCCTACCTCTATCAGAGAAATGACAACATAAGAAAACTAAATCATCCCCACCACCAACCCCCACCAGCGAAGCCTTGCCCTCAGAGAACAGCAGAAACCTCACATTCCTGGGTTGCCAATGTGAGGCTTCTGCTGTTCTCTGAGGGTAAGGCTTTGCTGGTGGGGATGGTGGCATACATTAGAGGGTGACATGCCTGATGTCATAGCCATCCTAAGTGAGCATACATCCTAATGATGGCTGATGTGTTCAACTCCTGTTTGCCACAGGCTTAGTTTAAGTGTGCGCATACTCTCTCAGTTAATAGTTAAAAAATTCTTTTGATAGGTCCACCCGTCCATCCAATCACCCACCTACTTTACCCTCCCTCAGTCTGTGCATCCTATCCCCCCATCTAGCTACTCATCTGTTGTAGAATGTAGTCCTTCAAGAAAAACAGCCTCCATGTTCATCAGATCTGATCTGCTGTGTCTGCTTGCAAGACACAGATCTATGACTGAGCCTGCTGATTGTCGACATTCCCTCAAAGAAAGAGGTGGTGGAAAGTGTCACTGGCCTCTGACCTGAGACTCCAGCTGACCCTCCTGGCCATTTATATCCAATTATGCCATAATTGCACATATCCTTGGGGTCTCAGGAGGTACAAGAGTGTATAGGCTAGAGCAGGTTAATTAAAGAGAGGCTTCCACCATACTGCTGTGGGGAAGCCATCATCCGGGCTAGGTGAAGAGTTTCTAGTGTGGCTGCTTTAAGGCCACCCACACTTCTTCTAGTAATTTCTCTCCCATGCGCTATAAGTAAACTCAATAAACTCATTGGTTCCCCCAGAGTGAACTTCGGTAGACTCATACATCGGTTTGTTGTTGGGACCTTATGAGGAAGGATAGACACTGTTTACATTTCCCTAGGGAAGAAATTTTCACACCATCCATCCATCCATTTATTCATCACTTCATCTTATCTGTCTGTCTACTGATCTGTCCATCCATTTTTCCACCTATCTCCCCAATCTATACACCTATACATCCTTCTAACCACCCACTTATCTATCTACTCATCTCTCTATCCCTCCATCTCTCCATTCATCCATCTGTTTATCCATTCATCTACCTATCTGTCTATATATCCATCCATCCACCCACCCAAGGAACATTTTTGGACACCTGTCATGTTGTAACCTTTAAAAATCAATTTCTTGCCACACGTCAGACATAGGGGCTCAGTTGGGTGACTTGCCATATAACTGGTGAAGGCTGTTATAAGTGGGCTCCAGGACTGGCGGGACCTGGCGGGAGCTGGAGAGAAATTCTCCAGCTACAGGCTATCTCTTTTGGAGCTGGGAGAGCTGTGACTGTATTTCTTGGGAACAGAGACTAAAGAGAATGTGCAAAGTAGCAGTGCTGGTACCAATACCTGCACCCTAGCTCTGCCCTGTGCCTGTGCCCAGCTTTTGGTCCAGCTTCCTTGGAGACACTTTCTGGATGTCCTCCATCCTCCCAACCTTAAGCCCATCTCAGATGCCTGTCTCTTCCACATGAATTTTTTAACCTGGGTGAACATACTTGAAGGTGACCTTGGCTCTTGGTGCCGCACAGCCAATGGAAAGTCAGACCTCTCGGGATATTTTCCCAAGCCCTAGACTTGATTCACGTCTAGCCACTCCTCACGTGGTACTTGTGCCACACTACTTTTTAGCACCTCACCCTGCACAACCTACCAGATACTTTTGGTATCATCAATCCATCTGTGTGCCAGCTTGGCGTGGGTCTCCACTTCCTACACTGTTAAGAAGTCTCGGGTTTGGGTGCTCCATTGGGAATGTGCTTGCTGTACAGCTCTGAGGCCGTGAGTTTGATCCCCACATCCACATGAAAAAAACAGGTGTATTGGTTCATGTTTACAATCCCAGCACTGGGGAGGCAGTGATGGATGGTTCCCTGGGTTTTGCAAACTGAAGGGGTTGGAGAGATGGCTTAGCAGTTAAGACCTCTTGCTGGGCTTCCAAAGGATCTGTGTTTAGTTCCCAGCATCTACATCAGATGGCTCACAACTGCCTTTACCTCCAGTTCCCCTTCTGATCCCCAGAGGTACTGCATGTATGTGGTGCACTGTGTGGACCGGGTATAGTGGTGTGTGGACTGGGTATAGTGGTGCCCTGCGTGGACTGAGAGTATAGTGGTACATGGACCGGGTATAGTGGTGCCCTGCGTGGACCGGGTATAGTGGTGTGTGGACTGGGTATAATGGTGCGTGGACCGGGTATAGTGGTGCCCTGCGTGGACTGGATATAGTGGTGCGTGGACCAGGTATAGTGGTATAGCTACACAGTTAGTTTCAAGTCATCCTGGTCTATAAAATCTTGTCTCAGAAAGTAAATAAATAAATAACATTGAAAACTAAAGCCACCACATCCATGCCCTCCCAGCAAGTGAACAGTTACACAAAGCTCACCCTCTTTCTGCAATCCACCTTCCCTCTCCTGCATCCCACACAGGCCCTGACAGCCCCCACCCACCCAGCTCAGGGACTAACTTCTGGATAAATAAATAAATTCTGCAATCAAGAGGGGAGCCCAAGGGCCCTCCCCAAGCCAGGACCTGAGTGAACTTGAGCCAGTGTTAAGCAGTAACCAAGAAAACCCACAGAACAGCCTGGGGCACAGAATTAACTAACAGCCTTCTCTTTGTCTGGGCCTGATGAAAGTGAAATTGATACGCCCTCCGGCTGAAGGAGGCTGGATGCCAGGTTGAGCACCTTGTCAACTGCTCTGGCTGAAGCCTTAGTCCTTGGATACCTTCATGTCCTCAACCTGGGTGAGCTGCCACAAGGCCATGCTTACTCAAGGCCTGGCACCTCAGGCTGCAAAAGTCCTCAGATACCCACCTTCTGGTCCTCCCACCTGCTAAAGATCCCCCTTCACTCTGTGCCTGACTTAATTAGGCAATTACAGACCCTGGTGCATGCTTCACTTCCTGGCTGCACAGGGCTGTAGGGATGCTGAAAAGCTGCCTCCAGGATCTAGGGAGAACACTGGGTCCTTTGAGGGCTCTTCAGCTGAAACACATCCCCATAGCCAATCACAGCCTCTCCAGTGTCAAGGAACACACAAAACTGTTTGTTCCGTCCCGGGGACACAGAGAACAAGGCATTAGCATCCCTAGGGGGACTTTATTGGGTGCCCACCAGCCCCCCTCACTCAAGAACACCACAGCATCCAGACTCCCATGATGTACCTGGCTTCAGCAAGCTGTCTACCTGCTCTGTGCCAGGCCATCTAGTGAGACTGATCCTGTCTTCCATGCCACCACAAATGTTTCGTGTGACCCAGGGGTCAGCCTGTCAGTTTGGAGACTATCCAATACTGCCCGTGTATTAAAAACAACATGTAAGGAAATTTTTCAGAACAATTTTTCAGGAAAAAAAATTTGTTCAGACAAATTTTTCTAAAGAAAATTTGTCTGAAAGAGGTTCAAAGGGAGACAGGATAGCAGTTGCAAGGGGTGGAACCATAGAAGCCTTTTTGTTACCATAAACACCACATTTCCACCATCCTCACTACCAACCACCCATTCCTTTCTTGTTCTTATTTCATTGACTTAGTTTTATCTTATTTATCTATGCGAGGGACAGATCCCCAGGACTTGCACATGCTAGCCAAGTGCTCTACCACTGAGCGACTTCCATTCCCCCTCGGAGATCTGCTCTCCACAGACTCACTCTTGGTTGGCATCTTGATGTCGCTGAGAGCTCAGAGCTGTAACACCCATCTGTAACCCTCTGAGTTGGCATCCCAAGGCTCACCAAGGGTTTTTATAACACTGCGGGTCCTCTGGATTGGCGTGGCAATGCCACTGAGTGCCCGGGGCTTCTGTGTTTCTATTCCAGTATCACTCCCTGTTTGTTTAGCATTTGCCAGCTGCCCACTTCATTCTTGGAGTGGAGGCAGGACAAGAACCCAACAGGAGAGATCTCAGAATGACACGCACACACACCCACACACACACACACGCGGAGACACTTGCACACACATATAAGGAAATATAATGTGCACTGAATCAGGAAACTGCCATGTGCTGCATGAGCTCCCTGAGACGCTGGCTCCAGAAGTGGTTTTGCCCCTGTTCACCCAAGCATGTTTGTCTCAAAGCATCCTCAAAGACCCCCGGAGACAGGCTGATCCCCTCGCTCTGTGGCAGGGAGGGAAGAGAACAGCAAAACAGCTCCCAAGTAAAAACACGGTGTCCTCGAGAACAGCTTGAAGGAAGCCGTTTCCAAACAGGGGTCACCAGTGTTTATCCCATGATATAAAAATGCTTTCAGCAGGAAAGAGAACTGGGAGTTCAGCCATGGGATGCTCCTCCATAGAGAGAAAGCTCAGCGGAACTCCAGCTGCCTGCCTCAACTTCCCCAGTTGATTCCCGCTGCATGCTGCGAGTGCCTGGTTTGACAACGTGATCTCTGTCCTTATTTGTCCTTTTCCATGGAAGCCTCACGTGAAGGGACACTCTGCTTTGTCCCAGACCCTCTCTATTGGGAAGCCCAGCCTTAACACTTCCTCAATTAGCTCCTGCTGGATGTTTGGAACAGCTGATTGGGTGGTGCTCTGTTATCTATCTCTCTACCTACCTATCTCTAACTATTTATTCTTTTAGTTTGGCTTGCTATGTATTTAATAAATCCACTTGTTTAAAACCAAAGTACAGCAGCTCTCATAAATGATTTCCTAGACCATATAAAACCATAAATAAATAATAAATCATACTTGTTTCTAAGCTATAATGTTTGGTAGATGAGGGCCATCAAGAGTACATTTTTAAATTTAAGGTATTTTCCAGTTACAGTCCATCAGGACATTACCCATCATAAGTTTAAGAAATGGCTGTATTTTTAAATGAGGTCAAGGTATCACACCAATTGTTAACATTATCAATTTACTATACACTAGCAATTAGACAGTAGGAGAACATTGCCCAAGAGGTATACAATAAATGGTTCCTGGCTAAGAGGTGACAATTCTACAGTGGGGATTCTTTTTGTTTTTTATGTTAGTTCTCTCTCCCTATCCCTTTCCCTCCCTTTGTGTGTGTGTGTGTGTGTGTGTGTGTGTGTGTGTGTGTGTGTGTGTGTGTATGCCACATGAGTGCAGTACCCCTGGAGGCCAGAAGAGGGCACCCAATCTCCTGGAGCTAGTGTTACGGGCCATTCTGAGTTGCCTGGCCTGGGTGCTGCATGTGCTGCGGGGGAGAACCAAACATGGTGTTCATGCTTCTAATCTCGGCACCCACAGGCTGAAGGAAGAGGATTGAGGGTTTGGGACCACCTGAAGCTACATAGTCAGAACTTGTGTCAAAAACAAACAGCAAACGACACCAGGCTTGAGTTTCCAGAGTCCCAGGCCTGCCTGTGTGTAATAGTTCCTCTTCTATAACTCTTCCTGGCTCTCTGCTACTCCTTTGGATGTATTGTGCTAACATTAACAACCACTAATTAGAATTAGCATTCTTGCTAATTTAACTAAAAGCAGTATTTTGTGCCAAAGGGGTGCAGATGGCTATAATCAAAAGCTAATCAAGCATTTCACCAACAAGGTCCACCCACCAACTGGGTCCTCTCTGCTCAGCCTGCAGATGACCTGGACACAGACACCTGGGAAGCGGGAGACTGTTTGGATTATGTATGGTTTTTTTTTTTTGGGGGGGGGGCTCCAAACATCTAGAGTCTTATGGCAAGCAGGGATTTGCCTCATTTCCTGGAGACAGGTAATCATGGCAGTGATTGTCAGTAGCACAATGTCTGTTTGTCCTTCTACCATCTGCACAGCTCCTTCAATAAAATGGAGAGCTGAGCGAGGGATATGACTCCGTTGTTAAAGCTCTTACCTGCCATGCACTAAGCCCCAGATCCTATCTGCAGCATAAACTGTGATTTCAGTGCTCAGCTCAGCAGGTGGAGGTGGAAGATCAGGAGTTTAAGGCCATCCTTGGCTACACAGTGAGTTAGTTACCAGCATGGGCTACATGAGACCGTGTCTCAAAAGAAGGAGGCGGAGGAAGGAGCAGGCAGTGGTGGCAGCAGAAGCCATCGCTTGCTGAATGCAGTGGCATGTACCTCTGTTCTCAGCACTCTGGAGGCTCAGACAGAGGATCCTGAGTTCAAGGTCAGCATGAGCTACAGAGCAAGATCCTATCGCAACAAAACCAAAGAGCCGAGAAAAGAGCAGCAGGTTGAGAACCCCTGCTCTAGGCACCTTCTTTACACCGGCATTAAGCGGGGTTTTGTTTTGTTTTGTTTTTATTGTTGTTCTTTTTTTTCTATTCTTATTCCCTACCCCGCCTGCTACCCCCAACCTCCGTGAAAGCTTCTGCTGGGTGCTGGTTCCTCTGAGCATCTGCCTGGCAGGCCGGTTGGCACCACTCCCACAAGCAATTACCACAGTCCTGGCCACTTGCAGTCACAGCCCCTATCAAGTCTCACCAATGACCACACTTCCAGGAAGCAGGGGGCAGCACCCCACCCCCTGCAGCCTGGAATTTCACTTTGCTCCGGCGCCAAACTCGGAACTGTGTGGTGTCTGGGCATCGAAACCATTTGTGGGAAAAGGATCCGCTGTACAAATGGCTGAGTTCCCTGTTAAGAGATATTTTTTCCCCTACTCAGTGATAGGTTTTTTTTTTCTCCCTCCGATTGGCTGCAAGCTCCATTCAATAGCACAAAGACTGTATTGTTCTGCATTGTACACACAGGAAGACTTTTAAAACAGAAGGGTGTGGGCTGGGAAAATGGTTCCTGTCCAGTCCGAAAAGTGCTTGTTTCCTAAGCGCAAGGGCCAGGGTTGTACTCATCTCCCTGGTAAAAAACAGAGCGTGGTGGTGTGCCTTTGTGATGCCAGTGTGTGTGTGGCGGGGGGAGAGTATGGAAAGAGGAGGATTCACCCAGTTCGATGGCCAGCCAGCCTAGCCTACTGAATGAACCTCAGGTCCCAGAGAGAGACCTTGACTCAAAAAACAAGGTGGATGGAGCCTGAGGTTGACCTCTGGCCTCCACACACATGTGAACCCTGAACATAACCTGCACATGTACACACCAAAATACGAACTAGTGTACATCTGTAATTCTAGCACTTGGGAGGCTGAGGCAGGATGATGACCCAGGTTACCTGGGTGTCTCAAAAGAAAACAGAACCATGACAAAAAGGAAAGCCTGGCCAGCTAGGGGAGAGAAAGTGCACCTGACATGACCCAGGCAATCTAGACATTTGCGGAAAGGGCTGAACATGAAGACCAGAAGTTACAGCCGTTCAGCTTCCCTGGTCACCTAAACAATAGTTCAGACTATGAATTAAGTGGATGGGTAAAAGGATGAAGCTGAGGCAGAGGCCTGGTGAGGAAGCAAGTATTAGACTCCTGTGGTCTATTGGAAAGCAGCCATTTAAGATAAGACAGACCAGATCCCTCCCTGCCCCAAACTTCCATTCCTTCCAACACCTCAAACAGGTGTTGAGGAGTATTGGAAAGAAAATAAGCAAAGGAGAGGAGGAGGGAGCTGGATGAGGGGGTCGGGGAGGAGCTGGATGACGGGGTCAGGGAGGAGGAGCTGGATGAGGGGGTGTAGGATGTTTGCCTGTCTGTCTCTGTCTGAAACCAGGGCTCACAAGAGACAGGAGCAAAAAGAGGAGGAAGAAGAGGAGGAGGAGGAAGAGGAAGGAGAAGGAGGAGGATGAGGAAGAGGAGGAAAGGGGGAAGATAAGTACCCAGCATTTTGCTAAGAAAACAGCCATGAACATGGTCCAGTCCCTGCCCATCAGTCAATTTCTTTAGGGCTCACATGCCCTGAGACACGGGATAAGGTGATCAATGTGGTCTAGCTCCAGCACAGAAGTGTAGAAGGCATTTGCAAGAGTGATGTTGCATCAGATTGTAACAGGACAGGGGCAGTAGTTCAGCGGGTAAGGTGCTTGTCCAACAAGATGAGGACGTGCATTCAATTCCAGAACACATGTAAGAAGCCAGCTGTCATGGCTGGCATTTGCAGTTGCTGGCTCCAAAAGATGACTTGAGTTCCATTCCCAGCACATACACTGTGCAGAGAACCGGCTTCTCCCACAAGTTGTGCTCTGACCTCCACATTCGAGATGCGGAATGCAAACGTGCTTGTGAACACGTAAGAATTAAGTAAATAAATAAAACCCTCCAGTGAGGGGCTTGAGGAGGGACTCAATGGCAGAAAACTTTTCTTAGCTCATGAAACACATGAAGTCCTGGGTTTTATCCCTAACTCCACTAAAATAAGTAAAGACAAGTGTTCGTCATAGGGACTAAAGTGCATGTGTATGGAGGGGTATGAGGGTGCATGTGGGGGTGCCCTGTGTATGTGTGTATATATGTGCATGTATGTATTTAGGGAACTGAAGTCATTATGTAACTTCCCCAAGTTCACAGTTACAAAGGGGCTGAGCCAGAAAGTGGCAGTGGAGGGGGGTGGGCGTTGTCATGAGATGTTGTGTATTCTAGTTTTATTTCTGCTGCTTTGACAAAATACCCCAATGAAAAGCAACTTGAGGAAAAAGGGTTTATTTCAGCCTACAGTCCATCTCTGTAGGGAAGTTACAGAGGCAAGGCAGGAGCTTGTGATAGCTGGTCATGGTTATAGTCAAAGAAAGAGGATTCGTGTCTGCACGGTTCTTGCTTACTTGTTTGTGCTCAGCTTGTTTTCTCCAGTATAGCACAGTTCAGGACTCCTTGCCTAGGGAATGGTGCTGCCCAAGGTAGGCTGAGTCTTCCCACATAAGTTAACTTGATTACCTAAGACAATCTTCCCCAAATGTGCTCACAGTCCAATCCAGGGTAGATAATTCTTCAATGAGACTCTTTTCCCAGGTGATTCTAGTTTGTGCCATGTTGACAACTGAAGCTGACCATCACATTATGTGAGATCATGAAGAACGAGTAGGATTTTGACAGAGTTGATGGGACAGGGCATTGAGCAACCAGAATGGCATGTGTAAAGGCACTGAGACAGGATAATCTAGCCTATGATCTAGGGAGGTCTGATGTGTTTATTTGCAGTAGCTAACGGCCAGGCAGGAGATGCTTCCAGTAAGACTACCGGCAGGTGCCTACAGATCACTGGCCACCAGGAGGAAGATGCTCTTGGCTCTAGGGGAACAAGTTCCCCTCCCCCAACACAGCATCTGTTTAAGCAAGACATTGATATACTCAGAGCTTTTGTGTCAAGAGAACCCCAATCCGTGGCTGGGGTGGTAACTTGGTTGTTAAAGTACTTGCCTTGCAAGTGTGAGGACCTGAGTTTAGATCCAGGAAACCACAATTATTTTCTAAACCAGGCGTGGCTGCACATGCTTGTAATCTCAGTGCTACGGGATTAGGCCAGCCAGCCTAGCGTAATTGGTGAGTTCCAGGTCAGTGAGAGACCCTGCCTCAAAGAAACAAGGTGAATGGTGTCTGAGGAACAACAGCCAAGGTTGTCCTCCGGCCCCCACCGGTATGGGCACACATATGCATTTGTACCTGCACACACAAGTGCATCACCACTCACACACACACACACCACCACCACCACCACCACCACCACCCCAAACACAATGCTTGTCCCACAGCCATGACTGAGAATAGACATCGTCTGGCCTGCCACCCCCCCCCATCCTCACCCCCACACATATTCTCAGCCGGGACTCACTCCTTACCCTGGTCTTGTCTGTCATTCCCAGTGAAGGGGACCTGTAACTACATGCCAATCATGCTACTTGACAGGTCCAGAAAATGGCTCCATCTTTCTTGATGAGACCAGGACTCACATGAACCTTGAAATTTCAAAGCATCTATACTCTGCTCAGAGACCCAAGGACTTGCCAGAATGGATGCAAATTTCCCTACATTTCATACAATCAAGGAAAGAGTGGGTCCCCAGGCTTGCGTTGAATTCTGCTGCCCTGGGTCTTATGTTATTAAAACTTTATAGAATTCTTTCACAGTCTCCTCCCATGGGACCTCACCACACTGGCGGGCGCACACTTTGGAATTTATGTTCTTTCTTCTCCCAAATTGAAGATTTCCTGTCTTCCCTTGCTGTGTCTCATTTGGGCCAGAGCAGAACAAATTACCTTGGTGGAATAAGTTCTTACTAACTGCAAGAAAGAAACTAAATCCGCACTTGAAATAAATCCGAGTGGTGTATTGTGAAGCTTCTCTGGCTGTAACAGCCCAGTGACTCAACTCATTCGAGAGGTAGAGGAGTGTGTGTGTGAGGGAACACACTAGCTTTCTTCCACAGGTAGCCGGCCCAAGATGAGGACTCACTGCTTGCTTGACATCCCTAGGGCTGGTTTGGGAAACTGAGGCAATGTGAAGGGGGATGTCAAAGGTGCCAGAAAGCTAAAACCTGAAGAGGAAAGGCTGTCTTCAAGGAGGACCTTGGAGGGGGGCGGTCGGCTGCTTTAACTCTATTACTATTTGGAAAAAAGGATTGTGATTTATTCAGCCTGGAAAAGTAGCTGAGTTGTAAAGGGGTTTCCCAGGACCTCAGTGAGGGCCTGGGAGCATGACTCAGTGGCAGGGCACCCACCTAGCATCATGCACATGGCCAGGTTTAATTTCCAGCAAGGCATAAAAATTGAATTAATTTAAACCTCCGGTTATTTCCTTCAAACTTTTCTACTTCCAAATAAAACCCTATAAGGCAGCACAAAACCAAGCTACGGAAGAAGTTGGGTTTCCTCTAAAACTAGGCATGACTGGTAGACATGACTTTGGATTCTTTTCAATCTTTCCGTTTTACTTTGTGTATGGGTGTTTTGCCTGCATTTGTGTCTGTGTATCACGTGCATGCAGTGCCCAAGGGTGCCATAAGAGGGCGTCAGATTACCATGGCAACTGGAGTTTCTGATGGTTATGAGCCGCCATGTTGGTGCTGGGAAATGAACCCAGGTCCTCTGGAAGAGTAGCCAGTGCTCTTAACCACTGAGCCAGCTCCCCAGCTCAACTTCAGATTCTGAAATCACTCATTCTTTTTTTTTTTTTTTTAGGTTTTTCGAGACAGGGTTTCTCTGTGCAGCTTTGCGCCTTTCCTGGATCTCGCTCTCTAGACCAGGCTGGCCTCGAACTCACAAAGATCCGCCTGCCTCTGCCTCCCAAGTGCTGGGATTAAAGGCGTGTGCCACCACCGCCCGGCGTCTCTGGGGTTCTTGCATGGCTCCCAGCCCAAGATTCAAAGCCTCATCTGCCAGCAGAAGCATCATGGTTATGTAAACACCATCCTCTCATCAGGACTTTCATAGCCTTCCTCCCTAACAGTGTAAAGGTATATGGAGCTGAGCATGGCAGCTCACACATGGAATAGCAATACTCAGAGGCTGGGGCAGGAAGATGGCAAGTTCGAGGCCAGCCTGGGCTACACAATGATCACCTTCTCCAAGGACAGCAATGAAAAGTGCCTATAGTTTCTAAACTATAGACTTCACAGACATCTTTCTCCAGTACTTCCTGCAAGCTATTTTGTCCTGGTTACAACTTTCCAATCTCCTGGAGATGGCGTGGCTGAATAATGAGAGAATCTTATTGGAACTTGGGGGACAATGAATCCACAGCAGCATGAGAAGCCTGTGAGTCCAGCCTCTACAGGGTCCTTCTCTTGAGGCTCATGAGGACATGTTATTGTAGCTTAGACACTTGGAGCTTGGCAGAGAAAAGCAATGTCAGACTCTCGCCATAATTCCCAGACTTATCTAAAAGTACACCTTCAACCTTTTGGGAAACCCTAAGACACATAGAGCCATAAACTGGGTAAGGTGGTTTATTTTTGTGATCCCAGAAGTTGGAAGGTTGAGGAAGGAAGGTCTTTAGTTCAAGGCTATCCTGGGATGTATAATGAGACTCTGTATTTAAAAAAAAAAAAAGACAAAACAAAAAATTATGTTTCAGAATGATAGAGCACCTGCCTAGAATCCCCCAGTGAGGGGCTGGGGTGTGACTCAGTGGTAGAGCACCTGCCTAGACTCCCCCAGTGAGGGGCTGGAGGTGACTCCATGGTAGAGCATTTGCCTGGGTCCTGGATTCTGTTCTCAACAGTGCAGTCAGTCAACCAACCAATCAATCAATCAGTCAATCAATCAATCAATAAAGCACGATCTCTGCTTATAATTGGAGAAAAATGAGGGGCAAAGGGATAAGTGTAACAGCTCTGTCACGAATTACACTTATTCTGCTCTAAAATTACGCTCGACCTAGCAAAGGAGCCGATCTACTTGCATACCTCAGGAGCATGATTCAGCCCTTCTCAATGCTAAAAGTGTAATTCTTCCTCTCCAACACCCTAAAACAAATGGATGTATTTATATCCTTCTCAATCTGTAAATTTTCAGGGTGTGGGTGGGTTGTTTACTTTAAAGACCAGACAGAAGTGAGAAGAATCATGACTGCTCTCTGCTCCAAGGGTTGAACATTCAGAGCAAGAAAACAGGAGCCTTCTGGGCCTGTGTTGTATAACTCACTCTTTGGGAAGGGGGGGGTTGCTGAGGGGGACACACCCAAACCCCATCACAGATAAGTTCGCAAGTATTTTGCTTTGCCCGAGTGAATACGGACAATAGCCCTGCACTGGGTGCTCCTGCTATAAAGCAAGCCTGTCCCCCTGAGGTTCAACTTTGTTTGGAGGCAGAGTCTTCTCATTGGCCTGGAATTCACCACATAGGCTAAGCTGGCCAGTAAGCACAGAGGTCCTCCTGTCTCCGTCTCCTGAGCAGGAATCCCCAGCCTGCACCACCATGTCCAGATTTTTCACATGAGTTCCGGGGACTGAACACTAGAACTCATGACGCTCCTGTTTCAGCGTGCAGATTGCTGGCATACTGGGTGTGCACCACCACACCTGGAGAGCCACATTATAGTCTTAAAAAAAAAAAAAGCATTATTTTATTAATTCTCACCCCTTGCTTCTCCCCTCAACTTCTCCCGTACCCACCTCTTACCCCTCACATCCATCCCCTCACCCCCCATATACACCCCTCACCTTCCTCCTATCCTTTTTTTTAACCCACTTTTACAAGATATCCACGTGGACTGACTGAGTTCTGCACAGCACAGCTAGAGCCACCCAGGTGTTGCAGGACATAGATGCCCACAGCAGTCAGCAAAACAGACCCAACAGGCCCCACTTCCTGCAGGATGCTGCGCTGAGTAACCTGATGGAGAATCAATGCCTGGTGTACTTCTGGGCTGAGTGTGTCACATCCAGACACTCACATTAAGAAAACAGTTGAAAGGCACATTCGGGTCCTAGCTGATTTGCCTTGTTTTCTTTCCCAGATGTCTGGCCATATTATTCATTTTGTGAAGAACAGACTCATGACAACACTATACACATATACACAATTTAAATGTATTGCATTTTATTTACTTGTGAGGGGGTGCCTGTCACAGTACTGTATGGAGATCAGAGGACAACCTGCAAGACTCTACGCTCATTTTTCACCATGTGGGACCAGGAGGCTGAACTTGAGGTCACCAGGTTTGAGAGCACGCACCTTCCCCAGCTGAGTCAGCTCACCTGACCACCAATCGGTGTGTTTTGTTTTTTCAAGACAAGTTTTCTCTGTGTAACAGCCCTAGCTGTCCTGGAGCTTTCTCTGTAGACCAGGCTAGCCTTGAACTCACAGTGATCCACCTGCCTCTGCCTCCTGAGTGCTGGGATTAAAGGCGTGTGCCACTGTCGCCCGCCACCGCCACCAACGCCGCTGCCCAGCCTGTTTTTGTGTGTGTGTGTGTTTTCTTTTAATCACCATCAATTTGTGTTGGGGGCCTGATGTGTGTCTGTGACTTACATGTGCAACAATTTGCTTTGTTCTGTCTTGTCTTGGTGCACCAAACACCTGGTACTTGATGATGGTTGCTGTGCCCAGTACCAGGCATGCAGACAGGCCCCAGTGCTACTGGCCAGAGCTGCAGGTACTGTGGAGGTGAGCTGTAACGTGTTTACACCTACCTACCAGCACCTACCGCTGGCCTGCACTGGACAGACACTCCAAATTTTTGCTGTTGTTTTTATTTTTATTATTATGTGTTAATTATACGCAACACCGCATTTCGTCCCGACATTTTTGTACATCTGTACGGTATTTTGATCATATTCGTTTCCCATTGCCTTCATTTGTCCCTCTACCCTCTTGCTGACCCTCATCTTCCCAATTAGTTCCCATCTTTCCTTCATCTTCGCGCGCGCGTGTGTGTGTGTGTGTGTGTGTGTGTGTGTGTGTGTGTGACCTAATGAGTTTCACAGAAGTTATTTCACAGGTGCTTAGGTGAGAGGTTATTCACAGGAGTGCTGGCAACTTGGCAATAATATCATGGAATTAAAATCCAGCAACCACGACCCACCTATAGATCCTCAGGGAGGGGCGCTGGCTTGCGATTCCCCCTCCCCCTCCATGCTGGAGTGCTGGTGGACTCGATCTTGTGCAGGCGATCACAGCTGCTGTGAATTTGTGAGGGATGCCCTGAGGTCAGCAATGCAATGCACTCCACCACTTCTTCTAGCTCTTACATTCTTCCTCTCTGCCCCATCCCTTTTCTCTATGTTCCCTGAGCATCGGAGTAGGTGAGGCAGATGTCCGTTTTAGGGTGGAGCACTCAGTGGTCAGCTATTCTCAGTCCACCCACTCCGCCCTCCCTCCTGCTTTCCTGAACACACACCTTTCCCACTAAACCTGTGGTTCTCAACCTTCCCAATGCTGCAACCCTTTAATACCGTTCCTCAGAGTATGGTGACCTGCCACTCCCCCACAACCATAAAATTATTTTCATAACTGTGGTTTTGCTACTGTTATGAATCGTAATATGATTTTCTATGGTCATGGGTGACACTGTGGCTGGGTCGTGACCCACAGGTTGAGAACCACTTCACTAGATGCTTTCCAATGAGGGAGAGACCTCCCTTCCATACAACACATGGCTCTCCCCTAGCAACCAGCCTTTCTAGCTCCTGCATCATCGTGTTTTGACAGCTGCTAGGGCATCCCCAGCAGCATCAAAACAAACTTGTTTATCTCATCTAAAAAGAGAAAATATATGTATTATTATTCTTTAAGATCCCTGTTCCCCCGACAGCTCGTCTCCGTTCTTCTTTGCAGTGAAATGTTCTGGTGAGTAAAGATTGCGTCCATGTTCTGCCAAAATTCCTCTCATCTGATGCTCTTTTAAGGCCCCTGGCTTACCCACCAATCTCCAAAGATGTATGTAGTACCACCTTAACAAAGCCCCACGATGGTGCCAGGGAGATGGTTCCTTGGTAAAGTTCTTGTCTTGTAAGCATGAGGACCAGAATTCAGTCCCCCAAAACCCTTATTTAAAAAAGCAGAGTGTGGTGGTGTGCAATTCTCATCTCAGCATGGGGACAGGGAGCAGAGGCAGAAGGATTCCTGGAGCTCCATATCTTGGTTGTGTTACTTGAGGTGGAAAGACCTGCCCACTGTGGGTGGCATCATTCCCTGGACAAGGGAATGTGTAAGAGTAGAGGAACTAGGCTGAGCACTGGTATGCATGCTTTGATCCATCCTTCCCGTCTGCTCTTGACTAGGGATGTGATGTGACCAGATGCTGGATTATAACTTGGAACTGCAAGCCGAAATGAATCCTTTCTCCCCTAGGTTGCCTTTGTCAGTATCACAGGCACAGGAAGAGAAACTAAGTTACATGCAAAAAGTCAGGGGTGATGACACCCTTGTCATACTAATGCTGGAGGTGGGGAGCAGAGACAGGAGGATCCTTGGAGCCAGCCAAAACCAAATATATCTGTGAGTTCCAGGTCCCAGAGAGAATCATGTTTCAAAAAGCAAGGTGCATGGTACTTGCTTCTTCCTCTGGCTTCCCATCTGCACCACAGCTCTACGTCATACCCCTGACCCTTCAGCAGGGACACCAGCAGTTTGGGCACCTTAAGCAAGATGCTCAAGGTTGCTGACTAGCAGGACTTGAAGCAAGCATTCTAACTCAGGGCTTTTCCACCGAAGCCTGGAGTATCCATTCTGGAGTGGGGGGCTGAGGCACGGAGAACATCTCTAACACTTCTTCGTCCTTGTCCCCAAAGGCTCGGCAGCAGAGTTCCCACGGATCTGAGGGCAGTCTCGAGGACTGAAGCTCATATTTTACCGGAACGACAGGGCCTTGTCTCTGTGGGAGAATTTAATCTCAAAGCAGAATGCCCTTGTCGAAGACACCATCCGTCCGGGCAGCTGCAATCCAATAAGCCTCTGATTGAATTAGCTTCGTAGGGCTGTGGTGCTAATGTGAAGCTTGGGGAGAGGCTGGCTGATGGTGGAGCAGAGAAATCTTAGCCAGAAAGATGAAAGACAAAAAAGAAAAATAATATAACTGAATATAGCCATTTTCTGTGGAAGGGTCTTGAATGAGGGGGTTAATTCATTCCAAGATACTGTTTTCCTTTATTTTCTTTCTTTTTTTCTTTTTCTTTCTTTCTTTCTTTTTTTGTGACAGAAACTTCTTCAGGACTGGTTAAAAATCTTTACCATTGGGTCACTGTAGGTGGTTTCTTCGATAAAGTGCTTAACCCCACAAGCATTTGGATCTCAAGCACTCACAGAAAAGCCGGGCCTGGCAATGCATGCCTCTAATCCCAGCACTGAGGGGATGCAGACAGAAAGATCCCTGGGACTTGCTGACCAGTCAGCTTCAGCTTAACCAATGAGCTCCAGGTTCAGTGAAAGACCCTGCCTCAAAAATAAGATGAGGAATGATGGGGGATAGATACCAGACATTGATCTCTGTCCTCCACACACATATGAACATACACACTCACATATTCACCTACACCTATTTATTCACAAATGCATGTGATGAAGATTTTATACATATATATACAAATATATGTGTATATATATATGTATATATACATATATGTATGTGTATGTGTATATATATATATATATATATATATATATATATATATATATATATATATATATATATCCACCCAGAACTGGAAGTGCCAGCACGGGCCTGTAATCCCAGCACTAGAATGCAGAGACAGGAAGGTCGCTAAGTTACTATGTAGCCCAGGCTGGCTACATAGTAAGCAAATCTCCTCAGAAAACCTCACAAGTCTCTGTACAAGTCAACCACACTTTGATCCCCTCAAGGTTTGGAGAAAGAATCTACTTAGCTTATTTTAGCTATGATGGGTTTGGAAGCTTGGCTAGAGCTGGAGGGAGCTGGAGGGAGGGATGAGTGAAGGGTAACGGGATAGAAGAAGTCTGCCAGGCCAGTCTAGCCCTCTCCCAACCTCCACATTCCTCAGCTCCCACTCACAACTTTTGTACATGATACTGCCCCCTGCTGTTCATGGTGAGTAAATGCACCCCAGGATGTAGTCGAGCCCAGGGTTTCCTTTACCCCTCCCCTCAGCCCCAATGTCATAAGATTTAGCCTGGTGAGACAGGAACACTGGGACAGTATTCATAAGCCCAGACAGTTTCATTTCAAAGCCAGCTTTAGATCCTATAATAATGGCGGCCAGCCCCAAGTGGCCAATTCTATTTCCCAGAGTCCTTTTTTCTTCCTGCCTAGGGATAGAACCTAGAGGCCCTGAACAAGGGTTCCACCAATGACCCACCCCCACAGCTTTCCTTTTGCGAGTCCTGGGGATGAGCCCCAGGCCCTCATGCATGCTAGCAAGCGCTTTGCCACTGAGCTACACCTCCAACCCTGAGCCTCTCACTTTGGAATCGCAGAATGTCCAAGGTCATATGGCTCCTAGACTCACGGTCTCCCAGGAGATTCCAGGAGCTGTTGTGGGGTGGAGAGCAAGAACACTGGAAGCCAGAAAGGCCACTGACCTGGGCACTAGAGTGGCAGTTTTTCTCAGATAAAAGTGTTACAGCCATTAAGGACGTAGGCAAGCTCACACACACAGTCACACACTTACTTAATACCCTCTCACACACCTGCTCACATGCTCAAGAACACACATGCACATGATGTGGTCAAATTTTTGATTCATTTGCACACATGTCAACTCAGCCACACGTGAACAGTTGCAATACACTTCCCATCCCTGTCATATACATATGCACACTCCCACAGATATCACATGGCTACCGATCAGGGCCTGCATGAGTCACTCCGCTGCTGCTGTGACAAAAAGCAACTTAATGGGGAAAGAGAGGGTTTGGTTTTGACTTACAATTCCGGAGGTGATACAGTCCATCCTGATGGAGAAGGCGTGGCAGCAGGGCTGTGCCGGTCACATCGAATCCGCAGTCAGGAAGCAGAGAGGGATGAATACTTGTACCAGGCTTTTTCTTTGGGGCCGCCAACCAGCTCCCAAATCATGACACAGAGACTTCTTATTAGTTATGAATGTTCGGCCTAGCTTAGGCTTGTTTCTGGCTAGCTTTTTTAATTTAAATTAACTGTTTCTCTTTATCTACCTTTTGCCTCAGGGATTTTTACCTTTTCTTTCTGTGTGTCCTACTTTTCCTGCTTCTTCCGTGCCTGGCTGTCTGGCCCCAGGTGTCCCTCTCTTTCTCCCTCATTCTCTTCCTCTTGTTCTTTTTGAGCCTAGAGTTCTCCTCCTATTTATTCTGTCTGGGTTCCAGCTCTGCCTATCCTTTCTCTGCCTAGCTAATGACCAATCAGCTCCTTATCAGACCAATCAGGTGCCTTAGGCAGGCAAGGGGAAACAATAACACATCTTTTCATAATTCAACAAATGCAGCAGAAACAAATGTAACACACCTTTACATAGTTAAAATAATATTCCGTGACAAATGCTGGTTCAAATGCAGTTCTCTTCCTTTTTACTTTAATCCAAAGATGGTGTCATCCACAGTTAGGGCAAATCTTTTCACTTCCGTTAATCTAATCTAGAATCTCCCTCACAAAAATGCCCAGAGGTTTGTCTCTGAGGGAATTCTAGATCCTGACAAGTAGACAATATTAATGATCACACGTCTATCCACAAATGGACCTGAGGGCTTGGGCGGCAATGTCCTGAGCCGTAGCCCAGTCTGGTTTGAAACTCACCATCCTTCTAGGCCAGCTTCTGGGGTGCTGAGATTACAGGCGTGCACCGCCTGGCCTGGCTTGTGCTTGACGTTTCACTACTTTGTGATCTGGACCTTTCCCTATCCATATTATTTTTTTAGGTGGATCATAGTTCAGTTTGTTACTTCCAGTTTTATTCCTGGCTACACTTTGTCCTTTTTTTAGTTTGATTAAAACCCTAATTAAAATTCTTTGAGAGGAAATAATAATAAAAATAGACCTGTGCCAGCAAGGCTTCCATCTGCAGAGTGGTGTTGATGAATTATCCCAGAATCCAGCGTGGAGAGGCTCTGACTCCTGAGCACAGTCGGCAGTAGCCAGCCTGGGGCCAGCTGGACTCCTACTGGCTGTCAATCACAAGAGTCACTCAGCCTTTGGGGAAGAGGTTCCATCTACAAAGACTGACATGGAGCCTGGTGTGGTGGGTCATGCCTATAAGCTCAGCAATTGGGAAACCTGGAGGCAGAAGGATCAGGAGTCCAAAGTCATCATTAGCTGCGCATTAAGACCAGGGCCAGCTTGACCTTGTCTCAGAAAACAAAACAAGTGGTATCACACACACACACACACACACACACACACACACACACACACACACAGTCTCACACATGCTAGGCAAGCACTTCTATCACCATGCTACAGCTCCAAGCCTGAGTGAGAGCCTGGCCACCCTTCTGTGCCCAATGGTCTATTTTAGGAAATAAGATAACAGCGACTGGGGAGACGGCTCAGTGGACAAAGTGCTTGCTGCTCAAGCGTGAGGACCGAAGTTCCAATCCCCAGCACCCATGGAAAACCTGGGCGCCACAGCATCTCTGTCATCCCAGTGCTGGGAGAGGAGAGTCAGGCAGATCTTTGGAGCTCATCGACCAGTGCCCTAGCCAAATCAGTGAGCTCCAGGTTTGGTGAGAGACTCTGCCTCAAAAAAAAAAAAAAAAAAAAAAAAAAAGAAGACAGAGAGTGACTGAGGAAGACATCCAACATCCACCCCTGGCCTCCACACATATGTGCATATCCATGTAATGTGTACTGGCAACACACATATGCATACACACACATATATACCACACACACATACACACAAGAAAGGAAACGATGTTAACAGTCTAACTATACTTGAGGAATGAAAATATTCTAAAGAAAGACAGTTATGCCCTGCCTTCAGCTATGAGGTTATAGAAACAATGGTCCCCAAGGAATCGGAATTGCCCCAGGAGTCTCAGCACGGGGAAGTAAAGGTTGAAGTCTTGGGCTAGTTAGAGACAGTTAGAACTTGTCTCCTACGAAGAGATTTCTCACAGATCTGACAATTTGTTTAGAGCACCTTGCAGGAGGATAGAGGCAGAAAGAGACAGTAATGAGTCAGTGATGGGCAGGGCCACACCTTGACCAGGAAGGCTTAGCAATGCACGACTCTGGCCCTCTTTAAACCCAAGCCTTTCATGTCAGTGCCCAGAGGATGGACTTGCGCACACACGCACATATGGGCAGATGTATGTGCTCATGTGTGTCCATGCATGTAGAAGAGGCCAGAGCCTCTTGATGACCTCGGATGTCATTCTTTAGGTACCATCCACCTTGTATTTTTTTTAAGACAGGGTCCTTCACTATAAGTGAGGCTCTCCCATCAGTCAGTTCCTGTCGTCTGCCTCCTGCCCCTGAGATTACAAGCACCCACCACTCCACTGGCTTCTTTCCCATGACTGTTGGGGATCCAAACTGTTGGGGCCCTTTGCAAGTGCTTTACAGGCTGAGCCACCCCACCCCCACTCCTTCTCTGTTTCTCACTATTATGCATCTCTTTAATCACTGTATTGAGGATGGTAACAGAAACTGGCTTGATGGGGCTGCCAGGGCCCAGGCTGTAACCTTTGGGGCATCAGTTAGAACTTTCACGGAACTTCAACAGATCTGGTGCTAGAAGTGGCCAGACTGGCAGATACCCATTTTCTCAGAGAAACAGAGACCACCTCAGCGATACACAGGTGGGTTTGCCCCACAGCCAACCCATCCTCACCATTTTAAAGACGACTCAATACTCCCCAAATTGCTCCAGCTTGAGCAATTGTTTTAAACCTGGGAGGAAGTTAAAGATGGACAGAGTGGTCCGGAATAACTATGAAGGGAACCCTGGGAGGCCCAGGCTGTCCATCATCAGCTGGTCAGGTTCTTCAGACTGTCTGCTCGGGGCCAGCTCTGGCAGCCAGACTCCAGCCTCCCTGTTGCCGCAGCCTCCGGAGACCTGTCAAAATGGCTAACATGATTTTCTGGCCAAAAATGTAGACTGAGAAAATAAAGATAGAAAGCACCCAGGCCGAGGACATGGCTCCATTGGATAAGTGCTTCCTGTGAAAGCACGTGGACAGAGTTCAATCCCCAGAATCCATTTAAAAACCCACGGGTGGTGTCACAGGGCTGTAATCCCAGTGCTGGGAAGGTACACACAGGAGGCTCCCTGGGGCTGGTTGTCAAGTTCAGGCCTGTACACACGAGTGCATACACACGTGCGATACACGCACACATACAAAGCAAGTGAATGGGGCCCTGCAGAAAGGTAAAGTCATGGGTTAGAGTTGGTGGAAGGAGGGCATCTGAGGGCTCCCTCCAGATGGGCTAATAGAGGGTGGGCACAGGAGCAGAGGAATTGAGCTGATTGTGAAACACCTGTCTCTACCACCCCCACACACACCTTCCCCTCCCCTTGCACTAGCAGCTTGTGTAGGGTAAGACTAAACCCCAGGCAGACCACAGGGACTGAGAGCGAAACCACCAGGCTGACCTGCCCATTCACCCCTAAGGGAAGGTCCGAACACCCCCACAAGATGCTCAAATGTCCCTGTTGTGTTAAGTATTTCCTTACTGAAACATGCCTTCATGGCCCAGGAAGCTCCTTAAATTTGCAAGATTCCCAAGGCCCCTCCCAAAGTTGTACAAACATTAACAGTTGCTGAGGAGACTTCCAACCAGTGGAGTTGCCTGCGGATTGTGCAGGGGACTCCAGGGATGCAGCCTTTGTGAGTTCTTTACCAGGGCAAGGATGGGCTTTCAGATCTGCAGCTATCTCTAAGTCAGCCACGCTCCTATAAGTACCCCTCACCCAGAGTCCTCTGAGTAACCCCATCAACTCACTGATTGACTAAGCTAGACAAGGGTAGAATTGCTTCTTCGATTTGTCATAGGGGTACTCTCTGGGACATGTCTGTTCATCCCACATAGAGAACTCACAAAAGACCAAAGTAACAATTATACCAAAGTCCAACTTGATGAACCAACGCATTTATTGGGGTGACTTTCAAAAGCAGGGATGACTCAGAGGCAAGACTGAAAGCCCTCCTCACCACGGGTGAGGGCTCACATCCCCAGAGCTCACTGCATGATGTGTAGGCAGCTCAACAGGTCAGAGCATGTCTTTCAGGCAACTTTACTAGTCTGAGTCTCCACAGCAGTCCTTACTGCTTATATAACCTTGGGGAGAGGGGCTCATGAATGTAGTCAGTTTCAGGGACTTCCTGAGATTTCTGAGTTGCTTACTTCCTGAATCTTAAGGATCTTCCATCTAGGACTGAATGTTTCAACTCCTAGGAACTTACTTCATACCAGTTCAGGTCTCCCCAGGAAAAGTCACGCAACCCCTACCCAGAGAACCAAGGCAGGAATGGCAAGGAACATAAAGGTCACACATGGAGAGAGGAGGGGAGGGGAGAAAAAAGAGTGGAGAAGGACAACTGTGTTCTTGCAACCTTCAGCAAGTGTCAATACTCACTCTTAATCTGACAAGTGAAGAGTCAGTTGTTGTTTAGCTGTTTAGCATTCCCGCATGGTCCACCAAAGAGCCTCAGATAAAACTTATTAACAAATAAATCACAAGCACATCCCCCGCCACCCCTACAACCTGGCTCTTTCTCATTACACTCCTCTCTCTCTGTTTCCTCTCCTGATAAAGTATCATGACAAAAGCCACATAGGAGAGAAAGGGTTTATTTGTGTTATATCTGCAGTCAAGAAACAGAAATAAATGCCGGCACTCAGTTCACCTTGCCCTTTTCATTCAGTCCGGGACCTGAGCCCATGAACGGATGCCGCCCATGTTCAGGATGGGTTTTCTCACCTCAGTTAACTTACTGAGAAGATTCCTCGTTGGCCAGTCTAATCCACGCAGTTCCTCACTGGACCACATCCCCACATTCTAGACTGTGTCAAGTTGACAATTTAACAAGCACACACTCTCCTTCAGAGCCTCCTTCCATGCTGTCCCTGGCTGTCTCTTCTGCTCTTTCACCTTAAGCTAACGTTCTTGATGTTTTTGTAATGTCTGGGTGTCTCCCCACCTCCCGCGCCTTTTCTGTGATTGGTGTCTGAGCTGGGATGCACTGGTATATCGTTGCTGATACAGTACTCTGTAATCTGGCAAAGGTATGTGTCCAAAGATGGTACTGCCATGAATGCTTCTGAGACACTTACAGATGTTTCTAGAATTTTCTGGTTTGTTTATTGGTTTCGAGATGGAATCTCAAGGTAACCTTGAGCTCACTATGTCGTCTAAGCTGGTCTTGAAGTTGCAGTAATCCTCCTGCCTCAACTTCTAAGTACTGGAATTGCAAGCTTGAGTCACCACAGTCAGTCTTGTGGATTGTCTTTTCTTTTTCTTTTATTTTTTTTTTTTATAGCAAAGCCTTTCTATGTTGCCCAGGCTGACCTCAAACCACAATCCTCCTGCCTCAGCTTCCTGAGTGCTACCCGTGCACTTTGAACCACCACTGTCAGCTATGTTCTAGAATTTTCTTTGCACCTCACAGGTTAAAGAATACTTCAGCAACATCAAGGAACACAAGAAGGAAGAATGACAGATTCAAAACAAAAAGTCAAAATTATTTTTTTAAATTGTATTCTAAAGGAAAATCTTTTATTAAAAAAAAAACTCAGGCTGGGTGGTGGTGGCGCATGCCTTTAATCCCAGCACTCGGGAGGCAGAGCCAGGCGGATCTCTGTGAGTTCGAGGCCAGTCTGGTCTCCAAAGCGAGTTCCAGGAAAGGCACAAAGCTACACAGAGAAACCCTGTCTCGAAAAACAAAAAAAACAAACAAACAAAAAAAAATCAGAGAGGCTGACAAGATGGCTCTGTGGGTAAAGGCGCTTGATGCCAAGTCTGATGACCTGGATTTGATTCCTCAGACCCACATGTGGAAGAAGAGAACTGACTCCAGCAAATCATCCTTTGACCTACACACACACACATACACACACACACACACACACACACACACACACACACACACACACACACACACACACACACACACAGAGTGGCATGTATGCAAAACTACATAGGAAATAATGTATTATTAAAAATTGTGTGTGTGTGTGTGTGTGTGTGTGTGTGTGTGTGTGTGTGTGTGTGAATGTAATCTTAGACTCCAGCTGTGGCTCAGGCCACAGTACCTTTCAGCAGCCCCTCCCTCTCATAGACACTGACAAGCACCCCATTGAGACATCCTCTGAGGCCCTAGCTAACAGGCTTGCAGATGCCAGGATCTCCCATCTGGAAGGTGAGTTTACATCAAGGGAGGTGTTGGTGGCCACACATCACATTCCCCACATAGTCCCCACCTTTTGCCTGAGGAATCTCAGAGTCTGGGGAAGGCTGTACTGTGAAACCTCCATCCTTAGAGAGGTCTAAAGAAAGACCCCACTGCTGCTGTATGAGCGGAGGCCCCTCCACACCGTCTCTCTGGTACTGGAGCCTGAACTCTCTTCAGAGTTTCGAATAGGCTGTTGTCTATCTGTCTGTCGGTTGTGTTAAGTCTTCTAACTTCTCTTGAACCCCCATACAGAGACCTTTCAATGTGTATGCATGATGTGTGTGACATTATGGGCGTGTGTAAGTGGATATGTGAGCCTGTGCATTTGTGTAGAAGCCAGAGGAGAAGGTATGTGGCCTGATCTATAGATCTCTCTTCCTTACCCTTTGAGCCTGGAGCTAGGCTCTCAGTCAGCAAGCCCCAGCAATCCTCCGGTCTCTGCCTACTTGGTCTCACAGCACTGAAGTTCCAAGCACACCCTGGCCATGCCCAGCGTTTTACACAGATGCTGGCATTGAACTCTGGTCTCCATGCTTTCCCAGCAAACTCTCACCCACTGAACCATCTCTCCGCCCACCTCCCCCAAGGAAAATCTTTTTTTTTTTTTTTAATCTAAAGTAAGAACTTTGGCCACTAACACAGGAGCAAGTATTCTCAAGTCTTCCCGATGAGCGAGTCACAGCATCCCTGTGAGTGGCTGCGGGGACTGTAGGCAGTACATCTTATTTAATTAGATAGTGATTAGATAAGTGAGATCAGAGGTGTAAGGAGTGTGGTGCTAATTGCCTTTCCTACACAGGCTCACTTCCTGCTGTTTGACTTTTAGAAACATTCACACCTGTCACGAGATGACCCCCACCCCCACCCCAACCAGAAAGGCATGACCTTCCTTCCCTTTTCTCATCCTGCCTGGCCTGTATTTGTGAGGCACGACTTCCCTGCAGATGAAGGACGTCCGACTGGACCCACCTTGAACACTGCACATCCAGCAAGCCAAGGTCAGTGTCTTCCTGATCATAGGCAGGAGGAGCAAGATTTGTGGACCGAGGACATTGGTTTTCTGGGTGGTGGGCAGTCAGCTCTTGCCCTGGGAGATGCTTAAGATGAGCAGAGGTTTTGGCCAGTATAGGATAAAACACCACACCAAACGCTCTTGCTTCGGCTTAGATCTGGCCTGAAAACTTGGTCCTCAATGTGGTGATATTAAAGGCAGAGTTTTGCCCCAGAAGGCCCATGACTAAAACAAAGCTGGGCATGGTGACACACCGGTGTAATCCCAGCTCTAGGGAGATGGAGACAGGCGGGTCTCTAGGATTTTCTGCCAGTCTGCCTCACCTACTTGGTGAATTCTAGACCAACCAGAGGCACAGTCGAAAAAAAAACAAGGTGAGGCCATCATTCAGGAGTCAGTTCTCTCCTTCCAGCCTTGTGTATCACTTATGGGATGGAACTCAGGTCATCAAGTTTATAGGCAAGTGATTTTTCTCTGCTGAGCCATTTCACTGGCCTGAGAATATATGTTTAAGGTGACTTTGCGACAATGAACTTGCTGTGTATAGCTGTGTGTGAGGAGACCAGAGGAGGATGCCAGATGTCCTGCTCTATCTATTCCCTTGGGGAAGAGTCTCTCGCTGAACCTAGAGCTAGGCTTCTGGTCAATAAGGACTCCGACAATCCTTCTGTCTCCACTCCCACGCTGCAGCTCTGGGTTACAGGCTGCAGCCATTTCCCAGATTCTTACATGAGTGCTGGGGATTCGAACTCAGGTCCTCATGATTGTGCAGCAAACTATCTCAGCCACTGAGCCAGCTCTCCAGCCTTAAGAGCGTTTTTAACTTTTATAATTATTCTCTAATTGTCTTCTGGGGAAGTGCATGGATTTATGTCCTTCCCAGCTGTGTAGGAAAGTGTCACTCTTGCCAGCCCCGGCATGGCAGCTCCCCGATAAGTCAACAACCAACCTGACATATGTTTGTTTCTTGATTTTTCCACTAAGAATGAGGCTGGCCTGCTTTCCCAAAGCCCATGGCTATTTGTATGTATTTTACCGTCAATTCCCCACTCACATCCATTGCCCACGTTTCTGCTGGGTTTTTTTTTCTTGGTGATTGATGTGTGACGTCTTTAGAAAACAGTGAAATTGGCTCATCATGTGTGTCTGCTGCAGATGCTGCAAATACATTTCTTCTGGTTTCTCATCTGCCTCTTGACTTTATGGTATAATCTACTCCATCAAAAAGAAATTTAAAATGCTTGTGTTGTTCAGATTGGAAAGAGCCCTTGTTGCTCAGTTCAATTCACAGCACCCACATCCCCTAGTTCACAACCACCTGTAACTCCAGCTCCAGGGTATCCAACACCCTCTTCCAGCCTCTGAGGGTACTGCACTCATGAACACACACACACACACACACACACACACACACACACACACACACACACACACAGATGCATACTCAGACACACACACACATAACACACAAATAAAAAAAATAAGTAAAATCACTTTTATATACTTCAAAGTTGTCCATTTTTTCTCTTGAGTTTTTAATTTGATTTTGCTTGTGGTTTCTTGTACAAGTCCGCGTGTGCACCACAGAGGGCGTGTGGAGGTCAGGGGACAACATGCAGGAGTCAGTTGTATGTCCTAGGTATTGAATTCAGGTTGTGAGGCTTGGCAGCAGGTGCTTTTACCCACTAAGCCTTCCCACTGACCCTCCTCTAGAAACTGTGTGCCTCCTTTGTTCTCTAACTTTTTAAATTCATAAATGAGCAAGGACTCACAGGAAGTAGCGAAGACATCACAGGGACCTCTTGTGTTGCCCTGTCCATTTTTTTGCCAATGGTCATGGCTTCAATAGCTATAATACAACATGAAAACCAAGACACTGGACTGGGGAGAGAGCTCAGCGGGTAAAGCGCTTGCTTTACAACTGTGAAGACCTGAGTTCAATCCCCAGGACCCTGTGAGAAGCCTGCCAGGGTGGTACATTGGTACATTCTTGGTACAGTGATGGTGAATTGGGAGCCCAAGACAGAAATTCAGAGATCTTCCTGTCTCCATCACTCCCGGTGCTGGGTTACCAGAGAGCTGTCATGTCTGGCTTTAAAAAAAATAAAAAATAAAAAAATAACACCTAAGGATTGAACTCGGTTCCTCATGCTTGTATGACACACATTTTACCAATTGAGCCATCTCACCAGCCCCATGAGGCCTTCTTAGAGGTGTAAGGACAGCCCACTGGGGGTTTATATGCTTGAAATTCCTTGTTCTACATACAGGTCAGGTTCCCTGGGGAAACAGACTTCCAAGCAAGTGTATACCAGCCATGGGAGCAATTGGGGTTCCTCTGTCAGGGCAGAGGGATCCAGAGCTCTTAGATGTACCACGAAGTAGGCACAGACACCCATGGAAATGATTTTGCACTTAGCATCTTGTTTAAAATCATAGACTCCCGAAGCTGGAGAGGTGGCTGATTCCCAGCATCCACACTGGATGCCTCACAACCTCCCGTAACTCCATTTCTAGGTGATCCAGCGCCCTCTTCTGGCCTCTATGGCCACCTGCACTCACATGCACATAGTGTTCCTACACATATGTACACATAAATAAAAATGAAATGCATTTAAAAATTTATAGAACTCTGATAGACTCACTGCTTTGCACTGGGAATGAATCCAATGCCCAGCACTTTGCATGGACTATTCCTTCACCCCCTGAAAGCCCTGCATCGTTTCTATTGTGCAGAATAGAAATTTGAGACTCTGTTGGTAAAGCACTTGTCTTGCAAACCTGAGGACCTGAATTCAGATCCCCAGAAGTCCCACAAAAATGCCAGATGTGGTGGTGCCCACTTGTAACCCTGGCTCTGGAGAGGCAGGAACAGGGGTATCACTTCCTAATTGGTGAGCTCCAGGCCAGTGAGAGACCCTGTCTCAAAGGAAGTGGACAGCATTCCTGAAGATGACAGCTGAGGATATTGTCTGAACTTCACACTTATTCACACACACACACACACACACACACACACACACACATACATACACACACGCATGCATGCACACATGCTAGAATGCATACACATGCATCTGTATACACACACACACACACACACACACACACACACACACACACACACACAAACCACAATCACTGATTCCTAATAGAGTCACTATTTTGTGCTGAGAATCAACTCAATGTTAAGCATGTCATGTAGATTATTCTGCTCCTCATGAAAGTCCTGCTCCCAGGGTACAAAACAGAAAATAGAGGGCCTGCAAGAGGGCACAGTGGGTAAAGGCATTTGCCGCCAAGCCTGACAACCTGAGTTCGATCCCTGAGACCCCCTCATGGAGGAAGGAAAGAACCAGCCCCTGCAAGTTGTCCTCTGACCCCCACATGAACGCCATAGCATGTGCATGGCCTGTGCTCATGTGCACATGCACACACATACACACACACACACACACACACACACACACACACACACACACACATATATATATATATACATGTGCATACATGCACACACAATAAATTCACAAATGTAATTCTAAAAAAGACAACAGAGGCTCAGATAACCTGACTAGATCCCAGCAAAGGAGGATGCAGGTAGAGACCTGAATTAGGTTTGATTGGCTGTTCCATCCTCCCTCCCAGTGCACATGGGACCCTCTGAGAGTTAAGCCTGGTTGAGCCACTCGACTGTGCATTGGCCACCTGATTCAAACTTAATAAATAAATTCCTGGCAGCAGCTTCCATCTGCAGCTAGCAAGAATCCAAAGACATTCCATGCAATTCGTCCAATCACCATCGGGTAAAGGGAGGCTCTTTTCTCAGTGTTACTTGGGTAGAGATTTCCTGTTCTTTGCTGAGAACCTGGAGAGCTGGGTTTAAGCTCCTCTGAGCCTCTATTTGGTTGCGGAGTCATTAGCACTCTACAGAAGCCCTCCTGGGACATTTCTAACCAGCAGCCACAGATAACAAGGAATTATGTCAGCAACTTCACTCTCATTTTGGGAATGAAATGCCTCTCTTTCTGGCTATCACTGTCCTGCCACTTCTACCGTATGACCATGCTCAAACCACCCTGCTATCCCAGAGGAAGGCCTGTATGTGAGAACTCAGGATTCAAGGCTCCTCCTCAGCACTTTTCAACCCATCAGCTGGATGAACTTGAGCAAACAAGTTCCGTAACCTCTCTGACCCCATTAGCAAAATGATATGGCTTTGACTGTGTACAGAACGACACATATTTAGATTTTCAGCTTCCCAAGGGTTTTATTTTTAATGGTGTGCATATGTCTCTGTGTGAGATTGTAAGCATGTGAGTGCAGTGTCCATGGAGGCCCGAAGAGGGTACTGGATCCCCTCAAGCTGGGCTTGCAGATGGTTACAAGCTCTACAATGTGTGTGTTGGGGTCTGAACTCAGGTCTTCTACAAGAGCAGTATGTGCTCTTAATTGCTGAACCACCTCTCCATCTTGGCATGTTTAGAACAGTGTCTCACTTGGGAAGTGCGCTATGTGAATGTAACCATTGGTATTGTCACTGTGTTTATTACCACAATTGGAGGGACTAGGGCTCTAGCTCAAGGGGTAGAGTGTCGACCTACTGTGACATTGACTGTCAACTTGACACAATGTAGAATTTCCTGGAAAGGGACTCTGAATGGGAAACTCTTTAGGTTAGGCTGGCCTGTAGTTATATTTCGAGGGCTGTGTATCTTCATTGTGTTCATTAAGGTAACATTGTTTAACAGTTTCCTCCGAGATTTAAACATTCCATCCTGAAGGGAACTCCTTAAGCAGGACGGTGAACAATTCAAAATAGCTTCAGGAAGTCCCTGAAACCTACCAGATTCACTAGGCCCCTTCCAGCCAGAGTAATAGAAGCTCAGCGTCCCTTTGAGACTAGTGAACAGAGCTATAAAAAAAAGACTCTCTGACCAGCCAAGCTGCCTGGAAGACATCTAGACCAACTGAGCCACCCAGAAAGGTGGGATAGCTCTTCCAACATGGTGAGCTGCCAGCTTGTTGAGCTGCCTGCAGGCTGTGCAATGTGCTCTCAGTTCCCAGTTCTGTGAGCTGTCTCCCAGGCTGGGGTGGGCCTTGGTGATGCTCCTGTAAGTAACCCCTCACCCATATACCAATAAAACTCATTGGTTCACCAAGCTGGCTTTTGATTGGACTGTACTTTTTGGTGTAGTTCCCTATCTGGGGTGGGTATGTGTGTGTTGTGTCTTGCCAGAAAAGGCTTTGTCACCCTGCAAGTAGGAAGACCCAGACCACTGAGGATGGCGCCATTTCCTGGGCAGGAGTTCCTGAGCTGTCTAAGGGTGGAGAGAATGTGAGCACTGAGCACTAGCAGGCATGCACGAATCCATTGCTCTCTGCTCTTGGCTGTGGATGTGACGTAAGCGGTTGCTCAAATCCCTTCCTCCATGATTTCCCAGCAGTGATGGACTGTGACCTGAAATTTTCTCCCTTCAGTTGCTTTTGTTAGGGTGTTTTGTCACAGCAACAGGAAATAAAACTAAGTTATGTGAGTTTGATCCCCAAAACCACATAAAAACCAAGCACAGTGGCTCACGCCTATAATCCCAGCACTTGTGGATTCTGGAGTCAGGAAGATCAAGAGCAAGGTTGTCCTATTAATTTCAAGGCCAGCCTGGGCTACATGAGATCCTGCCTCAAAAAAAAAAATTCATCTCACATATACTTGAGGGACTGGGGGTATGGCTTAGTGGTAGAGCACCTGCCTAGAATCCCCCAGTGAGGGGCTGGGGTGTGGCTCAGTGGTAGAGCACCTGCCTAGAATCCCCCAGTGAGGGGCTGGGATGTGGCTCAGTGGTAGAGCACCTGCCTAGAATCCCCCAGTGAGGGGCTGGGGTGTGGCTCAGTGGTAGAACAGATGTCTAGAACACCCCAATGGTGGGATAGGGGCATGGCTTAGCAACAGAGTATTTGCCTAGCATGTGTGAGGCCTTTGGCTCAATTCCTAGTACCTGAAATAAAACCTCAAACAATATAAACTACTTTATTGATTTAAGCAGGACCATGTTTACCCCACCACCACCCCATTTGTGTCTCTAAAGCACAAGTACCTCTGATTCCAAAGGAGCCACTTGGAACCAGAAATATTTTCATAATCTAAGCTGGTGTTGGTAGGAGGGACCTGGACCTTGAGTTTCAGCTATGAGTAGTGCTGTCTAGAAAGAACAATATGACATTTGTACCACATAGAAATGTCTATCTGTGCCTGTTGATATATGCAGAATTTATTGTCACCCTTGGAAGAGGCTGGGGAGGCAGCAGCTGTCTGCCATTATGTCAGAGACACAGGGAGGGCAAACATGTTGGTTTCTGGACAAGAGGGGGATGTTCATGGCTCATTGAGTCCAGGTGAATTAGTTCCTGAATAACCTTTGTCTCCCACAAGCTGCACTTAGACTCTTCACACTATCCTGGAGCTAATTCATACCAGCCCAACATGAACCCCCATTCCCCACCATTGTCCCAGGTAAACCATGCCCAGTTGGACTGCCATTTTGCCATTTTAAAGTGTAGGGGTGGGGAGTGGCAGGGCAGGTATATGCAAGCACCTGTGTGTGTTTTGCGTGTACGTGTGTGCATATGTCTGCTAATGTGCTCACCTTTGTGTGTTCAGTGAGGCCAGAGATTGAAGTCAGGTATCTCCCTTGATTCTTCTCCATCTTGTTTTTTGAGGCAGAGTCTCTCTGTCTTAGTTAGGGTTTCTATTGCTGTGAAGAGACACCATGACCATGGCAACTCTTATAAAGGATAACATTTAATCAGGGCTGGTTTATAGTTTCAGAGGTTCAGTCCATTGTCATCATGATGGGACATAATGGCGTGCAGGCAGACGTGGTTCTGGAGAAGCAGCTGAGAGTCTACATCTGCAGGCAGCAGAAACAACTGTGGCGCTGGGAGTGGCTTGAACACAGGCAACCTCAAAGCCCACCCCGACAGTGACACACTTCCTCCAACAAGGTCACACCTCCTAATAATGCCACTCCCTATGGAGGCCATTTTCTTTCGAATCACCACACTCTTATTGACCCTGAAACTCACCATGTTGGCTAGGCTGACTGGCCAGAGGCTCCAGGGATCCACCTGTCTCTACCTCCCTCAGCACAAAGGTTACAGGTCTGCACCTGGACACCCAGCTTTTTACGTGGGTACTAGGGATCCAAACCCGGGTCCTCCTGTTTGCTTAGCAAGTACTTCCCCACTGAGCCACTCCCTCAGATCCCCTTTTGTAAATTTTATGAGCCGATTTCAGGCAATTCTGCCCTTTAGCAGAGCTGGTGGATGAGGCCTTTTGTCTCAATCAGATAGCTTACTTAATGGAGCATTTAGCCATACCTTACACGGATCTCCTGTGCTCAGAGAAAGATAGAAACAGCAAAATATATTGGCACTAAAACCTTGGTGCCCATAATTTAATCTGTCTGTGATAAACACAAAGGCTCCTTAGGAATTTTGCTGCTGGAGGGTCATAATCGTGGATATCAGTTCCTATTTGTGCCATAGATTTGCAGATCGGCTGGTTGATAGAGATTTCTGGTAGAGAGACGGCGGCGTTAACCATCTCTTGTGATCTATGCTTTCTGCTACCTTGAGAAGCAATGCACACGAATGGAAAGGGAACCTCAGACTGCACAGATAGCTGTCTTAATGAAGTCACACACCACCCTGTTTGTTCACCTTCATGTCCCCCAATGCTTGCCTCTGTGTTCTCAACATACTGCTGATGTTCGAAGGACTACCGAACACACTGCTGAACTCAGGTGAGACGAGATCTTTTGAGTGTGAGAGTGTGTGTGTGTGTGTGCGTGTGTGTGTGTGTGTGTGTGTGTGTGTGTGTGTGTGTGCAAGAGAGGGGTGCACACACATCACAGTGTACATATGGAGATTAGAGGACAACCTTGGGTGTTGTTGCCTTCTCTGTTGTTTGAGATGTCTCTTTGTTGTGTGCCTCTGCACACACAAGGCTGGCTAGCTCATGAACTTCTGGGCTTCTGCCTGTCTTTGTCTCCCAGCTCACTGTAGTAGTCCTGGAAGTATAGATCCATATTATCACACCCAGCTTTAGAGGGGTTCTGGGGATTTGAACTTGGGTCCTCACACTTGGGTGGCAAGTGCTTTTACCCACTAAGTCACCCAACCCAAGCCCTTGAACAAGACTTTTAGCTACACATATCTCCTCCAGGAAACCAAGAGGTGCTTAAGAATGAGCAGCTGGCTCCCCCAGATCATCCTGCTCTTGCCAACTGTGTTAAGTCACTTTTTATTGGTGTGACAAAATCCACAAGACAGCTAAGAGGAAAGACTGTTGTTGGGCTGACGGTTTGAGATGTTTCCGTCTGTGGTAGGCTCCTTCTCCTCAGCAATCCTTACCACTTACATAGAAAGGGAGAGGCCTCAAGGACTTCCTGAGACTCATGAGTTGCTTACTTCCTGAGTCATAAGGAACTCCTTCTAGAACTTTCTGAGTCTTCAGGAACTTCTCTCCAGGGTGGAATGTTTCAATTGGAAGGGAATTGCTACACGTGACAGAGAATGACTGTGCGAGACAAGACACCAACCTCTAACCTCCACACATATGTGTGCACGTGTGCTTGTGAACACACTCCATCTCCACTCCTCCCACACACACTCAAGACATACCTTTCAAAGGCAACACCCCCAAATCCTCCAACTAGGCCCCTCTTAGTAGCTTCTTGGGTCATGAGTACTCATCGGTGGATTTATCCATTAAGGAAGTTGGCACTCTCATGATCCCATCGCCTCTCCCAGGGCCACCATCTGGCAACCACATCTTTAACACACAAACCCTTACGGGAGGTGTTTAGATTCAAAACTGTGTCGTAGATGGACAAGCTAACACAAATCAGCTTCATCAGCACCTCCTCATTAAACCACCGGGCCAACACTTGAGGCAAATACAACCAGTTTTCAAATAAGCTCAAATTCATCTCACCGAGAGAGGAACATGATACAGCTCAAGACAATTTTACTATCAAGCAGGCACACTAAATTTTATTTTTATTATTCCGTGTAGATTGATGTTCTCATTACATACTGCACCAGCATAGGATAAAAACACAAGCGGAAGAGTGTTCTGTTCTCCATACAGGGGATCTCATAAAATGTATTAAGGATGTGATCATTGTACTTACACGCTTTATGGTTGTTTTTTCCACAGCCAAAAGCACTTTCATTTAATATTAATAAAACAGATGTTTGGCAGAAAATCACGTGGCTTTTATGTTTGTGAATGGCAGTGCCTTCCTCTGAAACATCCTCTAAGTGCTCACTATCTCCTCAGCCCAGAGGGACAGTCTGTGACAGACACTCAGGCAGGTTGCTGCAGCCCTGGTCTCTTTCATCTTTTCTCACAGCCCTGAAGGATGGAGAAATAAGAAGAGTAGAAATCCTACTCTATCTTCAATGGAGTAAAAAGTTCTGCTGTGTTATATTGCACAGAAGAATGATTATGCACTCTTTGATTGGGGTTTGGCTTAGTAGTGTCTGCCTAGAAATCCCAGTGAGGGCCTGGGGCATGGCTCAGTGGTAGAGTACCTGCCTAGAATCCCCCAGTGAGGTGCTAAAGTGTGCTATTAGTAGATCCTTTGCCTAGAATTCATTAGTGAGTGGCCACAGATAAGGTTCAACAATAGAGCACTTGCCCAGAATTTACCAGTGAGGGGCTGGGGTGTGGCTCAACAGTAGAACACTTATCTAACAAATACGAAACCCTGGATTCCACTCCCAGCACTACATAAAACAAAATAAATAAAATTTAAGAATATCTATGCATTGTATAGCTCCAATGCTATAAATGCTCTGTGTGCTCTGACCATAGGTACCTTAAAGGATAGATGCAGTTAGCAAGCATGTACCCACACACATGCAAATACCGCCCACACAACCCACATTCACATACACACACAATCACATACACACACAAATTAATTAATTAATTAATTTTAAAAAAATAGCCCAAAGAAAAGTACAGGCGGTGGTGGTGCATGCCTTTAATCCCAGCACTCAGGAGGCAAAGCCAGGCGGATCTCTGTGAGTTCGATGTCAACCTGGTCTACAGAGTGAGATCCAGGACAGCCAGGGCAACACAGAGAAACCCTGTCTTGAAAAAACCAACATTCCTCAAGAAAAAAAAAAATTAAGCTTAATTTAAATTGTTGTGAAAGAGCTGCTGGTACACGGAGGGAGAAGGATCAGGAATTTGACTGCTCTCTCTCTCTCTCTCTCTCTCTCTCTCTCTCTCTCTCTCTCTCTCTCCTCTCTCTCCTCTCTCTCTCTCCAGGGTCTCTCTATGCAGGCTAGTCTGGAACTAGAGATCCTGAGTGCTGGGAAAACAGGCATGCACCACCACACCCAGCTGATTATATATTTTTTAAAGATGAAAATGATATTTCTTTGGAAAAAATAATCTTTTAAAAATATTTTAATAATGAAATGAAAGAAAATCCAATTACTTTAAAATTCATTACTTAGTAACCTAAAGGTAAGAGGTATGGAGAAAACACATTGCTGGTATCAGTCTCTCCATTAGAACAAAGTTTAATTTTGAAATGATATATAGAAATATCCTTGGATCATAAAACTTTACCTCAGAAATAAATTGTAGTCACATTTGTAGGGTGGTGGAGAGGTCATATCTGCTACAGTATGACATGTTGTGAGCATCTTTTTTTTTTTTTTAATGTGTGGATGTGTGTGTATGCTTATACACATGCATGCAGTACCCGTGGAGACCAGAAGACGTTGGATCACCTGGAGTTAGAGTTACAGGTGATTGTGAGCTGCCCACGTGGGTTCTGGACACTGAACTTGGATCCAGTACATGCTCTTAGCCAGAGATATCTCTCCATCTCTGTGTTCTTTTCAAAACAAATTCTGACCATTGGGCAACATTCCCATTCAAGCCTCAACCTGGGTACTTTCTCTCTTGTCATTACAAAAAAAGTTGTTGTTGTTGCTTTTTTAAGCATCTGGTTGAATAAAAGTTACTGTGGCAACTCTTTGCTCGGTGTCCTGTGTTTTTTTGTCCTGGGGAAATGCAATGCAAATGTCTATTTGTCCCAGATAAAGAAACCACCACAGAACAAAGTAACAGTATCTCAAAGTTCACTTTGATGAACCAAGTTTCCTGGGGTGACTGACAGGAGCAGAGATGAGTCGAAGAAAGCTGCATCACTGAAGCCCACCCCAGATGAGTGACAGCTTATCAAAGCTGGAACCTTGGAGCTCACTGCACTGAGCTTGACAGGTCAAAGAATGCCCCTTGCAGGCAGCTCAGCTGCTCTGAGTCTCCACAGCAGGCCTTACTGCTTGTATAACCTTGAGAAGGGAAGAATCTAATGCATCTAGTAAGTTTCAGGGACTTCCTGAGGCTTCTGAGTTGGTCATTTCCTGTCTTAAGGAGCCTCCCTTTAGAACTTCTTGGGTGTTAAAAGGCTACCTTTAGGATGTGCATGGTCTTAGCAAGCTTCAAAAGAAATGGTTAGATAACAGACTAAAGACTTTTGCCATGTGTGGGGATGTTCTCTATAACACTCCAGAAGATTTGACACTTGGTACTTTTCAGACACACATTATAAATAAAAAGGAAAATCCTACACAAGTGACACTGAAATAGAGCTGCCTTTCTTGCTGTCTGAGTGCAGCAAGGTCTTATGGGGAACACCATCCAGCGCAAGTCAGAAAGAGCCGAGAGTGGAGGAGAGGGACGTAGGTGTATTTGCGGGCAGAACTGCCTTGCAGGTAACATGAGGAATGATGGCGGGTTAATGGGCTAGATGCAACCTGACTTTGAGGAACATCAGTGATCAAAAGAGGTTCTGGGGGACCTCAAGCCAGAAAACTTCCTCAAGACCTGGAAGCTCCCTCTGGAAGGTCAATGTATGTGTAGGATTTCTTTTTACATTTTTTTACTGTGTGTGTTACTGTGGCACATACACATGAAACGGTACATGTGTGAAAGTCACAGGACGTCCAGGAGTCAGTTCTCTCCTTCCACCCCTGGAGATTGAGCTCAGGTCGTCAGACTTGATGGCAGACACTTTACCAAATGAGTCATCCCAATGGCCTACAGAGTTGTAATTACATTATTTGTTGGTTGGTTGGTTGGTGCAGGGGTGCACGCATGCCGAGATATACATGTGGACATCTGAGGACAAACTTCTAGGAGTCAGTTCTGCTCCTCTACCATGTGGACTCTGGAGCTCGAACTCGGGCCCTCAGGTTGGAAGCAGCTGCCTCTCATCCACTCAGCCGTCCCCCAAGGCCCCAGGTGGCAGTTTTGATGGATGGTTTGGCTTGTTGGCAAGGAGCCACTACTGAAAGCTTATTTTTGCAAGGGTCTGACCCCATTCAAATGTGTCATTCTGTACAAGGATTTCTAATCCACAGGGACCCAGAGGCCTCCAATTACCCTGGTAACCTGGCCTTCAGTGGACAAATGACTGGGGAATCTTTTTATTTGACACAGCGAGGGGCCGGATGTGGGATGGGCGTTTCAGTCACACTCTTAATGAATGAAGGGGTGGACAAATGAACCAGAGCAAGGACACCACCACTTCCTGGGGGATGATAAATCCATTTTCCAAGCAAGCCATATGCACAGTCAAAACTGCTTTGAAGGGCTGAGGCGATAGCCCAGTGGTTGAACCACCTGCCACCCAGCGTGAGGACTGGATTTTTGAGCCCCAGAGCCTTGTAAATGCGGAGTGGGTGGAGTGGCCTTGCCTGAGATCTCAGCTCTGGGCTCAGTTGTGAGACTCTACCTCGATGAACAAGGTAGAAGGGGGTTCGGGGAGGGTTCCTAACACCAACCTCCACACGCACAAACTCACATATGCATTCACACCCCCACACACACACGTGTGTGCCCACATGTCACGTGTATACCACACACATACATGAAAATGGAAAAATAAAATAGCTCCCTTTTGAGAAAACCTTTAGATGGGCCAGAAAAAAAGGAGGATGTGATGCTTTGGGAGGTATTCCCTGTAGCCACATTGCCAAGCCCTGTGACAGGCTCTGGATTGTTCCTTAAAGTGGCACTGTGTGTGTGTGTGTGTGTGTGTGTGTGTGTGTGTGTGTGTGTGTGTGTGTGTGTGTAGGATAGACAGAGACAGAGACCGGGTGGGGAGCACACTTGTGAGTGTTTACACATGGATGTGGAGGTCAGAGAACATCTTAGGCACCCTTCCACAATGCCTTCCATCTATTGTTTCAGTCAGGGGCTTTCGTTGGCCTGGAGCTTTGCCAAGCAGGTGGTCTGATCCTCCAGCAAGCTCCAGGAATCTCCTTTCTCTCCCTCCCAGAGCTTACAAGTGCTGCCACAGCCAGCCTTTGACACACATTCTGGGGATCTGAACTCAGGTTCCCATGTTCTCTACAGCTTCAAAGGGCCGCCTTTCAGTTACCATAGACTTCTGTAACAAAATGCAGCAGGCTGAGGGCTTAAACATCAGAAATGCACTTCTCACAAGTCTAGGGCCTGGAAGTTTAAGGCCAGGCTGTTGATTGCCAGGTTTGATGGTGCCTGCCTATAATCCTAGCACTTGGGAGGCTAATGCAGAAGGATCCTGAGTTCAAGACCAGTCTCCATTACACAGCTAATTCAAGGCCAGCCTGGGCTATGCAGTGAGACCAAGTCTTCAAAAACCAAAAATAACAACAACAATAAAAAAATACATAAACTCCTGCTTGTAATCCCAGCACTTGGAATGTGAGATCTGCGTGGTCATGAGTTCAGGGCCCTTCTCCATCTACACAGAAAGTTCAAGACCGTGTCTTAAAAACCAATAAAATTAAAAACAGTAGCAAGAAATAAAAAACTGCCGGGCGGTGGTGGCGCACACCTTTAATCCCAGCACTCGGGACACAGAGCCAGGCAGATCTCTGTGAGTTCCAGGCCAGCCTGCTCTACAGCGCGAGATGCAGGACAGGACAGGCACCAAAACTACACAGAGAAACCCTGTCTTGAAAAAACAAAAACAAAAACAAAACAAAACTAAAGACCAAGATGTCAGTATGGATGAATGGTTCTGGGGAGGACTCTCCTCCTGGTTTATAGATAAACACCTTTTCTTTCTTTCTCTCTCTCTCTCTGTCTCTCTCTCTCTTCTCTGTCTCTCTCTCTCTTCTCTGTCTCTCCTGCCCTCCCTCCTTCCCCCTCTCCTTCCCTTATTTTTTTATTTTTTTATTTTTTTTGGTTTTTTTGAGACAGGGTTTCTCTGTGTAGCTTTGCGCCTTTTCCTGGATCTCGCTCTGTAGACCAGGCTGGCCTCGAACTCACAGAGATCCGCCTGCCTCTGCCTCCCGAGTGCTGGGATTAAAGGCATGCGCCACCACCGCCCGGCTCCTTCCCTTATTTTTAAATTGTTATTACATTAATTATTTAGTATGTACACACAGGCATGCATGCATTTTACACACATGCCATGGTACATGTGTGGAGGTCAGATAACTTGCAAGAGTCAGTTCTCTGCTTGTAGGTTTCTGCCACTGAACTCTGGTCTTCAGGCAAGCCAGCCTGTTGCCTGTCTCTTGCAAACTCTGATGTCATCCATGAGGCTCCTCCCTCATGACTTAATCATCTCCCAAAGGCTCCACCTCCTAGGACCATCTAGTTGGGAATTAAGGCTTCCACAGAAGAATTTGGGGAGAGCATGAACATACAGTCTTTAGCAAGTTGAATCTCAGTCCCTAGTAGGGCAGCCCTGTTTCCTTGGCTGCTCCCCGACAGATGGAGTAATGGGTTGGCTCACATTCATGGCCTGCCTCCACATCAGCTTAAACACAGAAGCCACACTGGCCAGCCAGAGACAAAAACACCCTCCTACCTCAGCTGATGGCCCTGGGGCTCTCTCTGTTTGGCTTAATACTCCCTCATCTGCTCTGCCCACCCTCTTATTTGTATGCTATGCTTTGGTAATTAAATTCTGGACATTTCCATGACTGCATGAGCAGACTGCAAGGTTTGAATCCAACAGCTATAAGCCTCCTTTACTCCAGGAATCAATCACCATTCCAGGCCCTGGGCACTGGGCACCCGTCCACCCTGACCATGGAGCCTGCCAAGAGCCTCTCCCAGCTTCTAAAGCAGAGAGTGAACAGGTAGTGTGGGAAGCCCCGAGCATTTCAAGTGATGGAAAGTGACGCTTGCTTTCCAAAGGTAAAAATGGATTCCAGATGAATAATGGAGTGGTCTTCAATAATCCATTGGTTTATATTAAAACATTGCAAAACTGATATAAAGTATGAAGGCATGGGAAATAGTTATGATATTTTGGAGGAAATGGAAAAGGGTTGGAGGCATTCCCCACCAGGTCCCACCATGGCAACCACGTGTGCACCAGATTCTGCATTCACCACGTTCACGACCCCATCCTGACCCTATTTTCTTCTCCCAACCGTTGCCCCACTTCTCTGCCTCCTCCTACCTCCTGTTAAGCCAGGTTTAAACACTCCATGGCATCCTCCCCTTCCTCACAAGGGATTTATTCTAAGAACTCCAGTCTATTCCTGGAACCATGGATAGTCCCCAAGGCATGTATGAACTGATTTTTACATACACACACACACACACACACACACACACACACACACACACACACACACACACACAAACATGAATATGTATGATAAAGCTTAATTTATTAATCAGGCATGGCAAAAGATTAAGCACAACAATAAAATAGATTATGACACTATCCTTTAATGGCAGATATGTGAATGACCATCATCTCTGTCTTGAAATGTCACACTGTACTGAACTTGGCTTTCTTGTGATGCTGTGAGTGATGCAATCAATGCCTACAGGATGAGGTGGCGTGACATGGATGGTGCAGGTAGACACTGGGACAGAGGCAGTGTGGTACCTCAGCAACTGCTCAGATAACTGAGGCAGCTTCTGAATGACCAATGGGAGGGTAGCTTCTGAATGACCAATGGGAGGGTAGCTTCTGAATGACCAATGGGAGGGTAGCTTCTGAATGACCAATGGGAGGGTAACTTTTGAATGACCAATGGGAGGGTAGCTTCTGAATGACCTATGGGAGGGTAGCTTCTGAATGACCAATGGGAGGGTAGCTTATGCAACATGGATATGCTGAACCACCCTTGGTTTGATAACTGAGAAGGTTAGGAAGCGACTAGTGGGAGTATAGCAGAGACAGAATGGATGTGCGATGAGGAAATGGTTCCCATCTCAAGAAGGATGGGATAGAACAGCTCCAGATTTCATCGTGCTACTCAGAAGGACTTGTAGTTTAAGAAATATGAATTGTTGGCTTGTGGGATTTCCCTTGTGATGCTTTCAGGTCATATTTGAATGTAATACTGGTTAACTGACCTTCCCGTCTCAACCGCCCCATCAGCACCATCCCCCCTCTTGGCTCCCTCCTCTCTACCTTTTCCATAGGCTTCTTGAGATCCTTTGTTGTCTCTTCCTCTACTTCCTGGTAAGTTCATGGTCACAAGTCAAAGTTACTCTTTATTTTAAATCCATGAAGATGTCCCTTCAACACTACATATATATTTGGTTTTTCAAGACAGGGTCCTGACTGTCCTAGAACTCATATAGGCTCTGAGAGCAGCTGCTCCAGAAATGATGGCTGTGCTGTGTTCCCTTCCCCCAATACTTCTAACCCAGCAGGAATACGGGCTTCACATCTCACCACCCCACTGCTACCATCTTAACCCAAACCACCCTCATATCTCTTTCGGATGCTACAAGACCTTAAGTGGTCTCTCCATTTTTGCATGGGTCTCCACTAACATCCACTGTCAGCCAGAACAATCCTGGGAAACACATGTCAGTTCAAGCCAAATACAGAACAGCAGTTTTATCAGATTAACGATATTCGAGAGCAGTGGTTCTCAGCCTTCCTAACGCTGCAAACTTTTAATAACAATTCCTTATATTGTGGTGACTCCCCCAACCACAAAATTATGTCATTGCTACCTCATAGCTGTAATTTTGCTACTGTTATGAATCATATCTGATATGCAGGATATCTAATATGTGACACCCCCTCCCCCAGAGGGTCGCACCCCACAGGTTGAGAACCACTGGTCTAAGAGTAGGCACTTTTGAAATAGTCACTCAGTAGCTGTCTATTGTTAGATTGACTGGTGTCCCGTGTAGCCTGGTACAATTTGAATGTGAAATGTTTGTCACAGACTCATGTTAAACCCTTAGTCCCCTGTGGGTGGCGCTGTTTTGAGACGTTGTGAAATCTTTGAAAAAAGGGTAGCAGTGAGTCACTGAGACACAAGTGGAAACTAATATATATCCATCTCACTTAGAGAAAAACCCAAAGCTCGTGTAAGGGCTGCCAATTGCTCCCTAGTCTGGGTCCTGATTACCTCATAGAGCTTTCCTCTTTGACCTCCCCGCAGCATGCTCAAACCACAGGCTCACACTGCTCTCCTCTCCTCTAGTGATGGTCTCCTCCTGCCTCAGTGGCTCCCTCCTCAGCCCCTCCAAGCCTCTGTTCCAATGTTATCTGCCATGAAGATCCCCAACCATTCTTTGAAAACTGCAGATCACTTCAGGGAATGTAGCTCAGTAGTTAAGTATTGGCACCACGTGTTCAAGGTCCTGGGTTCAGCCTCACATGCTAGGAAATAAATAATACAATGCTAAAAAATTATTTCTTTCATTTTTTGAGATTATAATATAATTACATCCTGTCCCCCTTCTCTTTCTTCCCTCTAACTCCTACCATTTACCCCTTCTTACTGGTTTTCAAATTCACGGACTCCTTTTTTATTAATTGTTATTTTACACATTTGTGTGTGTGTGTGTGTGTGTGTGTGTGTGTGTGTGTGTGTGTGTACATGTATTCCTAAATACAAAAATACAACATGCTCAGTCTGTATCATGTTACTTGTATGTACGTTTTCAGGGCTACTCCTTTAGTATTGGATAACAATTAGTATGCTCTTCCCTGGGGAAGACTATTTCTCCTGTATTCCTTAGTTACCTGTAGTTCTTTGTGTAGGGTAATTCCTCATGGGAATAAATACAATTTAAAATTTTAGAAATGAGGAAATAAAGTCAGGCACAGTGGCGCACACTATAATCCGGAACACTCAGGAGGCTGAGGCAGGAGAATCATAAATACCAGACCTAGACTCCAAAGGTAGACGTGGTCTCAGATGAGCAGGCAAAAGCCAAATATACAAAAGCAAGGAAAGGCCCACCCACGGATATCCAAATGGTTTCCTATGAAATAGGAGGCGTACTCATTCATGAGGCGAGTAAATATTATTTCCAACTCCATGCCCCTCTGTGACTTCGCCCCAAACGAGGTTTCAGATCTGTGTAGCATGCCAGGGGAGCAGATACTGCTGAAATGAATCTCAAAAACGGCATGCATGCCTGGTGGGGCTGGCAGCAGAACCAGAACCATCCGAATCCTGCGCCTCCTTCATGAGAGTCGCGGGGTGCACGGCTGTTCTGTGCATGAACAGTAAAACTTGCATGAATGCTGGGTGGCGTCTGGTCTTAACAGGGGAGTTCATCTCTTCTATTACTAAAGAGAGTGACAGTCTTTTTTATTTTTATTTTCTTACCTCTTGCTGCTGTTGTGAACAGCAGAGCTGACGGGTGTGGGGGCAATAGGCTGGTACACCATCTAGGACACTGTCCCCATCCTCACTGAACCCTCACATACTCCTGTGGTGAGCAAGGAGACTCTAAACCCAGTCTCCTTGGCAGATAAATCATGTCCAAAACAGTCTCTGCCTCAAAGACTCTTAGTTTTCTTTCTTTCTTCGTTCCTTCCCTTTCTTTCTTTCTTTCCTTCCTTTCTTCCTTCCTTCCTTCCTTTTTTTGTGCTGTGTGTGTGTGTATGTGTGTGCACATGATGCGTGTGCATGTATTATGTGAGTCGGTGCCGGTGTCACAGCATGCATGTGGAAGTCCTCGGCAGCCTCAGATGCCAGTCCTCACCTTTCACCTCCTTTGAGGCAGAGTCCTTTGTTGTTTGCGTCTGTGCTTTGAATGCTGAACTGGCTGCCCCCCCAACACACACACACACACACACACACACACACACACACACAAGCTTCTGGAGAGTCCCCTGTCTCTCCCTCCCATGTCAGTGCAGGTGTGTTGGATTTACAGAAGCTGCTACTTGCCCCGGCCTCCTGTGGGTCCTGATGATGAGCCCTTAACCCACTCAGTCTTCTTCCTTGCCACTGTTTCTCATCTTTTGAATAGAGTCTCTCTGTGGTGGCTTAAGTAGCCCATGAACCTGAGCTCCTCCTGCCTCAGTGTCCTGAGCACTGGGATTACAAGTGTATGCTACCACACCTGTGTCTCTGTCCCAGATGCGTCTGATGCCTTTGCTTCTTCTCTGCTTTGTCCTTCTCTCCTGCAGATGATAATGAACTTCTACAATTTGCTTACTTATTTACTGAAGCACTAGGATCGAACCTGGGGCCACACACATGCCAAGCAAGTACCCTACCGCTAAGCCACACCCCTCTCCCCTCACTGGGGGATTCTAGGCAGAAGCTGTATACAAGCTACATACCTAGCTCTGTTTCTACTTTTTTGAGACAAGTTCTCACTAAGTTGCCCAGGTTGACCTTTAACTTGTGATCCTCTCACCTCTGCCTCCTGGGTAGCTAATGTTACAGGCCTGAGCCACTAGGCTTAGATTTCTTGCATTCCTTGCAATGCTCCCTATCAAGACTCCCATCAGGGTCAAACACACTAATCCAGGACTGGCCAATGGAATTTTCTAGAATGCTGAAAATATGTTGTCTAATATGGTGGCTACCAGTCTCCTGTGGTGACTGAGTGCTTGAAATGTGGCCAAAGCGACTGAGAACTGAATTGCAAATTTTACTTAACGTTACCCAGCCACACATGGTCCACAGCTGCCAGATGGATGAGCACCATCAACTCTACACTCTGTCCTTTCTGTGTGTTGTGCATAAACAATAAGCAACAACCTCCTAACAAACAGTATTGCATGTAGGCGGGTCACTGGAGCGGAGGAGAGGTGGCATTGGTTGGAAGAGAGAGACCTGCAGGCACCTACTATAGGTGACCTGGATGGTAATAAGGAATCAGTCTTCAAATGGTGTTAACTCCTCGGCTATTTTTGAGGCACTGGGAGGGGCTCCCTCCTCCATATTCAAACTTTTAACTCACTTGGTCTTGGGGAAGTCTTTGTGCGTGTGTGTGTGTGTGTGTGTGTGTGTGTGTGTGTGTGTGTGTGTGTGACCACAATTGCCATGAGCTCATGTGCGTAAGATCTATGTTATGTCTAGGGGTCAGCTTTTTATAGCAATCCTCCCCTCTGTTTTATTTTCTTTTTTTTGGGGGGGGGGTTCAAGACAGGGTTTCTCTGTGTTGCAGTTCTGGCTGTCCTGGCACTCTCTCTGTAGAGCAGGCTGGCCTCGAACTCACAGAGATCCGCCTGGCTCTGCCTCCCGAGTCCTGGGATTAAAGGCGTGTGCCACCACCGTTGGGTTCATCCTCCAGCTTTCCACATTCTCTTCACAGCTGATGGCTGCCAAGCAAGGGAGAGTCATTTTCTCCGGTGAGCAGGCAACCACTGGTAGGTTACTGCATCGGTTGATACTCCCATAAGGGCAGCACTGATTGGACTTAGTTGAGATGGCTATTCTTGGTTGTCAACTTCACTGCTTCTGGAATAACTAAAACCTCTAACCTGGGTGGGATTTCTACTCAATGTGAAGTGGGAAGGGTACTTCTAATCTGGATCTTTGAAGTAGGAAGACACACCTTTAATCCAGACCTCTAATCCAGATCTAATCTGGTCTATGCCTCCTGCTAGAAACCTGTATAAAGATGTGGAAGGAGGAAGCTTTTTTTTTTTTTTTTTTTTTTGGTTTTTCGAGACAGGGTTTCTCTGTGTAGCTTTGCGCCTCTCCTGGAACTCACTTGGTAGCCCAGGCTGGCCTCGAACTCACAGAGATCCGCCTGGCTCTGCCTCCCGAGTGCTGGGATTAAAGGCGTGCGCCACCACCGCCCGGCTGGAGGAAGCTTTTTTATTTGCCTGCTTGCTCTCCTCTTGCTAGCAAGTTCATTCCTTCACTGGCATTGGAGCCAACTTCTTCAGGGTTCCAGTGTACACTGAAGACCAGCTGAGACATTCAGCCTTGTTGACTAAGCAACTTCTGGATTCTTTGACTTTCCATTCATAGCCAGACATTGTTGGATTAGCCTAGAAGTCATTCTGATAGATAGATAGATAGATAGATAGATAGATAGATAGATAGATAGATATTCATTCTATAAGTTTTGTTACTCTAGAGAACCCTGACTAATACATTATTAGTACATTATACTTTTAAAAAGGCATGAAGTTGGGGCTGGAGAGATGGCTCAGCAGTTAAGAGCACTGGCTGCTCTTCCAGAGGACCTGGGTTCAATTTCCAGCACCCACATGGTGGCTCACAACTATCTAGGATGAAATCTGATGCCCTCTTCTGGCCTGTAGGCGTACATGCAGATGGAGCACTCATGTACATAAATTTTTTTTTTTTTTGGTTTTTCGAGACAGGGTTTCTCTGTGTAGCATTGCGCCTTTCCTGGAACTCGCTTTGGAGACCAGGCTGGCCTCGAACTCACAGAGATCCGCCTGGCTCTGCCTCCCGAGTGCTGGGATTAAAGGCGTGCGCCACCACCGCCCGGCATGTACATAAAATTTAAAAGCTCCAGGTTAGGAGGGAAATGGAGGGTACAGTGGGGAGAAAAGTTAGATGGAGGGAGTTGGGGATGGATGTGACCACATTGTGTACATGTGTAAAAGCTTCAAAAACTTAAAAATGATATAATTTTTTAAAAGTCATCCCTAGAGCTGGGGAGATGGCTTAATGTGTTTGCTACACACACGTGAGGACCTGAGTTCGAATCCACAGTACCCACACGCAAAGCTTGGTATGGCTGTGTGCATCTGTAACCCCAATGCCGGCCAATGGACAATAACTCCAATCTCTGGAGCTCACTGGCTAGTGCAGCTGAATCCATATGCTCCAGGCTCAACGAGAGACCCTGTCTCACAAAAACAAAAACAGGGTAGAGGGGCTGGGAGATGGCTCGGTGGGGAAAGCACCTGCTGTTCAAGCATGGGGACCACCGTTTGGATCCCCAGCACCCGAATAACTTACAGTAGTGCTTGCCTGCAATCCCAGCATTCCTACAGAGAGATAGGAGGCAGAAACAAGGAAGTCACGGGACAATCAGAGGCCAGCTAACATAGTGTACACAGAAGAGAGCAAGAGACCTTGTGTCAAACAAGGGTGGAAGGCCAGGGCCAACATCCAAAGGTGCCCTCTGTCCTCCCACACCCAAAGGAGCCCTCTGTCCTCCATGGACACTCCTGCACTCATACACACGAACACACACACACACACACACACACACACACACACGCACGCACACTGTACTGTTGGGAGCACGGAATGTCAGAGCCCACAAAGAGCACTAACAACCTGGGGTAGCTGAGAAGACAGTTTGACTTCTGCAGAGGGTGCACTGGAGCCTTGTAAGGAGGAGCAAACACACCAGGTGCCCAGGAAGCTGGTCTTTATTCCGAATGCAAAGGGAGCCTGACCTGTTCTCGCTGGCTGAGACCAAAGGCGCTCGCTCAATGTAGGTCTCAGTCAGAAACAAAGCAGAGGGAGGGTAGGAATTCAGGGAAGAGTGAGGGAGTTGGAAAGTCCCTAGTTGTTTTTCCTGTGAGATTGCCTCCTGGAACCTTAATCTAGATACAATCTAAACAGTTATTTCTCTGAAATAGAGACCACCTAGTCTGAGAGAAAAGACATATGTCTCATAATACACAAACACACACAAAATAGTGGAGGGAGAGTGAAGAAAACATCTTGAAGTTGACCTCTTGGTAACACACACACACACACACACACACACACACACACACACACACACACACACGTACATGCGCACTCACACACAAAGTCATCCCTGAAGAGTGAGCCAAAACAAAACAGGGCCAAGATGCCTTAAAATTTGGGGCTCACGAACCACGCTATCCAGGCTCTTTGGGGTCTTTTGGGTCAGGTGGGAACATGCTCTCTGGGGTCCAGCACCACTCCCAGCAGCCACAGCTGACGTGGACCTGCCTGTGCAGCACATCCTTACTGCTCTGAAACCAGATTGGAATTTACATACAGAGCGGAGCTGCTCAAAAGAGGGCAGCCAAGGGCTGCATCAATAATAAATGAGCAGCCGCAGCCCGCTCAGTGAGCCTTCTCGTCCTTCGAAGCACACACAGTGTCCAAAAACTAGGACCCGGAGAGACAGGCAATCCTTCCTCTCTCATCACGGCCTGACAGGGACTCACCAGGCAGGCCTTATATATAGCACAGACTCGGCCTCCCAGGGATAGCCTGCAAAATGGCTTCCTCTGTCTTCCCCATTGATTATCTCTGGCCCCAGATATGGGATCAAGATAATAAAACCCTGTGGCTAGCCCCTCTGATGGCTTCTCACACCCCCACCCATAATGGGCACAGGCCAGCCCAGAACCATATGACTCCCCAGCAAGGACAAGGAAGAGGTAGGAAATGGAACAAGAGGACTCAGTGTGAGAGATGGGACAGCAGAGACTGGCAGAGCCTATGAGCTCTTAGTGGGACCTGGGAGTTGCCCCAGTGGTCTATGGGACATTTGTGGGAAGACATCTACAAATACCATCCTTTGTTAGCAGGCCTTCAGTCTAGGGGGTGCATCATGTCGTGGCTTTTCCTGGGGAGATGTGGACAAATGTCTTCCTCAGATAGGGTATCACAGACAGAGTCTACCCAAGTTTAACTCATGATTGGGGTTTACTTAGAGAAGCCTAGCTGATCTAGTTTTGTTCTGTTGCTGTTACAAAACTCCACCACCACAACAACTTAGGAGAAGAAAGGGTTCGTTTGGCTTATGCTTCCAGGCCAGTCCATCACCGAAGGAACTCTGTGTATGTACAGAGTGCGTGCATACACAGAGCATAGGCCATGGGAGGACACAGAAAGGAGGTGGCTGTCATCTGGGTGTGATGACACAGGAACCTGAAGACAGCACAGCATTATCTCTGAGCAAGGAACTCACTTACAGCCAAGGAAGTACAACAGAAACCATGGAGGAACACTGCTTGCTGGCTCACTCACAGGCTCATGCCTAACTAACTTTCTTATACAGTCCTGGACCACCTGCCCAGGGAATGGTGCCACTCACAGTGGGCTAGGGCCACCTACATCAGTCAACAATTAGAACATTTCCTGACAGACATGCCCACAGGCCAATCTGATCTAGGCAATGTCTCAATTGAGACTCCTTTCTCAGGGGAGTTCTGTATGTGTCAAGTTGACAGTGAACACTAACAAGGACAACAGGTGATGGATTGCTTGGAGGATCGTGGAAGACTCAAAGACACCTGCATCACCAAGAGTCCCACCCCAACAGAGTGGAACTGGCTCATGAAAGCTGCATACCCTGAATTTCTTGCACAGCTTGCAGAAAGAATCTTCTTTCCCCAGCTATTGCCACTGCTGATATGACTATGGAAGAGCTTTGTAAATCTTTTAAGTTTCAGGGGCTTCCTGAGATCTGTGAGTTGTGTTTACTTCCTGGGCTTTACCTGACTAGCTCAATTCAGAGGAAATAGCTACACCACTGTTCAGCATTATCTTCGAGCAGACTGGAGACACGGGCTCAGGGAACAAAAGTCATTTCCTGGGAGATGCCCCTATGAGACATTGGGAAAATGGAGAAGTAAGATGGGAGATGGGTTTTTGACTCAGCTTTGTACCCCACAATGTGACTGGAGAAAGGGCCTTTGGGAGGTGATTAAATTTAACTGAGCTCATGTGGATGGGGCCCTAAACTCACAGTATGAGTGTTCTTATAGGAAGAAACATTGAAGCACTCAACCCCCACTGTGTGTGTGTGTGTGTGTGTGTGTGTGTGTGTGTGTGTGTGTGTGTGTGTGTGTGTGTAGTATATAGAGTCAGTTGTGTGAGCCTCCAAGGTCCTCTGCAAAAAACAGCAACTACTCTTAATAGTGGAGCCATCTCTCCACCCCCATGAAATTTTAGTGAATGAACAAAGTAGAAATGAGGAAACTAAAGACTCCCAAGAAAACAATTCAGCCAACACAGCATCAAAAGTGCAGTTGAGTCGGACTCTGCCTTCTAATGGCTTCTACCTCCAGCACAGCTTTTTCCTGGGTGTAGTGTGAGTGCCTGAATTGCTACAGGGGATTATTATGTTCACTGAGGTCTCCGTGCAGAGAGAGAACATTTAAATTCATGCATTCGGAGATCTTTTCCAAGAAGTATAGTGAGAAGATCCCGATGGGTGACAACCCAACATCTAGGGAGGTAGAGAAGAACGGAGCCGACTTCACCCCCTGGGCATCGGCTCATTACAGGACCAAAGTAACAACCAGAGCAGCTTCTACACTGATGCCCTGCCATCCGGCTTTTGTGAATCATCACACCGGCCTTACAAACTGACACAATGTAGTGTAGGATGGTTACATTGTGTCCACTTGACACGCCCTAGGACCGCTTGGGAACTAAGCCTTTGGGCGTGGCTGTGGATGGGGTTCTAGATTCCAGGACTGCTGTGTACTGAGTCCTGGACTGTATGACTATGACGATGAGAAAATGAACTGAATGCCAACTTGCATCTCTCTCCGATTCCTAACTGTGGCATAACAAGATCACCTGCCTCATGTTCCTGGGACCATGCCTTCATCACCCTAGTGGACCCTCACACTGAGCTGAAATAAAATCTGTTTTTCTTCAGTCACTTTTGTCAGGTATTTTGTTACAGCACAGAAAAAAGTAACAAGATCCCTAAGCCCTTTGCTATTTGTTTCCTGAGCAATAAACATAGAAGAGCCCCGACACAAGATCCTGAGGCATCCATCCTGATTTCTTAAAGCTTCCCAAGCTTAGGAAGGTCTTTTGTTATAATGCAGTGGTTCTCAACCTGTAGGTTGTGACCCCTTCAGGATCAGATATCAGCTATCGTGCATATCAGATATTTACATTATGATTCATAACAGTAGCAAAATTACAGTTATGAAATAACAATGAAATTAATTTTATGGCTGGGGGAGGCATCACCACAACATGAAGAACTGTATTATAGGGACGCAGCATTAGGGAGGCTGAGAACCGCTGTTCTAATGAGACCACTGTTGAAAAGCGAGAGGGCTGGAGATCCATTTTTTAAAACAATCATTAGATGCAGAGATGACTCAGCCAATAAAGTACCAATCCCCAAACTGTAGGCTTTGGAGAGCTTCCAGGTGCTGGGATGCATCCATTTGCTGGGCAGGAGGAGGCCCCTCCTACCCCATGAAAATGGAAGCACCTTCCCTAGAGACGCTCCAGACCTCACCCTATGCAGCCCCTTCTGCTCATAGAATTACGTTGAGCAAAAACAATGAAAGAAAATGGAATATTTACTTGTAAGTGGTAGTGGTGGTGATCTGTGTGTGTGTGTGTGTGTGTGTGTGTGTGTGTGTGTGTGTGTGTGTGCAGGTACACAGTGAAATGCCACCTTCAGGACGTGACAGGGCCATGACACTCATAAACCCACAGCAACTTTAACAAGGTTTACAGTAAGGCTTGGATTTCCTCCTTTGAACCAGCTTTTATTTTTACATGGGTTCTAGAGATCAAAGTCAATTCTTTGTGCTTCTAAGGTAAGCACCTGACTGAGTCATCTCTCCAACCCCAGAATGTTTGTTTTTTAGATCCATAAATCACCAGTCACCTCCTTGATCAGCCTGTCATACCGTGACAATAGTTCCTGTGCCCTAAGCCTCCCCAAGGCCATGTACCAGATACCCAGAAACCAACTCTATATCCCAGAGCCCACCAGCATCACTCAGACTCCCCAGTCCAAGCCATCTCCCCAACCCTGCCTCACATTTGCTATAGGAAAAAATACTATGAAGACTTTGAAACAGAGAGAAATATTAAATAATCTCCCTTGCCCTTAGCTCAGGAACATACCCTATAGACTTCATCTCTGCTAACTTTTAAAAAGTTTTAAAAATTGTTTTTAATCATATATATGTATGTGTGTGCGCACTTGAATGTAGGTGCCCTCAGAGGCTAGAAGAGGGTTTCAAAACCCCTAGAGAAAGTTATGGGCAGCTGTGTGATGCCTGGCATGGATGCAGGGAACCAAACCCAGGTCCTTCACAAGAGAAGCAAATTCCCTTAACCACTGGGCAATCTCCCAGTTCCACTTTGAGGTGCTTTGAGGAGACCACAGGTAACAAACACCTCTTCCATTCGGGAATGACAGGTAGATGCTCCAACTGGTTGTACCATCTCCTTAGCTAAGCTCTACGCACCCTCCTCTATACTTTCCCATGAAGATCCCTGCACTCTGTCCTCCACAGAGCACACTTGAGATTCGGATCTCCCATCTCCTCACGTTTCACTGTCTTTCTCATTTGCAAGACTCACTCCAGTGATCTGCATCCTGCACAGCCCGCAAACCAGGCTGGTTCAGCAGTAGCTTGCTTGCCTGCTTCTCCCTCCTCCCAGCAGCCTCCTGACCCCAGTCTGGCGCTTCCTCATGTGGCTGTGCCTGGGGTGCCCTGAATCTTGTTTCCAGGGCAACTGTGACTAATATTAAACTTTAAAAAAATATTTTGAGACAGAGTCTCATGTAACCCAGGTTAGCCTCTCGCTATGTAGTTGAGAATGGCCTTGAACTCCTGATCCTCCTGTCTACACCTTCTGAGCACTGGATTACAGCTGTGTGCTCTGACTTCTGGTTTATGTGGTGATGGGGACTGAACCCAGGGGTTTGTGTGTGATGGGCAAGCACTCTACCAATTGAGCTACATCCCAGCCTGGCATTAGGCTTTTATTTTGCAACATTGTTCTCTAGGTGCCAGACTCAGACACCATTTATAAATGAAGACCTGAACACCAATCATGAACCAAGATGAAGATGGGGGGTCACAGAAGCTTAGAAAGTAAAGGAGCCCCGGCGGTAATGTGGTACTCGCCTTTAATCCCAGCACTCAGGAGGCAGAGACAGGCAGGCGGATCTCTGTGAGTTTAAGGCCAGTGTGGTCTACAGAGCGAGATCCAGGACAGGCACCAAAACTACACAGAGAAATCTTGTCTCAAAAAAACAAAAAAAAAAAAAAAAAAGGAAGGAAGGAAGGAAGGAAGGAAGGAAGGAAGGAAGGAAGGAAGAAAAAAGAAAGTAAAGGAGTCTTTTCAGGACAGAGACAGAGGTAATGGTGAGGTGTGCTGGATGTCACCAAGCACCAAGTGAGGTGACCAAAAGTACCTGGATTGGGCAACCCAGAGTTCAGTGGTGGCTTTTTGGTCAGCACTTTGATCAAGACAACTGGTAGCTTGGAAGTTCACTCATCAGGCAACCCATTCAGAAACTGTTGTGAAGGAGACCCCCATGAAGGGGACCAGGCCAGGACAAGAAGGAAGGCCAAGGCTGGCTGTTTAAAATGGAAGATGCTCACACAGCTCTTGTAGGTGAACAGGAAAGGTCTGGGAGGGAGAAGTTGCAAGATGCCCCTTCTGGCACTTTCTCTTGCCGGCTGCATCGCTACTTCCCGGAAAATGATGAATAATTGATTAAAAAGTCAGCATCGATCCAGAGGCCTGAGGCTGGTTTTATTCTAATTCATATCCTTCTGAGGGTTACCCTGGGTCGCTATTGAAGAGGCAACCCCTGCACCCCAACAAAAACAGCATGCTCACTGGTGCATTAGATGCGTGCTTTCTGGCCAAATTGTAGCATTCCCTCTCTGCCGCTGGTGTCCTTTCCCTGGAGATGGACATCAAGCACACAGGCCATGAGCCCTCCTCCTGCTTGGGAAGAGACCATGAAAGTCACCGTAGGAGAGGATGGGACAATGGGTAGTCCCCGCAGTTACACTCACTCTGACTGTCAAGAGCTTGCAGGGTTGGGGCTGGGGAGATGACTGGGTGGTTAATAGGGCTGGCTGTGCTAGCTCGGGAACTGAGTTCAAACCCCCAGCACCTATGTAACAGCCAGCCATGGCCTCTAACACGTTGGCCTCACTATGGAGGGGCAGAGTCAAGCACATCCTAGCGAATCACTGACCAGTCAGTCTACCCAAACCGTGAGCTTCAACTGTAAGAGGTCCTGTATCAAGGAAATATGTCAGAAAGCTACTGAAGGAGACACTCAATGTTTTCCTCTGACCTTGGCATGTGTGCCCACGTGCCCATTGAGACACACACACATACATACATGCACACGCACACACATGCATGCACACACACACAAATGGGATCTTGCAGGGAGAGGGATGGGAAAGGCTGCAGCCTCTCTGTCAACAACCATCTTTGTCTTTCAGAAACCTGGATGCTCTTTTAAGCAAGCAGAGTCTCCAGGAAAACATTCTCTCTGAGAAGGCTCCTCTTCAAAAGCCAGAGCCCATGTCTGAGATACTCTCCTCGGGTACTCCAAGGCCATAAATTCTCCAGTCTCCTTCCACACTCCGTGAGTTACAGCAGTTTCCCCGTCATTCACTATTCGTCATTATTACGGGTGGCACATCCAGCCGTTGAATTCATTGTCTTCAAGCGCGGACTTCATCCTGTCTCTAACTGCTCACCCGGCTGGAATTTCTTCTGACAAACTCCAGGTCCCATTCTGGAATTATCTTTCCCCAAACAGGCATGATCCATTTAGGACTTTATTAGAGTTCTCAGAGAAGGGCCCTTCAGAATCAATCAAGAGCTCTGTGTATCACCCATCATTTCGTTCACCGCAAAGGCAAATGAACACTAAATAAAACTGCCTGTTCTCCCTGCGGTGGAGAAAAATTCAGAGAAACCACTCCTGCAAGTTTCCACCGTCTCAGACGGCTCCAAAAGTGACTTCTGGGTTGAAATCGACCCCTGCTAACCGATGAATCTTGAGGCCACATGGGGATATATATGGTGGCGGGAGAGCCAACATCCCGAATTCCCATTCCAGCTCAGGCAGAGGGATCCTCAGACCCTGTGCAAGCCTCCATCCCTCCTGCTGGCCCCTGGCAGGGTGCTCAGCTCCCTTCTGTGGGATGTCCCTATACCATGCTCTGAGACAGCCCTGCCTAAGACCTCAACCTGCATCAGACCTGTCTGCTCTAATGATCTCAGAAGACACTAAAGAAGACGTACATACTTGGGAGGCTGAGACAGGAGGATCTCTGTGAGTTCAAGGTCAGCCTGGGTTACATAGTGAGCGCCAGGCAAGTCAGGGGGACATAGTAAAACTCACTTCAAGGAATGAAAAAGAAAGGAATGGGGGGGGGGGAGATGGGGGGGAAGGGAGAGGCTAAGACATCATCAGGCAACAACCATTTGAGTGTCTCCTCTACCAAGAGAACTGCTGTGCTAACAGTTCACAAATCTAGACGCATCTTTATATTTCCTTTCAATTCCTTTCCTTTTTCTTTTTGTGTTTCTCTACTTCTCCCTCCCTCCCTCCCTCCCTCCCTCCCTCCCTCCCTCCCTCTCTCCCTCCCTCCCTCCCTCCCTCCCCTACACCCACCTTCCCCTGATCCCCCTGACTCTTTCTTTCTTTCTAGCCAAGGTTTCATTATGTAGCCCTGGCTGGCCTGGAATCCCCCCTCCTCTGTGTGTGTGTGTGTGTGTGTGTGTGTGTGTGTGTGTGCGTGTGCGTGTGCGTGTGCGCGTGCGCGTGTGCGTGTGCGTGTGCGTGTGCGTGTGCGCGTGTGCGTGTGCGCGTGCGCGTGTGCGTGTGCGTGTGCGTGTGTGTGTGTGTGTGTGTGTGTGTGTGTGTTGGTGTGCGTGCCACTGCCACAGAACGTGTGTGGAAGTCAGAGGACAACTTTGTGGAGTCCATCCTCTCCTTCCACCTTCACGTGGGTTACAGACGAAGATGCCAGGCTTGAGCGGTGAGTGCCTTCACCCTCTGAGCCACCTCACCGGCCCCATCTTTCCCTTTTTCACCCTTTCTTTCTTTCTCCTCCCTCTCTCTCCCTCCCTGGGCCGCCAAGGATTGAATCTCGGGCCTCGTAAATGCTCGGTAAGTGCTTTGTCACCAAGCCACGTCTCCAGCCCTCTTCCTACTTTTTGTTTTGAGACAGGGTCTCACTAAGTTGCCCAGGCTGGTCTTGATGTCAGCCTGTATCTCAGGCAGGCCTTGAACCTGCGAACCTCCTACCTCAGTCCACCAAGGAGCTAAGATTACAGGCCTCCACCACCAGGCCTGGCAACATCTGCCCTCCTCCTCTTCTTCTTCTATGCTTGGGATGGAACACAGGGATTTGTGCATTCTGGGCAAACCTTCTACTATTCACCCCCCCACCCCCTATCCCCCCACCACACACACACCCCAACCCTGATTTTCTCCAGTTTCTCTATGTGGATTAAAAAGAAAAAAACACATGCATTCACTTTGTAGCCAGATCACATGAATCCATCCACACTGCATACAGATGTGCCAAGTGTGATTTTAGTCCTCTATAAATAAGGCCTGTAAATAACTCCATCTTCCTCCAAAGTCCCCACCCCATTTGTAGCTGGAAGTAAGGGGGGGAGGAGAAGGCAAGGTTTAGTCTAATGCTGTAAGCACAATCTCTCCCAGTGGCCTAATGTATCTGCAGAGCATGCAGTCTTCAAGGGGTTTCTCAGTCCTCTGTCCTTCGCTTAATTCCCAGTACTTTTTTGTTTTATTTTTGCCATTAAACAAGTTACAGTGATGTCCCCATTTGTAATATGCAGATAATAGCCTCTGAGGTTCTCAGAATAGTAACCCAACACACAGCATTTGCTATAGAGACTGAACATGGATGCCCTTCTGATATCGCAGGGGCAGATAATCACTATGTTACAGTCAACCAGCCCTAAAACTATCATATCCCAAAGGACCCCTTCAAGAAAGAGTATGATTCACTTCATTCAAATATAAACATTTTCTAGCCAATAAACTTGGTGCTTCTAGATGCACTGTAAACCTTCTCATAATAATCCACTCTTCCCGGCTCACCTGCCAGGCAGCCGAACCACAGCCTTATGAAATATGAAGTGAGTCCGCCTTTATAGCCGGGCATCCATCTTCAAAGTTCTTGGCGTACAAGTCCCTCCAAGTTATTTTATTATTTCCAAGAAACTGTAACTGAGCCTTTTTATGTACCGTCTGTTGTCAAAAGAGTGATCACACATAAAGTATGTCAACCCAAGATGACAGGAGCGTCCGTCATCCTGTTCAGCACTTTCAGGAGACAGATGTTCTCTGACTGGATTCGCTGATCATCTTTTTTATATCTAACGTATTTGTTTGATAGGGTCCTGTGTAGCCCAGGCTGGCCTCAAACTTACTATGTAGCCAATGGATAATCTTGAATTTTGTTTACATTTATCTCTGTGTGAGTGATTATGCATATACACATGTGCCACATTGCATATGGGAGGTCAGAGGTCAATTTACAGAAATCTTTTCTCTCCTTCCATCATATGTGTCCTAGATATGGAACTTAGGTCATCAGGGGATTGTGGGATCCCTCACTCCTCTTCCTTTTGTACATTTTCTGGGTCCCCCATCTCAATGTGCTGCCTCCCCTGACACCCAGAACAATCAGACCATTTGATTTGCACTGGACCCAGAAGCTGAACAGCCAGTTGTACAACCTCAAAAACCATCAGCCAAAGGCCAGCTCAGTTGGTAGATTGCCCTGAATTCCATCCCTAGCATCTCTTTAAACTGATGTGTGCTTATTCATAACCCCAACATTCAGGCAATGGAAGCAGGAGGCTCAAAGTTAAAAATTATCTCATTGAGTGTTCAAGGCCAACCTGAACTACACAGGATCCTGTCTCTCTCCTTGCTACCCCCTGAAAGTACAAAACCCCTTTTTCTTTATAAATTAATTGTCTCGGGTATTTGGTTATAATGCTAGAAAGATGATTAATACACCATCCTTTCTGCAACTCTAGACCATAATCCCAATTCCTGGTAGAATATCAAGGTCTCCTTGCTCTGTTGAAGCAGATGAGTTCCAGCTCACCTCTCTGAGCCTTGGTGTCTCAGTCTTTAAGATAGGGAGGGAAAGAAACTGATAGACATTTTCTGTGTTCATTCAGAAAGGAGCAAATAGGTGGTAGAGATGAATGTTCTTTGTAAATCACCTTAGGTAATGTGGTGGTTTAAAAGAAAACAGCCCCCAAAAGGAGTGGCACTATTAGGAGGTGTGGCCTTGTTGGAGTAGATGTGGTCTTGCTGGAGGAAGTGTGTCACTATGGAGGCAGGCTCTGAAGTCTCATATGTGCTCAAGCCACACCCAGTGTCTCAGATCACTGCCTGCTGCCTGTGAGTCAAGATGTAGGCCTCTAAGCTCCTTCTCTAGCACCACATCTGCCTGCACACTGCCTTGATTCCTGCCATGATGATAATGGGCTAAACCTCTGACCTGTAAAAGCCAGCCCCAATTAAATGTTTTCCTTTATAAGAGTTGCCGTGGTCATGGTGTCTCTTCATAGCAATAGAAACTCTAAGAAAGACAGGAAATTATCCTTATTCTTCCTCCTGTGTACCTGTGAGTTCCACACTTTTCTCCCTCCAGTCCACAGACCCTGAGGCTTGCAGACAAACGGTGAATATTTGTCAACTAAGGTCCCCAAAGAACCACTCCTTCAGTGAAAGGCTCAGGCCCCACGGAAAACATTTATGAAATCAATAGACACCAGCCTCCCCCAAGCAATCTCCTGCTCCCTAAAGAGGCATCTCCAAATCTCCCCAAAGTCCTCAAAAGCAGCTTTAAGCTCATTAATTTTGGAAACAAGGGGAGGAAGAGAAGGAGGAGGAGGAGCTAAACTAAAAATACAGACAGGGGTGGGGCCAGATGGCTCAGTGGGTAAAGGTGCTTGCTGTCATGCTGATGACCTGAGTTTGATTCCTAGAACCAAGATGGTGGAATGTTGTCCTGTGACCATGGCACACATACAAATAAAATGATTGATAGATAGATAGATAGATAGATAGATAGATAGATAGATAGATAGATAGATAGACAGATAGATGTAAGAAAAGATTAACAAGTTAAGGAAATTAATTGATTTTTTTTTAATTGGAAAAGACAAGATAGAAGAGGACTCTAAGGACCTGGGAGGTAGAGATCCAGATGGTTACCCTGGTGAAGAGTGAGAGGCAGAGCTGATGGACAGGGTCTCTGGCTAGGCTGAGCCCAGGCCTGCAAGAAGGGCAGGTACACAGGAAGAGACTGGCATGGAGCAAGGCAATAAAGTAAGGAGTGCTAAAGCAGCATGCCTTCCTTTGGCTTGTGTGAATACACACAGGTATGCGCACCCACACATGTATGTACACATACACCACAGAGAAGAGGGAGAGGGGAGAGAGAGAGAGAGAGAGAGAGAGAGAGAGAGAGAGAGAGAGAGAGAGAGAGAGCAGGACCCTTAATGTCCTCCTGGGCCTGTGTGAGTATGCACAAGCACCATGGTGGAGGGAGAGATGGAGGGACAGCAGAGGTTGGGAGATTTCTTTGAGAAGGGAACTAGGAGGGAAGAGATAGGCATAGGTTTTGAAAACAGGAAAAAAAAACCCCACTATGCCTGTGGTAGTTTGAATGTAATTGGCCCCCATAAGCTCACAGGGAGTGGCACTATTAGGAGGTGTGGCTTTGTTGGAGTAGGTGTGGCCTTGTGGGAGGAAGTATGTCACTGTGGGGGTGGGCTTTGAGGTTGCCTATGCTCAAGCTACACTCAGTGTAAACTCAGCTCACTTCCTGTTGCCCGCCAAACAAGATGTAGGACTCTCAGCTCCTTCTCCAGCACCATGCCTGCCTGCATGCTGCCATGTCCTGCCATAATGATAATGGACTAAAAAAACTCTGCACTGTAAGCCATCCCAATTAAATGTTTTCCTTTATAAAAGTTGCCGTGGTCATGGTGTCTCTTCACAGCAATAGAAACCCTAACTAAGACAATGCCATTCCTGGGTATTTCCCCAAAGGCCTCTAAGTCAATACATCAGAGAGATACTTGTGCATCGATGTTTATAGTGGCTTTATTCACAGTAGCTAAGTCATATAAACAACCTAGGTGTCCATCAACAGAGGAATAAAGTGAATATGGTGTATACCCAATGGAATGTTTTCAACCATAAAGAAAATGAAATTATGTCATTTGTGGAGAAATGGATACAACTGGAGATCATCATATTAAGCTGTTAATAGAAAGACAAATATATGTTTTCCCTGGTTTGTGGCTTCTGGGTTTTTTTTATAGTCACATGTCATACATGTGTATGTCATATAAAATTAGAAGTGAAATTGTCTAAGGGAATGAAGGGGATTTCCTGGAGGAGACAGTGGATGGAACAGAGTAGTGAGGTTGGAGAAAATATGTTCAACATACAAAATATACCTTGGAAGAAATTTTATATATATATAAACATATACATATATATGTACATACACATGTACACACACACATATGAGAAGATGGCTCGGTGAGTAAAAGCACTTGCCAAACAAGCCTGATGACCTGAATTTGAACTCCGAAACCCACATAAGAAGCCAGATGTGGTGATGCACATCTGTAATCCCAGTGCTCCTATGATGAGCTCGGAGGTAGAGATAGGAGAAAACAACCTGGAAGCTCACAGGCCAGCTAGTCCTGAGTAAAACACCAGCAGCAGAAACAACAGAGACCCTGCCAGACAAGGTGGAAAGAAATGGACTCCTGAAAATTGTCCTCTGACCTTTATTCACATGCTATGGCACACATGTATACACACAACACAAAGAAAATCCATCCAGGTGTGGCACACATGTACACACACACACACACACACACACACACACACACACACACACACACACAAAGAAAATCCATCCAGGTGTGGCACACGTGCATACACACACTCACAAAGAAATTCCATCCAGGTGTGGCACACATGTATACACACACTCACAAAGAAAATCCATCCAGGCTGCAGAGTACAGCAAGCTACTATGGCCATCTGAGTTTAAGGACAATGGAGGAAGGGAGAGAGGGAAGGTGAGAAGGAGGGAGGGAAGGAGAGAGTGAGGGAAGGAAGGAGAAGGGGAGGAGGGAGGGAGAAAGGAGTATGAGTTTGACGTGTTCAGACAGTCTCACCAACAGTACTATACAGGATTCAGCAGGGGTGTATAAGGACACCCACTTGTGCTCCTGGGATACTTTGCACTCAAACTCCATGCTGCTTGTAATAAACCAAAGACCAGAACAGGACAGCCACTCCCCTACCTGGCTCCAACAAGGTGAGCATTTCCTTGGGATTTCGTGCCTTCCTGGGTCTGACCCTCCCCCAGCAGGCTTAGAAATCTAATTTTCCTTTCACTCGGGTGCTATTTACTGAGCAGTGGCTTCTGTACCAGATGTTGATTTTTCTGGGCACTGCAAAATGGTTCCATTTCTCACAGAGGTGACCTGGCATGAACCAAGTTCGAAAAAACTGATGGATAGAAGCCACAGTGCCAATTTAATAAGTTACCCTGAGTGACAGAGCGACCGGGTGTGTGAGGTAACAGACTAGTACTCTCTCTCCCTTAGGCAGGCTCTCGGGAGCGTCAAGTGACCATCAGTCAGCTGGCCACTTTCTCAGACAGATTGTCTTGCAGACTAACTGTGCTTTCTTCTCTTTTAAAAAAAAAAGTAGTGAGTGTGTGTATGTGTGTGTGTGTGTGTGTGTTCTTTTGTGTACATGTGTGTATGCATGAGCAGATACACGCGCACATACATGCACACACATGTGGAGACCAGAGGACAATTTTGGGTCTTATTTTCCAGGAGCCATCTACCTTGTTTTTAAACACAGGGTCTCTTTTTGACCTGGAGCTTGCCAATTTGACTAGGTTTGCTGACAATGAGCCCCAGGGAGCCTCCTGTTTTTGTCTCCCCAGCTTGTTACTCTCATAGAGGATCAGAGTTCAGTCCCCAGCATCCATGTTGAGCAACTCAAAACCACCTATTAACTCCAGATTGAGGAAATTTGATGCCCTCTTCTGGCCACCATGGGCACCTGCACTCACATGCACACACCCACACACAGACAATAATTAAAAATAAAGCAAATCTTACAAAATAAAAAATTATAGAAGCCCTGTATTTGGAGGATGCATTCCTGGAACAGGGTTGAGATAATGGATGGAGAGATAGCCTGGACTTTCAGTACGTACATCATATGTGATAGAATGTGTAACAGAAAAACTTAAGAGGGGGCCAGGGAGATGACTCTGTGGTTAAGAACACTGGCTGCTCTTCCAGAGGCCCTGAGTTCAATTCCCCACACCCACATCCAGTGGCTCACAACCACCTGTGACTCTATAGCTCCAGGAATATTCTTCACCTCTGGTCTCCAAGGACACTGCACATACCCACCAACACAGAGACACATAACTTTTTTTTTTTTTTTTTTTTTTTTTACAAAAAATGGGCCAGGTGTGGTAGCACACACATTTACTTCTAGCACTCAAGAGGCAGATACAGGCAGATCTTTGTGAGTTTGAGGATAGCCTCATCTACAAATCAAATTCCAGGACATCTAGGGCTATGTAGAGAGACTCTGTCTCAACACAAACAAACAATTAATCTTTTGAAAAAACAAAAGAAAGAAAGGATTTATTTTGGCTTACAGTTCCAGAGGGATCGAATCCACCACACTGGGGAAGATATGTTAGCAGTCAGGGAAGGGACAGCAGCAGGAACAGGAAGCAGGTTGATCACATTGCAGCCACACTCAGGAATCAGAGAAGGAACAGGAAGTGGAGCCAACCTAAAAAACCTTAAAGCCTGCCCCCAAGTGATGTACTTCCCCTAGTGAGGTTCCACTTGCAAAAGGTTCCACAGCCTCCCCGAAACAGCCCCACCAGCTGGGAACCAAGTATTCAAACACAGCAGCCTGCGGGGGATATTTCACACTCAAACCAAAGCAAAGGGAACACACAGTGGAGGGCTGTACCAGCTGCAGTACTAGGAATTGTCTCAATAGACCACGGAAGCAGAGATAACTAGGTGAGAAGCAGGGCCAACCTACAGTCCTCAAATCCTGCCCCATAGCCGCATGTGTGTCAACTTAAATCTTATGTCCTAATGGTTCTACAGCTTTCCAGAATCAGTACCTCCAACTGGAGACCACATATTCAAACACATGAACCAGGAGCCCCAAGGAACTTTTCAAATCCAAAGCACAGTGAGTCTTCTGCATTAAAAAAAAAAAAAAAAAAAAAAAAAAAAAAAAAAAAAAAAAGCCGGGCAGTGGTGGCGCACGCCTTTAATCCCAGCACTCGGGAGGCAGAGCCAGGCGGATCTCTGTGAGTTCGAGGCCAGCCTGGACTACCGAGTGAGTTCCAGGAAAGGCGCAAAGCTACACAGAGAAACCCTGTCTCGAAAAACCAAAAAACAAAAAAAAAATACTGGTGTTGAAGAGCAGTGAGATGGCTCAATGGGAGTCTTAGCTACTTTTCTATTGCTGTGATGAAACACCATGACCAAGGTAACCTATAAAAGAACCTGTTCAATTTGCCTTATGGTTTCAGAAGGTCAGAGTCCGTGTTGGCAGAGAGAAGGAACAGCTGACAGCTTGCATCTTGATCCACAAACATGGGGGGGAAGGAGAAAGAGAGAGAGAAAGGAATGTCACAAGTTTTCTGAAACCTCTTCCAACAAGGCCACACCTCCTAATCCTTCCCAAACAGTTCTACCAACTGGGGACCAACTTTATGATCTTTGAGAGCCACTATCATTCAAACCACCACCAAGGGCAAGAATTCTTGCAACCAAGCCTGATGATCTGAGTTCAACCCCCAGGACTCATATGATGGAAGAAGAAAACTGACTCCAACATGTTGTCCTCTGACTTCCACACACTGTGGCCTATGAGTTCATGTGCATGAATGTACTTGCATGCATACACACACACACACACACACACACACACACACACAAATAAGTAAATAAATAAATACTTTTTTTAAAAAAGGAAAGAAAGAAGGTCTAGGGAATGTAGCTCAGTTAATAGAATGTTTACATAACATGCATGAGACCCTGGGTTCAATTCCCAGCACTCTATAAAGACAAGTGTGGTAACACATGCCCTTAATCCTAGCACTCAAGTCCTCAGCTCCATAGAGAGTTTGAAGCCAGTCTGGTGTACAAGGACAGAGAGACAGAGACAGAGAGGCAGAGGGAATAAATTGCACCTGTGAAATGTGAAGACCCTTCACCGTCACCTGGCTCTCCCCAAGCAGACCACTACTGCTGAGGACACCTGCTTGGTTGGTATTGCCATGTCTTCCCTTCTTTTCAATAAAGAGAGAGACTTTCATCTTTTAATAACACATGTCTTCCTAGGGACATTTTTAACTTGAAAAAGAAAAAAAAAAAAAAAGAACCCTCAAAACTTTGAAAATCACATTAAACGTTGAATCATGAATCTCTGTGCCTCCCCCTCAAGATCAAAATACTGTATTTTTACAAATGACAGAAATATCAAATGTCTTTCCTCAGTCATCTGTCTGTCTGACTGACACATCTCAGAGACAGACGGCCACACTGCTTAATTTTTGCCTTTAATATATTTTAATGGGTTATGTGCAATGATTTTGATGTTCCATGGAAGCTTCCATAGAGCACATTGACATCATTTATAATTTGGCTGATTGTGGTGGCCCTGCCTGGAGCGTTTCTCTTTCATCTTGTATTCTATTTTGTGTTCTTTGGTCCCCTTCCTGGCTCTCTCCTGGGTAAGTCAGGCTCAACATGGGACCACCCTATTTTCCATTCAGAATCAAATCTGGTATGTCTATGAACACGTACAGGAGGCCTGTAGCCATGGCCCTGTTGCCATGGGAACTGGTGCTAGTTCTCTGGATTCTGTAAACTTCACCTCTAAATACATTTTATTATGTAGTGTGTGTGTGTGTGTGTGTGTGTGTGTGTGTGTGTGTGTGTGTGTAATATGTACATACGAATGTGGGTATTTGCAGGTCATAGCACACATATGGAGAATGGAGGTCAGAGGATAACTTTTTCATTTTCAAGGATTTATTTTTAATATGTAATTTTGTGTATATGTGGGGGGTCCACGTATACGAGTGTGAGTATCTTAGAAGACCATAAGAGGATGTCAGTGTTCCCTGTATCTGGAGTTTCAGATGGTTGTGAGCCACCCGAAATGGATGCTAGGAGCTGACCCTGTGTCCTCTGCAAGAACAGTATGTGTTCTTAACTGCTGAGGCATCTTTACAGGCCCCCAGAGAAAACTTCTGGGAGTCCAAAAGCTGTTTTTCTCTCCTTCCACCTTGTTGAGGCAACCTCTTTGTTGTTCCTGCGATGAGGTGCAATTCCCTGTCTCCGCATCCCCTTGAGGTTACATATGCACACCACTGCACCCAGCGTTTATTATACATGGGTTTTGGAGATTGAACTCAGATTATCTGGCTTGCACACTTTAATCCCCTGAGCTATCTTACCAGCCTACGCTTCACCTCTAGTCACTGACCTCAGACACCTCTCACTTACAAGACCAGGACCCTTCAACTCCCACAGCAGATAATACCCCTCTTTCCCTTTGTAAAAGCTACCACCTCTGTGTGCAGCAATCCTGGGAACTAATGCATGATTCATAGGCTGCTCTTGGCCTGGGAGTGGGCGCCGGGAGAGAGGATCAGGAGGCCCAGAGAAGCACTTTGGTTCAGGGAACATTCGTTCATTGATGCACATCTGTGCTGCCTGGAAGTGCATTAAAGAGAATGAAATGTGCCGCTACTTCTAAAATAGCTTTTGAATGTGCAAAGTGCCCAGGGAGGGTGGGGAATGGAGGGAGTCTGACGAGGCCCGGGGCTGGTAGAGGGCTTCACTTCAGTTCTGTCCTTGAAGCAGAGCAAAAAGTGCACTTGAGTGGCCTTCCTGGGCACTTTGGGGAGGAGGTAAGCCCACCTCAGCAATAGTAGGGTGCTGTGGGATGTTCTGTATGGCAAATGTGTTGCTCTGATTGGTTAGTAAATAAAACACTGATTGGCCAGTAGTCAGGCAGGAGGAAGTATAGGTGGGACAAGGAGGAGAAGAATTCTGGGAAGTGGAAGGCTGAGTCAGAGACACTGCCAGCCGCCGCCATGACAAACAGCATGTGAAGATGCCGGTAAGCCACGAGCTATGTTGCAAGGTATAGATTTATAGAAATGGATTAATTTAAGCTGTAAGAACAGTTAGCAAGAAGCCTGCCACGGCCATACAGTTTGTAAGCAATGTAAGTCTCTGTGTTTACTTGGTTGGGTCTGAGCGGCTGTGGGACTGGCAGGTGAGAGAGATTTGTCCTGACTGTGGGCCAGGCAGGAAAACTCTAGCTACAAATGGCGCCCAACATGGAACATGAACCCACGACCCTGAGATTAAGAGTCTCATGCTCTACCAACTGAGCTAGCCAGGCAACTTTATTTATTAACAGTAGGGCCACCAAGAATGCAGAACCCCAGGGCTCCATTCTGTCACCAAGCAAGTTAAGAATTCTTTGAAAATCAAGATGGCTTCATCACCCTGGCCTGTCAGGGAGATCCCTGCAGTCTTCACCCCACAACAGCCAAGCAGTTTCATATCCTGTCTTAGCTCAACTCTACCATGAACCATCCAAAGGATCTTGGAAAAGTCACAAATTCCAGTGACCTAGTTAGCTTTAATTGTCAACTTGACACAGCGTAGGGTCATCTAAGAGAAAAATCTCAATCGAGAAACTGCCTAGATCAGATTGGTCTATGGGCCGTCTTTCAGGGACTATCTTAATTGTTAATTGATGTAGGAGGGCACACTGTGGGCAGCATCATTCCCTAGGCAGGTCCTCCTGGGCTGTACAAGAGAGCTAGCTAAGTATGCCTGAGTTAGCCAGCAAGCAGCATTCTTCCATGGTTTCTCCTTCAAGTTTCTGCCTGACTTCCCTGGGTGATAGACTATGATCTAGAAGTATAAAACAAATAAACCCTTTCCTCCTAAAGTTCATTTTGGTCCATTTTATTTTATTTTTATTTTTTTGTTTTTGTTTTTTTTTGTTTGTTTGTTTGTTTTTTTGTTTTTCGAGACAGGGTTTCTCTGTGTAGCTTTGCGCCTTTCCTGGGACTCACTTGGTAGTCCAGGCTAGCCTCGAACTCACAGAGATGGCTGGCTCTGCCTCCCGAGTGCTGGGATTAAAGGCGTGCGTCACCACCGCCCGGCCATTTTGGTCCATTTTATGATAGCAACAGAAAAGAAACCAAAATGCCCAGGTGTTAGAAGCGTGTGCTGTTGATTCCAGAACTGCCAGATGTTTGTCCAGTTGTGACCGGCTGGTCTCAGTGCACAGCCAGTGCTGTGGAGTTTTCAGAGGATCACTTGTCAGAGAGACCAGACTTACAAGTATATCCAAGGAGTAGGGAATCAAGAAGGCACGCAAGGATGAGGATTGGGTCCAAGATGCATGTGTCAGTTGTCTCTCCCAGTGGCCCGTGGTAGGAATTCCGGTGCAGTCCCTCCTAAAGAGAGGAAAAGTCAGGGCTCGGCACGGCGCTGAGTTGGTAGAGTGTTGTCTAGCATGCATAAAGCCCTGGATTTTATCTCCAGCACTGTATAAACTAAGTGTGGTGGATGGTGCACACCTGTAACTCCAGCATTCAGGAGGTGGAGGCGAGAGAATCAGAAGTTCAAGGCCGCCATTGAATACATAATGAGTTCGAAGTCAGCATGAGATGCATAAAATCTGTCCCCTCCAAAAAAAAAAAAAAAAAAAAAAGAGGCCAGGGTATGGGGGACTGGTGACACGGCTCAATTGGTAAAGTACTTGCCACACAGCATGGGGACACACACATGGCTTTTACATAGGTGCTGGAGGTGATCCCTGAATCAAACTCGCTGGCCAGGCCAGCAGAATTGATGAATTCCCACCACCATGAACGACACCTGTCTTCCCAGCCATGAGGGACTGAAACCCTCTGAAACTGTGAACCTAAACAAATCTTCCCCTTACGTGGCTCTGTCAGGTATGTCGTTGCAATGACAGAAAAAAGAAAAAAAAAGCCACAGACCTTCCTAAACAACTTTCCCGTGGGAGCCCACCTTAGCCCCCTGGCTAAGAGTGGTGCCTGGCATCTCTGCCTGGTGGGAGGACCCAGGGACCAAGCAGAAGCCTGGAGACCTGGCTGCTTCTGAGACCCACATTGCTGCACTCAGCCACACCCTCAACAGCCCTCTGGGCAGCTCAGCCTCTCTGCGGGTGGGAAGGCCAGAGGCAGGCCCTCCACAGGTGCAAAGGAGGGATCAAAGAGAATCAGCCAGCACTCTGAGAAAATGTGATTCTGTGAGTAGCTACAGTGTTTCATTATTTATGCCTGCCTGTAGAAGAAGCTTCTAGAACCTGGGCTGAGCGCCTACCGGTCTAGCTGCGCCCAGGGCAGGCCTTGGGAACTCCCTGGGAGTTTGTCCTTTCTCGGTCTTCTTTCTTTTCCTTATTTAGCTCCCGGTTGAAAATCTGCAGTTCTGCGCTCATCTCCCTCCTATTAGCTCCGGAGTCCTCCACTTGGCGGGAACGGCCCTTCTCTAAACCTGGGAGGAAAAGGACACACACACACACGCCCGCACGCACGCACACACGCACGCACGCACGCATGCACAAGCCTTTCACTTGCCTAAGTGGGCAAAAGCCCAGCCTGAATCCTGCTGCAGGTGTATGTGCATGCACACATGCGATGTGGGAAAGCCGGAGGGCGGCTTTGGCTGTCATTCCTCAAATGTCCGTCTTGGTGCGGTGTGGTATGCTGTGTGTGTGTGTGTGTGTGTGTGTGTGTGTGTGTGTGTGCCCACACATGTGCATATGTGGAGGTCAGAGGTCAACATCAGGTGTCTTCCTCTATTGCCCTCCTCCTTATTTTTTAAATACATTTTATTAATTCTTTGAGAATTTCATACATGCAATGCAACATATTTTTACTATAACCACCCCCACTCCTCCCTTTAACCCTTCCCGGATTCACTCCTTCTCTGCCTTCTCCCAACTTCACGTCCTTTTTTGTTTTTTTTAATAACCTGCTGAATCCAATCAGTCCTGCCCATAGAGTAGATGGCTGTGGGGTCATCTCCTGAAGCACCGACCTGGCTCTACCTCACCCAGCCATTAACTCCTCAGCTAGGGGGTACCTGAACCCAGAAGTTCACTATTTCAAATAGACCGGCTGGTCAGCCAGATTCCAAGATCCACCTGTCTCCACCCCAGTGCTGGGGATACAGACATGCACTGCCATATGTGGCTTTTTACATAAATACTGGGAATCTAAAAATCAGGTCCTTACGTTTACGCCGCAAGCATTTTGCCCACTGAGCCATCTCCCAGGCTCCCATCTTGTTTTTTTTTTTTTTTTTTTTTTTTTTTTTTGGTTTTTCGAGACAGGGTTTCTCTGTGTAGCTTTGCGCCTTTCCTGGGACTCACTTGGTAGCCCAGGCTGGCCTCGAACTCACAGAGATCCGCCTGGCTCTGCCTCCCGAGTGCTGGGATTAAAGGCGTGCGCCACCACCGCCCGGCTTGTTTTTATTTTTAAGACAGCCAGTCCCAGATCTCCTTTCCTAATGGTTAGAGGGGAAAATGGTGTTCCCTTTTGGGGTTCTGAGTCTCATTAATAAAAGAATTTAGAAATAGATTCAAAAGGAAGCTCAAGGATAATTTTATTAGCATCTAAGACGTAGTGAAACTCCTGCCAGCTGTCGGGAGGTAAAGTAAATTCAATCCTTTGAGAATAGAAAAGGAGACAGTTTATTAGGAAAGAGAGGGGGTACCTCCAAGAGTGAGCTGAGAAATGAGCCCCCAAAGTGTCTAGTTACCCGGCAGATGGTCTTCCATAGTCCTTCTCTCTCCTCCCATTGTTTTGCGCATGCTCTGTCCATTGGCTGACGCTGCTGAAGGAAGGGCTTCCAGTCTTCCTCACTTGTTCATTGGGTTCCGATTTTTCAGTTCCTACTATCCTATCAGAGTGGGGCCAGCTCTCCAGCCCACTCTGAATCCGTGTCCTGGTCACTCTGCATCTGGCCACTCTCCACTGCCTCTGGCATTAGGTAGCTTTTAAGTCCCCAGCAAGGAAATGACCTGTGTATCATGTGATCCGACAACGGATGGGAAAGGTTTCATACACACGTGTTTGAGAATGGTACAGTTGGCCCTGAAATGACATGTCCTTGCACCCACCACTACCTCAACACCATCGAACCACCCCACTCCCACACCCCACACCTTGTCTACAGCATTACATCTCTTATTGTGCAAGGCAGGCTGGCTCGTGAGCCTCAGGGATCCTCCTTTCTCCACTCAGCAAGTGCTGGGGTTCCAAGCACACACCCCCATATCCAGCTTTTTTTACATGAGTTCCAAAGCTCACATTCTTGTCTCCATGTTTGTAAGACAGCGCTTTACCAACTTAACGATCTCCTCAGCCCCGTTTTCTTCGTTTTGAGGTGTTCTTCAAAAAATAAAAGCTAGCTCTTTGGGGACCAGAGAAATGACCAAATCTGTTTAACACCTGAGTTGGATCCGCAAGTGTTAGACCAACTCCTAAAGGCTGGCCTCTGACCCCTGAATACATGCCATGACACATATGTGCATGTACACAACACACATAAACATAAACAAATAAATAGTTATGATTTTTGTAAAGCTCTAGCTCTTCTGGATAAGAGAGTCTTTTGGCAAAGAAACAGAGGCCCTGACTTTCAAAACCCTACTCATCTGAACTTTCCAGGACTGACACATCCCAAGGAGGTCTTAATGACCAGGAAGTAATGTCAGCTGCCAGCACTTTTCTCCACCCACAAATGACTCCAAGCTCTTCAAGGGGCACTTCTCAAGGTAATGGCAAAATTTACTCTCCAGCCTTTGAATTCGCAAAGTGTTTAGATTTCCTTGGTTTGATGAAGTTATGTGAAAAATCTGGTCCTTCCAATCTGTGCATCCTCCCAAAATAGCAATTCCGATCTCAGTGTGTTCCTCACGATGCTGTCCCTTTGACACAGCTGATATTCTAAGCATGTGGATTCCTTCAGTAGCATGACATTCAGCAGCTAGGGAGCACATGTGGTACCTGCCACCAGGCACCAGGCCTGCTGTGACACAAGGAAACCCTCAAGGGACGTTTCTTAGTTGGGAAAAAAAAAAAAAAAAAAGCAAGATGTGTTGTTCTCCTGGCTCTGAAGTTCCTGCCAAGTACTTCTGATACTGACCATTCAGAGCTAGCACCAGGGTTCATGGGTTTAAGACACAAGCTTGGGTAAGACTGTCCCTAACGTCAGAAGCTGACTTCAAGTTCATGTGTCCTTGGGAAAACCTGCTCTTCTGACCAGTGAACTCAAGTACAAATTCGGTTCAATTGTTTTCCAGACTGACTCACAGAAAGAACTTCAATAAGCCCTTATACTCACAATTTGGGTGTGTGTGTGCGTGTGTGTGCAGGTGCAAATGCACACGTATCTGTACATGTGGAGATAAGAAGTCAACATTGGATGTCTTCCTCAGTCACTCTCCATCTTAATTATTGACACATCGTCTCTCTCTGAACCTGCAGCTTACTGATTTGACTAGCCTGGCCTGTGAGCTGCAGAGATCTCCCATCCTCACCTCCCAGCCCTAGGATTACAGATTCATGCCATAGCAGCCTTTTTGTTATTCTACTTTCATTTATTTATTTACTTACTTACTTTGTTTTGCTTTTCTAGACAGGTTTTCTCAGTGTAGCAGCCTTGGCTGTCCTGGAACTTGCTCTGTAAACCAGGCTGGACTCGAACTCAGAGAGATCCACCTACCTTTCTCCTGAGTGCTGGGATTAAAGGCGTGTGCCACCACCGCCTGGCCTATTATTTTATGAAGTATCATTTATTTATTCTTTGACAATTCCATACATGTATACAATGTATTTTAATCCTAACCACCTTCAACTCTGTCCTCCCACATCCCCCCCCCCCCCCCCCCCCCGCCCCGACTGTCTCTCTCTTCTTTGTAACTCACTGATGCCAATTAGCGCTGCCCACTGGGATGCTGACTGAGCTTGTTGGCTTGATCCTACGCAGATGTGGGGAGGCCGCCGCTTCTGTGAGTCCATGAGCACAGCAGTCATCTCACATCCAGAAGACAACATTCCCCAGCGGTCCTCACCACCCTCTGGCTCTTAGGTTCTTCCTGGATCCTCTGTTGACATGTCCCCTGAGCCTTGGGAGGAGAGGGCTGATAGCGATGTCCCACTTAGAACTGACCCCTTCACTGTCTCTTATTCCCAGCACTTTGAGTATCAGGAATTTTTATGTGGGTTCTGGGAGAGCAAAGTTGGGCCCTGCTTTCACAGCCAGCATTGTGCTGCCTGAGCCATCTCCACAGGCCCCTGCCATTGCTTTTATTATGAAGGACATGAATCAGGACTGGGCTAGCAAAAACAAACACAAAAATGACTGAGGCCAGGCAGTGGTGGTGCACACCTTTAATCCCAGCACTCAGGAGGCAGAGGCAGGTGGATCTCTGTGAGTTCGAGGTCAGTCTGGTCTACAAGGCAAGTTCCAGGACAGCCAGAGTTACACAGAGAAACCCTGTCTCAAAAAACAAAAACAGCAACAACAACAACAAAACCACTGGGCAAGGTATGAGAAGTTCTTGAATACAGAATCCCCGTGAAATCTGGCACTCCTAGTGTCCACCCACTAGGAAGCTCTACAAAACTAGTGTCCCAGGTTTTTATTAGGGTCTCCTCCTAGACACACTTATGAACTCACTGTGCACAGGACTGAACTCAGTCTCCAGCCCGCTCTGGTCTGGTCTGGTCACAGCCAGCACTTAGGCCTGTCATCTCTTTAACAAAAATCCAAGTGCTAACTTGGTTCAAGGATTCCATTATGAACAACACATGTGTCTATCACTGAGGAAATTCCAAGAATTTCAAAGTTGGGAGATGGGAAGTAGCTCGGTGCCACAAAAGTATGAGAACTTGAGTTCAATCCTTAGAACCCACATAAAAAGCTGGGTATGATGGCTACTAGTCAACCAATCTTGCCAAATCAGTAAGCTCCAGGTTCAGTGAGAGACCCTGTCTTAAAAAATAGATGGAGAGGCCAGGCAGTGGTGGCCCATGTCTTTAATCCCAGCACTGGGAAGGCAGAGGCAGGTGAATCTCTGTGAGTTCGAGGCCAGCCTGGTCTACAGAGCGAGTTCCAGGACAGGCACCAAAAGCTACAGAGAAATCCTGTCTCAAAAAACCCAAAAATAAATAAATAAATAGATGGAGAGCAATAGAGGAAAACACCTGACGTCACTTCTGGCCTCCATATATACATACATACAAACAAGTATACACGCATGCAACAACAACAACAACAACACACACACACACACACACACACACACACACACACACACACACACACACACACGTTCCAAAAATTTAGTAGTTCTCTTTGGCAATTTCTCCAGCCCCCACAAATACACTTTTTAAATTAATGAAAAGAAGAGTCTACCCACCTAACCTGGATGTTTTATTTAGCTTCATCTAGGGTTGTTATTGCTATTGCTGATGCTATTTGTGTTTTGTTTAAAGACAGAGTTTTGTATATAGTCCAGGCCAGCTTGAAACACCCCCATCCTCCTGCCTCGGTCTTCTGAGTGCTGAGATTACAAGCCTGTATGACCATACTCAGCTTCTAACCTGTTTTAGAAGACATCTGTTCATGTCTCCTCCGACACCAACCTCTTGGTTGATTACAGCAATCCGTACTTACATAGTAATCACCGGCCGACATGCAAAGACAAAGAGAGCATCTCATTTACTGTGAGCTTTACAACCCTCTTGGATGATCCAGGTGGCACACATTCCTCTCTCCTACTGTCACAAAGGAAGGTGCTATATGGTGAGTTGCCTGCAGTCACCCAGACAAGTAGACACCAGAGCCAAACTCCAACCTGAGTCCTCTGACCCAGAGATCAAGGCTGTACTGATGGTTCAGTTGGTAACAAGCTTGCCTGACAAGTACAGGGAACCAGGTTTGATCTCTAGCTTCCACATAAAAAGCTGAATGTGATGGAGTATACTTAAAATTCCAGCTCTGAGGAGGCAGAGACAGGAGAATCCCAGCCAGTCTAGCCTACTTGGTGAGCCAATAATGGACTCTGTTTAAAAAATTTAAAAAAAAAATTCCATGCCTGAGGAATAATCGCTGAGATTGTCCTCTGGCTTCCATATACATGCATACATGTTCACACACTCACTTACACACACACACACACACACACACACACACACACACACACACACACTAAAATGAACCACTGCCCCAGAAAGGGTCTTCAATTATTCAAATGAAGATGTCAGCACATTTATTCCACCCCATTTACCAAAACGGACATTTTCAATATGCATCTGGAAGCAGGGAAGCTGCTTTTTCTACAATAAATATCACACAATAGCTCAGACCTTTAGACTAAAAGGGTTTCAGATGAGTGTTCAGTAAATGAAAACCAGGCACCCCTGACCCCATACTCATTTCCTGAGTCCTCTAGATCTAAAGAGTAATTAGTAGAATTTCAGTTTCTACCAAATGCATTCCTTGAATCTTTCGCCATTCCAGGCACTCATCGTTTGGAACGAAGGCTACTTTTTGTGCCTGCCTGGTCTGATCACAAACAGCATCTCTCAAACAAGGGAGAATCCTTTTAGACATTCCAGATCATTCTCCTTCACAATTTATCCCAAAAGCAACCAAGGGTCCCTCTCCTACCTAGCGCCCCCTCATAGAGACTTCAATATACTTATTTTACAACATGGGCTGGGGTGTGGCTCAGTGGTAGGGCACCTGCCTAGAATCTCCCAGTGAGGGGCTGGGGTGTGGCTCAGTGGGAGAGCACCTGCCTAGAATCCCCCAGTGAGGGGCTGGGGTGTGGCTCAGTGATAGGGCACCTGCCTAGTATGTATGAAGCCAGAAATTCAACCCCTTTCTTTCCTTCCTTCCTTCCTTCCTTCCTTCCTTCCTTCCTTCCTTCCTTCCTTCCTTCCTTCCTTCCTTCCTTCTTGAAAGATACCAACATAAATAGCAAGTTTAAATGCAGTCTCTACAACAGCAGCCAGTCACAATGGTGCACACCCACAATCCTGTCATTTGGGAGGTAGAAGCAGGAAGATCAAGAGTTCGAGGTCGTCCTTGGCTATATAGCCAGTTCAAGGCCAACTGGCTTGCATGAGGTCCTCTCCTTAAGTAAATACATGACAAAGAAACCCCTCAGATGCGATGCTGCACTTTCTGACGTGCTTCTCTGACCCTCCCATTTGAGAGGAGGTATCCAGAAGAGCTCCTTTTCTCCAGCCCATCCTCTAGGCTGCAATGAAAGTCTCATGCAGCAAAACACAGGCAAACACACAAACTCTGGACCTTCTTCATTTCCTTGAATATCTACAGGTACCCAGGACACAGTGCTCCCCCTGCTAAGGACAGAGCAAGAGCTCACCCCTCCCATGAGGTGAGCCTCTGGCCTTCTGTTGTCCCCATCACCAGTTCCCGGTAAAGCAGGCACATCCCTCCCTGGTCGGCCACTCAGTGGTGACAACATGAGAAGGTTCCTCCATCCATCGATCGTCCAGACCTCCCAAGAGCTGAAGAGAAACAGGATCAGAATTCTGTAATCCTCGGGGCCCCGTCCCGTTCTGGGGTGTTGTCTAGCAATTTCCTCTGAAGTGAAGAGAAGAGAGGCTCATGAGACTCAGGGAGAAAACACACGTGGGAAAGCTGAAACTTTCAAAATTCAAGATGGCCCCTTCCTAAGGTTGTGGGAGCAGTAAATAACTGCTGGGGAACTGACCATTCGGCTGTCAAGAGAAGATTCTCTGATATCCAGATGTCTACGAGACAGACAGAGGGCTCCGAGGGTGAAGTTTCCATGAGTCGTCACCTGTATTCAGGTGAGCTTTTCACTGATGCAGCTGCCTTTAACTTGTCCCTGCTCCTATAAGCTGCCCCTCATTCATACTGCTGTAAGTAACCCAAAAAGGACATTATTGCTTGTGGCTGGAGAGATGGCTCAGTAGTTAAGGGTGCTCAGTGCTATTGCAGAGGGGAAGTTGGTTCCTACCCACATGGATGACTCACAATCACTTGTAACTCCAGATCCAGGGGATCTGTCTGGCACCCTCTTCTGGCATTTACAAGTACCTGTAATGCACATGCAAATACATATAGGCATACACACACACACACACACACACACACACACACACACACACACCTCACAAAAGAGTATGTGCACACCTCACACATGCACGCACACAAACATACACATAATACAAATAAAAAATAAATCTGAAAAAAAAAAGCCTCATATGTTCACCAAGTTGGAGTTTGGTAGAACTGTTACTTTGGTCTGTTGTGGGATCTCTGGGGTGTGTGTGTGTGTGTGTGTGTGTGTGTGTGTGATCCTGTGTGTGTGTGTGTGTGTGTGTGAGAGAGAGAGAGAGAGAGAGAGAGAGAGAGAGAGAGAGAGAGAGATGTCTCGCCAAAAATCTCATGCAACACGAGGGTTCTGAATGGGAGTCAGCACCTCCAGTGCCCAGCTGGGATCAATTTGGCAGAGCCACACGGAGTGTGAGAAAGTAATAAGATCCATTCATCTGGAAAGTCGGCGGTGTACAACTGTGTCCATTCTCGGCCCCCCAAGACATTTCACACCTTGACACCAATGAAGAGATTGTAGGAAGGAGGATTTAACATTAATTAGCCTTTCCAACCTCAAAGGGGCCATGTGAAAATGTCCCTTCTCTCTCATTGGCATGACTAAGACAGTGGCACACTTGAGATACACGAAAGGAAACCTCCTCCCCAGGAAAGTGTCTCCAGAACAGCAAACCCAAACTGGTGCACCTCAGAAGGACGTTTGTATTCAGTGTTCACCATTTCCTGCTTGCTTTTCCATCAGGAGCTCAGTCTGGAGCCCAGGATGGACTCCAACCCAGAATTCTTTTGCCTCAGCCTCCTAAGTGTTGGGCTTACAGACCACTACACTCAGATCAGCAGTACCATTGAAGGTAGGTCAAGAATGTTATCTCCAGATATAATTTAGTTTGCACTCCCTGATAAGCCCTGGGTGCTCACAATAAATGTTTGATGGCTGGCTGGCTGACTGGGTGAATGAATGTGTTATTCAATGGTCCCATCTGAAACCAACACCCATTAAAGTCTTCCTGAGTGAGGAAGAGTTGTTTATGGAAAAGGGCCAGAACCCAATTTGCAAAACCCCTCTGTTGGCTTCATAATAATTTATGCTCATCTGCGTCTAATAAAATATGGAAGCAATTTTACAGGAACATTTTGTGCTTTAGCGATTCATTTAACTATTTCCTCCAGGGGGCGAGGCATATATTCTCATCCAGATGTGTGGGGAGTTCCATGAATAAATCTGCAAATATCAAGATGAGATGCCCCCACACCCCTGCTCCCACTATACCCACTTGGAGCCTGACTGTGGTTAATCAAAGTAGAGGCCTACAGAATTCATCCCGTCCTCTCTTAAAGTTTTAGGGGCTAGCATGCCCCTTTTATCTATTCTGCCCTCCCTCCTTCAAACTGCCGAGGTGACCTGAAATTGCTAGAGGAGATGATTTGCTAAAGCCATTTTCCTCGGAGAACTTTCCAGAACTTGTCAGGGCCTCAGAGAGATGAGCCACATTGCACTTCATCGAGACCCCTCAGATGCTACAGCTGCTGCCCTTTGGCCCCTCAGACACTACTCATGGTCCCTTCAGGGGACTGTATCACCTGATGAGCTGCCCCCAATCTCCCTGCAGGGTTAGGAGCTGATGAATATCAGTGAGTGGCACCTGCCCCAAGCTGCCTGCCACCCCATTCATAACTTGATTTTCTGGGTCACCAGTTCTTTTAATTAAACTTTTCATTTCGAGATGATTGTAAATTCAGTTACAAGGAGGGGCTCTGAGAGCCCGTGGCTCCTGTTACCTATTTGCTCTGCAATGGTGGCATCTTGCAAAGCTATAGTACAATATTGGGTCATCATTGTGTGTGTGTGTGTGTGTGTGTGTGTGTGTGTGTGTGTGTGTGTGTGTGTGTGTGTGGTCATGGAGGGGTGGGTTATATGCCTGTGTGGGAGCCAGAAGTCAGTGTCCAGTGTCTTCCTCAATCATTTTTCTACCTTTTAAAAAAAGATTTATTTCTATTGTATGTGTATGTGTGTTTTGCCTGCATATATGCACCGTAGTTACAAGTGGTTCTGAGACACTGTGTGGGTGCTAGGAATTGAACCTGGGTCCTCTTCAAGAACAAGTGCTCTTAACTGCTGAGCCATCTCTCCAGCCCCATCATTAGTATTTTTTAACATACCATCTCTGTCTCATAATGTTGATAGAAGGTAATTGAGATTGGTTTTAGGTTGGTTTTTTGTTTTTGTTTTTGTTTTTTGGTTTTTGGTTTTTTTTTGGTGGGGGAGGCAGGTTCTCTGGCCAAGTTGCACAGACTGACCTTTGGATTCACAATGGTAGCCCAGACAAGCTTTGAATCTGTGCTCTTCATGCTCAGCCTCCCAACAGCTGAGACCACAGGCTTGTTCCCTATGCCATGCTGACTGTGTGCCCCTTACTCTGCGTGAAGCTGCGCAGTATCATTTTCATGGATATTTCTATGACTGTCCGTGTGTCATACAGGAAACTGAGGCACAGGAAATTTAAAGCAGCTTGTCCCAAGTCACACAGCTTGTGTGCAGTAAAGCTAGGATTCGAATCCAGGCGGTCCACCATCAGAGCCCGTGTGGGGTGGGGTTAAACGCTGCCTGACAACACAAGTGTGGCAATCAGTGAGTTTCCACTGAACAAATGAACATCCCAGATATGTGTGAGGAAGAACCCTAAGAAGTCCCTCTTATGTCTGTCCTTTATCCACAGAACCACCCCACCACTCCGCCCCCCACCCAGGACTGGGGGCTGGTGAGGGAAGAGATCTGAGGAAAAATCAAAGCTACACCACAGAAGGTTCTAGAATAGTTTCCAAGCACTCTGGCTTCTCTGGGTTTCTATGTCCCTCAGTAAACGCCCCTACCTCTCACCAAGGCTACCCCGAGCTGCTGGAAGGAAGGATTTGCTGTCTCCCAGGAATTCCCTCTTAGTGGGCTCTCTGGCCCTTGCTGTGTGGCTGCCTCTGCTTCCTTCTGTGCCAGCAGGTGGTCATAGCTCACCTCCCTCTCCCCACAGATCCCAGCAGCGCCAGTTGGCATGAGGGATTCTTTTTTCTATGGGATTTTTCTGGCAATTGATAAACGTGAGCGGTGTGAGGCAGTGGTCAAACACTCCCAGGAACTAGAAGATGAAGTGGGAGCATCAAAACCAAAAAAAAAAAAAAAAAAAAAAAAAAAAAAAAAAAAAAAAAAAAAAAAAAAAAAATCCTTTCTTGGGGAAGTGAGACAGGATCTCATGTAGCCCAGGCTGCCCTCAAACTGGTATAGCAGAGGACAACCTTCAACTCTGGGTCCTCCTGCCTCTACCTCCCAAGAGCTGTGATGACAGACATGTACTAGCATGCCTAGCAATAATATAGTTCTTTAAAAGGAAAGGGACTGTCACAGCGAGCCACCCTCATTAAGTTCCCAGAAAAAAAGCAATTAGAGGTTACTGGGTTTGGTGGTCCAGCCTACAATCCCAGCTCATGGGTAGCTGAGGTAAGAGAGGCCAGCCTGGGCTTCTTAAAGGGGCCTGAGGGAAAGAAAGGGTAGGAAGAGGGAAGAAGGGGAGAGGAGGGGAGGGAAGGAGAAGAGAGGAAGGGAAAAGAGAGGGGAGAGAAGGAGAAAAAGGAAGGGAGGGAGAACAATGAGGAGGAAGAGGTGAGAAAGAAAAAATAGAAAAAAGCATGGAAGAAGGGAAGGAAGGACAGAGGAAGAGGAAGAAGAGAGAAAGGAAGGGAATTAAAGGAGGGCAATGTTAGGGAAACGAGTGGGGGCGGGGAATTTGCAGGAGAGTAAGCAAAACCCCCGCTGGGGCCGAAGTCGCCGGTGGGCGGGCGCTGCCTGGCTGGCTGCCTCTGTCCCTGGCCAGCAGCCTGGGCCTCCTGTCCTGCAGCTCTCGTCACAGCTCAAGGCCGAAAGATCAGCTCCAACTTGTGATTCATCCGTCCATGGATTTTTTTTTTTCCGGTTTAAAAAAAACACGTATGGAATAACTCTTTGGTTTCTTCAGCAACCTCCTGCTCCCGGGCACTTCTCTCCGCCCCTAGAACGCTATAAACACAGTTTATGGCTGCAGCCCAGGTCTGTGTTTGAAGTCTTAGGAGACTGCGGTTCCGGTTTGTTGCTAGGTAGCATTGAAGGTGAGCTCTTGAGCCGAGAGCTGCCTCTGTCTCCAGAGGTATCGGATGCCGGTGATTCAATGCTAATGGCAGGAAGTTTTAGATAAACGATTCCATCTGTCTGGGCCGTGGATACACTGCACCAGAAAAAAGAAAAGTCTCTCCTGGTTCGTTCCAGGCGTGCAAGGAGGAATACTAGCATCTCCAAAGTAGCACCTCCCCACCAAAGCAGTATCCAGGGAAAAAAGTTCCCATTGAAGAAATCTCCCTGGTGTTAGCATTCTTAAACTAAATCATTGGAATTGGTATGTGGCTCAGTGGTTGAGCACCTGCCTAGAATCCCCCAGTGAGGGGATAGGGTGTTCATCCTCAGTGTCAAGACTGCTCTGGAGCAGCTGCTTTTTTTTTTTTTTTTTTTCAGCACCAAGGATTGAACCCAAGGCCTTGTGTATGCCATGCAAGTTGCCCTACCTCTGAGCATACCTTCAGCCCCTCACAGGGGGCATCTAGGCTCTACCACTGACTGGCACTCCCAGTCCTTGGCTTTTTGAGCTAGAGTCCTGTTATGCATCATAGGCTGGAGTTGAACTCCTGATCCTTTTGCCTCAGCCTTGAATGCACTGGGACCATAGCCACGCACTGCTACTCCTGGTTTGAAGGCTATTCATTCTTAAGAAGTTCCTGTTCTCCTTTGAGATAAACGGTGGAAGGTGGCGGTAAATAGGGCAGTCTAGGATGTGATCAAGCACCGTCTAACACTATGGATGGGCTTTGTCTGTGCTAGTGTGATGGACAGATGTCAAGCCAGCCCTCTCCTCTTTCCTCTCTCCAGGGTCAGTTTGCAGTGGAGGCTCAGACACTGAGACCGGAAGGTTCTGCCTCCACCCCACTTTCTCTCTGATTACAGGCTATGTTAGGTCTGCTATCTAAAGTCCCGCCATCTGAGGAAAGAGTGGACTGTGGGGTCCAGTGCAGACAGTGAAGGTTCAGCACTAGGACTTGAGACCCAAGTTCAAAGTCACTTTCTCACTTAGGGGCGATGTCTGGGAGACTGAGGGGGCCACATAAGGGCACTTCCAGGTTTCCTGGTGCAACAGCCAGGAAATGTTCGGTTATGTGCAGTAGTAACAAATGGCGTCAAAAATCCCAGTGGGAAAAGAAGGAAGGAAGGAAGGGAGAGGGGGATTAGAGAATGGAGGGAGGGAAAAAAGAGAGGTGAATGAAGGGAGGAAGGCTGGAAAGGTATCTCAGTGGTAAGAGCGCTTCGCTGTACAAGCATGAAGACCTGATTCAAATTCTTAGCACTCACATAAAAAGCTGGAGGTGGCTGAATGCACGCACACCTGTATCTCCAGCACTCTGAGGAGTGGAGACAGGAGGATTGCTGGGACTTGCTGACAGCCAACCTAGCTACAAGCTTGTAAGAGATCCTTGCTCAAGGGAGTGGTAGAGCGGGACGCCCAATGTCCTCCTCTGGCCTCTGCATGTGTGCACAGGGCCTGGGTGTTGCTCACATATGTGCATGTGCAAATATACCACAGGGGTCAGGGAGGAAGTCTGGGAGAAAAAAGAGAGAGGAAGAGACAAAGACCTAGGAAAAAGGAAAGACTGAGGATGTGGGGAGAGGGAGGAGGGAGGAAGGAAGGGGCCAGGGAGGAAGTATCCTGTTGTCTTTGGTGCCTGCTGCAGGCTAGCTATGGATCTCCTCCCTCTCATCCTAGAACCAGATCTCTTAGAAACATCATAAATGAACAAGACAATGGCTTGTAAAATGTCTGCTCTGACAGAACAGGAGTGGCTTCTGTTCCCATTTCCATCTCAAGGCCAAGCCTGTGTGGGGGTGGGGGGGCGGAGTACAGCTCTCCTGCAGGGGGAGGCCTGCAGGGAGGGGCCGCTGATTCTGTGGCAACCCAACTTCCTACCGCCCCTGGCCACAGTGCCTCTTCTCACTTGTGTGCCTGCCATTATAGCAGGGGACACCAAGCTGTGTGTACCCAAGACAGTGTAATCCCAGCACTCAAGAAGCTGAGACGGGAGGACCACAAATTCAGTGCCAGCCCTGGGTGTATAGGGTGACCTTTCCATAAAAAGAGAAAGAAGAGAAATGGAAGAGAGAGGGGAAAGAAATAAATGAGAGAGGGAAGAGGGAGGAAGGAGGTGGGGATGCAGGGAGGGAAGAGGAGAGAGAGGAGGGGCAAGGACAAAGAATGAAGCTGAGAATGGAAAGAAGGAAGGGAGGGAGAGAAGGGAGAGGGGAGGAAGGGAGAGGGGAGGAAGGGAAGGGAAGGTGGAAGAATCTTTTGCACAAATAATTGTTAGTGACTACAAGTAATTATCATTAAATAAAACACTTTATAAATGAACCATGAGAAACATTTTAAAATTTCAATTTCAGGAAAAGTAATTGGGGCTGGAGAGATGGCTCTGTGGTTAAACTGCTCGCTGGGCAAGCCTGAGGAGCAGAGTTCGGGTCCCCAGAGTCCACATAAATGCTGTGTGTGTATGTGTACGTGTGTGTGTGTGTGTGTGTGTGTGTGTGTGTGTGTGTGTGTGTATGTGTGTGTGTCTGCCTGTAATTCCATCCTCAGAAGGCTGAGATGGGATCCCCAGAGAAAGCTGGCTTTTGAGATTAGCCTCATGAGCAGGCAGTCTCTGGGTTTGATTGAGAGACCCTGTTGCGAAGAATTAGATGGAAGAGTGATTCAACAACACCAACCAGGGGCTTCCACATGCATGTGCACCCACACATTTGTCTACATCCACCAAACACACACAGTGAAAATGGGAGAAAAAGAACTCTGCCTACTTTCGCATTCTATCGGAATCCAATGAAATCCCAGCAACACAGACAGTGCCCACCCTAAAGCTAAGGCATGCTGGACCACACAGGGAGAAGAACAGAAGGTTCTAGAAGGACCCCACATTATCCACACCCAGCAGTCCTCCTCTGCTGCATCACCAGCTGTAATGGCCAGTGTTAATCATCAATTTGACAGGATATAAAATCATTTAGGAGCTGGAGTTCCAGGCACACCTGTGGAGGACTACTTAGAGGAAGAGAAGCCTCTGAGAATGACTGTGAGGGAATGTCTTCTTGGGGGTAAGTGGTGTGAGGAGACACACTGTGGGTGGCACCCTCTCCCTGGATTGATATCGTGGAGGTCAGAGGTTGATGTCTGCTGTCTTCCTCCACCATTCTTCACACTGATTTTGAGACAGGGTTTCTCACTGAGCATGAAACTCACTGATTAGCTAGACTGGCCAAGGAGCCTCAGGGATCCTCCTGTTCTTACCTCTCCAGTACTGATGTTACAAGTGTGTGGCCATGCCCTGCTTCTTATGTGGGTTCTGGGGATCAAACTCAGGCCCTCATGCCTGCCCATGGAGCACTTTACTAACTCCTGGGCTCTATGTCTGATCTTTTGTGAGGCCAAATTGTACCTTGCTCTCACCAGACATGGTTTCCTTTTGACACCAAAAGTTTCCTCTGTTTTATTGTATTTTATTGTGTAGCATCTTATTATGTAGCCCAGGCTGGCCTCCAGTGTGTACAACTGCTGCCTCAGTCTCCTTAGTGTTGATGGCTGGAACAAACATTTCCTTACTTTGAAGTTTTCTTTTTGTCCATCCTTTTCCTCAGCTTGCCATCAGAACCGGCAAACAGCACAATGGGAAAATCCATTAATTCACCAAGTTAACCAAAAAAAGACCAGGGAATTCCTGCCTAGAGGTCAGATTTGTGCCCTCTTCTTGACCTAGAACCTTCTGTAGAGAGAATCATGTGTTTCATTGTGGGGGGAAAAAAAAGACAGTGATTCTCTATATTCCAGATTCATTCTGTGAAAAGATTTGACATTTATCCCACGGCTGTAAAAATGAAAGCACTCACCTGCACACCAATGTCTGTCCCATTCAAACTCCATCTAATGAGAATGTCAGGCTCTGCCATATCTACAAAGGGAAGGAAATCAAACCTAAACCCCATTTCTCTCGTGGAGGATAGCCTTCTCTTTAAATGGTTTCTTCAGATCTAGCTTATCATGAGGGCCACTTCATCATGAATTGTGCTTCCAGAAGGAACACCCTCCCTTCACTCATCCCCACCAGCCATCTTTTCCTGTCACCTTCAGCAGACAATAATCTGTGGTGGCCAGAACACCAGGCTCCCAAGTGCTATGTGTTTCTCGGCACTACTCCACATTTGGTGGCATCACATTGGTAGCTTGGAGACAGCTGTGGTGGGTGTGTCCATGTCACAGAGGTTGGCTAAATGCTAGAGATTGGGATTTTAAGGGTGTTGGTTCAGTGGAACACATTTGTGCTGGTTAGTATTGCTTGTCAGCTTGACAGAATCTGAAATCACCTTGGAAACCTCTGTAAGGGATGTTTGTGAGGGACTTTCTAAATAGAGTTCAATGAGGTAGGAAGACTGTTGTAGAATATTAGTTAACGATTTGTTACATTTGTTTATTCTGTGGAATATTTGTTTAATGATGCAAAGAAGTGTTGCATTGTTATATGTTGCATTTGTTTAACTCTGTGAAGCTGATTACTTTGCCTGATTGATCTAATAAAGAGCTGAACGGCCAATAATAAGGCAGGAGAAAGGATAGGTGGGGATGGCAGGCAGAGAGAATAAATAGAAGGAGAAAAAGAGAGAAGATCAAGGAACAAGAGAAGGAGAAGGAGAGAGGACATCAGTGGCCAGTCACCCAGCTACACAGCAAGCCACAGAGTAAGAAGTAAAGAAAGGTATATAGAAAAGAGAAAAATAAAAGCCCAGAGGCAAAAAGTAGATGGGGTAACTTAAGTTAAGAAAGCTGGCAAGAAACAAGCCAAGCTAAGGTCAGGCATTTATAAGCAATAAGTCTCCATGTGGGTATATATTTGGAATCTGGGTGGCAGGCCCCCAAAGAGTCAAAAGAGTAAAAAAACAACAACTACAGAAGACCTGTCCTTCTGGTCAGCACCATCTCATTGCCTGGGGTCTCAGACTAAATATGAAGGAGAAAGAGAGCTGAGTACCAGCATTCATCTCTGTTTCTTGACTGTGAGTGCAACGTGACCAACTACTTCAAGCTCCTGCCGGCCCTGCACTGTACCCTCCAACTGGGATCCCAAACAAACCCTGTGGCTGTCAGAATAGGAATACCCCCTTAGGCTCATGTATTTGAATGCTTAGTCACCAGAGAGTGACATTATTTGAAAGGATTAGAAGGGTTAGGAGGTGTGGCCTTGTTGGAGGAAATGAGTCACTGGGGGGGGGCTTTGAGGTTTCAAAAGCCCAGTCTCTCTCTCTCTCTCTCTCTCTCTCTCTCTCTCTCTCTCTCTCTCTCCCTGGAAATCGGGACGTAGCTCTCTACTGTTTCTCTTGTGCCATGCCTGCTTGCCCGCCACCATGCTCCTCACCATGTTGATCATGATGATAATGGACTAAACCTCTGAAACTGTAAACTAGCCCCAATTAAATGCTTTCCTTAATAAGTGGTCATGGTATCTCTTCACAACAATGGAACAGTGACTAAAACTGTGTTTTGTCACAGCAACAGAAAGTAAACTAAGACAAACTCGTTCTTCCTTGAGTTGTTGTTTGTCAGGAATTTAGTCACAGCAAAGAGAAAAGTAACAGTCACAACCCTCATTCCAGAGATCCTTTCTGGTGAGGTCCCCAAGAGATCCCAAACAGAAGGGACTCACACCATCCCAGCCCACAGCAGTGTCAGATTGCTCTCTCGAGAGTGGGAAGCCACCACTTGATGACCCATGTCACACACAAGCAATGGGCCAGGACCCAAGTCTTTTTTTTTTTTTAACATAGGGCTTTATATATCATAGGTTGGCCTCAAACTCGCTATGTAGCTAAGGATGGGCTTGAAGTTCCTGTCTCTATCTCCCCACTGCCGAGATTACAAATCCATACTACCACATTCACTTTAGGCAGGTGTGATAGTTTGAAGGACAGTGACCCCCATAGGTTAATATATGTGAATGTTTGGTCCCTGGTTGAGGGGACTGTTTTGGGAAAGACTAGGAGGTGTAGCTCTGTAGGAGCAGGTGTAAGCTCTCAGCTACTTCTCCAGCACCGAGCCTACAAGCCTGCTTTCACACCTTCAGCTATTATGGTCATGGATTTACCCTCTGAACTGTAAGCCAGCCCCTAATTGAACGTGTTCTTTTCTAAATGGCTTTGGTCATGGTGTCTCTTCACAGCAATAGAACAGTGATGAAGACAGCGGTGCTGGAGATGGAACCCAGGACTTTATGCAAAATGAGCCAATATTTCACCAACTGACTTGCATCCCAGGAAGACAGGAAGATTCCCCAGGGCTAGCTGACCATGGAGCCAAGCCTAATCAGCAAGTCCCAGGTCTCAGTGAGAGGACAGCCAATGGTTGACTCCACAGATAGGTGTACATACACATGCACCCACACACACATAAATGTAAACACACAAAACATACAAATAAAATATCAGTAGCAACAACAAAAGGAACCAGAGCAAGGGAAGAATTATTCAGTGAAGATGGGACAAGTGAGGCAAAGGAGGGGGCCGTCTGATGTGTCTTTTACAGACAGTGGCCAGACCTCAGGTATAATCACCATGAGAAGAGCTAGCTGACTCAGAGCATGGGAAGGTCCTTGGAGGTGTGGCCACCAGGTGACAAGAAGCCAGGAATAAAACAGCCCATCCGGAGGAGACAAACCCAACAGCAAGAGTGAGGGACAGCAGGCCAAATGAACCGGATGAATATCGAGGACATCAGGCACCCAGTGTGACCACCAGCATGGCTGGGGAGAGGGGCGTTCGGTTTGGATTTTGTTGTTCTGTTTTGCTTGAGACGGGGCTTCATGTCTGGCCTCTTTCATATAGCCAAGGGTGACTTTAAACTCCTGGTCCTCCTGCCTCCACTTCCTGAATGTGGGGACTGCAGGCTTACATCATCACGCCCAGTTTAAAGTTGGGCTAGGGATCAAGCCCAGGGGCCCATGTCTGCTTAGGCAAGCACATCATCAACCAAACTGCATCCCTAGCCCATGGTTGGGTTGTTGTTGTTTTGTATGTCTGTGTACTTGTGTGTGTCTTGGTGATTGTTTGCCACATGTGTGTTGGTACTCTCAGAGGTCAGAAAAGGTTGTTGGATCCATGGAGCTGAACTTACAGGTTGTTCTGAGCTGCCTGGCACGGGCACTAAGAACTGAACCCGGGTCCTCTGGAAGAGCAGCAAGCGCTCCTAACAACTGAGCCATCTCCAGCCCAACGGCTGGACTTTGAATAAGAAAAGAAGACAATGTCTTAGAAAGGAGTGTGGGAAGCAGGGAATATTCTTCGTCCTCCCTCAAATTGTGCAGAATGTGGGGTATAAGAGAAAGGAGGGACGGGTCAAAGTGTGAAGACTTTGGCGGGAGGTTGCTTGATTTTGAAATCTTCAAAGCTAACAGTGCGGTCTAGTGGGTTGGAGAAAGTTGAGGGCTAATGACTGGGTAAGCTATGTTGTCCTACTGGGAAGGGAAGGAAAGCCTGTGGTGCAGCACCCTGGTCCTTTTGTGGGGTGGAAGTGTGACTGAATTAGCAAGTGCCAGTGAGGTATGGTGGGAATAGCATTGGAAGATCCTCAGAGGGAGAGTTATTTTGACAGTTTGAATAGTGCGGGAGCATCAGGTAACTGTGGAGCCACTGCTCCTCCTGGTGGTCCAATTATGACATGACAAGTGAAAATTCTGCCATAGCACTCCCCCCACCTCATCACCCAGAGACTGGGTGGCTGGGTAGCCAGGGTACCCTCTGCCTGTGGCTTTAACAGCACTAGTCACAAGAACACAACCTAGGTCTAACCCATACCTGTGAGCAGTGGAGAAATTCCAACCCACAAGTTTATTATGCAAATGAGCTAGGCATGGGGATTCACACACCTGTCACCTCAGCATTTGAGAGGTAGAGAGGCAAGAGGATCAGGAGTTCACGGCCAGTCTCTGCTAAATAGTGAGTTTGAGGGCTCACTGGGCTACATGTTTCAACATTTAAAAAAAAAAGTTTAGACCAGAGAGATGGCCTAGGAGATAAAGTGTATGGCACGCAAGGGTGAGGTCTTCCCAGAACCACATAAAAAACCAGGTAGGCATGGAGACTGCCCATAATCCCAGCACTGAGGAGGATCCCTGGAGTTCACTGGCCATCAGCCTAACCTAATCAATGAGCTCCAGGTTCACCGAGGGACCCCATCACAAAGGTAAGGTGAAGAGTGACTGAGGAACACACACTTTCACATGCACACTCACACACACTCATGTACATGCACACAAGTTTAAGTATTTATGAATTAATTATAACATGCATTAGGAAAAGAGCAAACCTATAAATTTATGCTTATAGTATGTGATTTAAACTGCCTCCTCTGTACGTCTATTTAAGTTTAAACAAGGAATTGATTTGAACATCCAATATTGACAGATTAATAAAACAGAGCCTCAGAGGGATGTGGTAAAGTCAAGGTGTATGAGCCTGTCTGAGGTCTAAGAAACCCTGCTTCCAAGGATTCGGGGGGAACTGGAGCAGTGGAGATGAAAGACTGTGTGCCTAAGAGAGTCAGCGAGATGTCTCAGCAGGTAAAGGCGCTTGCTGCCAAGCCTGGCGACCTGAGTTTGATCCTGGGAAGGACGACAACCCGGTGGAAGGACTGCGGACTCTCACAAGTTGTCCTCCGACCGACCTCCATGCACACACTGCACGAGTGCACACACACACTACACACACACACACATACATACATACATACATACATACATACATAAAGTAAAGACATCTAAATGGGAAGCTCACATTCTTTTCTCGTAAGCTTTAAAGGGTTATTCCAGGACATAAAAAGCAATATTCTGCACTTTCTTGTTTTGTGAATTATATTGCATATTCTTCTCAGGGTCTTACTGTAGCATGCTTAGTTCCTTTAAAATCTGAGAATTTATAAAAGTATTGCATTTTTGGAATGTGATTTTTTTCTTTTAGGATGTTTCTAGACTAACATTCTTTCTCCTAGAGGGACCTATCTTCAATTTTATAATGAAAGTCAGTTGGAATATAAAATTCTGCCTATATAAAATTACCTTAGAGGCAAATTTTCAATATCTTTTTATTTATAAATGAGTTGTGCTGTTATTAAAAAGCAATTTTATTCAATTATGTTTCTTTCTTTTTCATCCTGCCTCATTCCATATAGATTTGAGGCGAGTTAAAAGCAAGGCTGAGCTGTGACCGAAATAAGAATTGAAAAAAGCAAAGGGAAGTGCTAACAGTAAGACATCGCACAGGGCTTGGTGGGTGACTAATCGCAGCACTTAAGAAGTGGAAGCAGGGGCATCATGAGTTCAAGGTCATATTCGACAGTTTAAGGCCAACCTGGTCTGTGAGACCCATCTCAAAACAAAAGTTGTTTTTGTTGGAGTGAAGGAAAGTTAAAATATACACAAACTCCACAAAACCGAGTAAATTTCCAGCTCAGGTCTGAGCTCCCTAGCAACCGAAGGAAAGAGAGACGATCTTTTTTCCCCCCTTGGTTTTTCGAGACAGGGTTTCATTGGGTAGCCCCAGCTGTCCTAGAACTCACTCTGTAGACCAAGCTGGCCTCAAACTCACAGAGATCCGGCTGCATCTGCCTCCCAAGTGCTGGGATTAAAGGTGTGTGCCACCACCATACACAATTTTTACATATTTTTAAGGTTTTTTTTTTAAATGTTTGTGTGTACCTAAGTGTACGTATGTGTACCACAAGTATGCAGGTGCCTGCAGAGACCAGGTGTCAGATCCCCTGGAACAGGGTGGCGGAAAATGCCTGTTTTGGGGGTACTGGGAATTGAACCGGCACCCTCTGCCAGGGTGGCAGGTGCTTCACCTGCTCCAGTTCCTCTTTTTGGATTTTCATAAAGATTTATTTTCACTTATTTATTTGCATGTGTTTGGGTCCAAATGTGTGTGGAGGGTGCATGAGTGTGGCGGTTTGAATAAGAATGGCCCTCATAGGCTCATATATTTGAATGCTTAGTCACCAGGGAGTGGCACTATTTGAAAGGATTATAAGGATTAGGAGGTGTGGCCTTGGGTGGAGGAGATGTGTCACTGGGGTGGGTGGGTGGGGCTTTGAGATTTCAAAAGCCCATGCTAAGCCTAGAGTCTTTCTCTCTGCCTACAGATCAGGATGTAGCTCTCAGGTACTACTCCAGTGCCTGCCTGCCTGCCTGCCTGCCTGCCTGCCGCCATGCTTCCCTCAATGATAATGGACTAAATCTCTGAAACTGTAAGCAAGCCCCCAATTAAATGCTCTCTCTTATAAGAGTTGCCATGGTCATGGTGTCTCTTCACAGCAATAGAACAGTGACTAAGACAATGGGCTGTGCACACAGAGGCCAGAAGATGGCGTTGGATCACTTGGAGCCAGAGGTACAAGTATTTGCCAAGTGTCCAGCTTGTTGCATGGTGGCTGAGAGTCTGAATTCTGGCTCACATAATTGCACAGCAAGCCCCATAACTACTGATCTCTCTTTCTCCCTCTCTCCCTCTCTCCACCCCTCTCCCTCTCTTCCTCTCTCCCTCTCCAGCCTCTACCTCCTGAGTGCTAGAATTCTCTTTTTATAATTTCCTTTCTCTGCAAGAAGAAAGCTTGTTGTTCGGTTCCTTGGGGGAAGACAGAGCATTTGCAAGGACTTAACTAAAGAAAACAAATCAAAACAAAATGTCTTACTCAGAACAGAGAGACCACTGCTCAATACAAAAGACAATGTCTTTGACATTGTGTGTATATGTGTGTGTTCATGAGTATCCACACGGCGCACATGTGTGTGCACGTATATGGGGACACAGGTCGACCTCAGTGCATCTTCTTGGTCACTCTCCTCTATATTTTTTTTTGACACAGGCTCTCCCACTGATTGTCTGCATTGGTGTTTGTCCAGCAGACCCCGAGACCCTCTGCCTGTGTCTCCTCAGAGCCGAGATAACCAGTGCACCACTATGCCTGGCTTTTTTTTTTTTTAACATGGGCTCTAGGATCAGGTCCTTGTGCTCGCACAGCAAGGCCTTTACCAACTGAGCCACATCCTCGGCCCACTTTGACATTCTTTTTTTTTTTTTTTTTGTGGTTTTTTTTTTTTTGGTTTTTCGAGACAGGGTTTCTCTGTGTAGCTTTGCGCCTTTCCTGGAACTCACTTGGTAGCCCAGGCTGGCCTCGAACTCACAGAGATCCGCCTGGCTCTGCCTCCCGAGTGCTGGGATTAAAGGCGTGCGCCACCACCGCCCGGCCACTTTGACATTCTTAAAACAAAGAGAAAATAGTTTCCCTGAAACCGTCAAAGGCACCGATAGGCTAACCACATTGTTTTCCATAATAGCCATTTGAACTTCTCAGAATCGGTCCCATGTATATTACTTTACTTTTGAAAGTCTCTTGTTTATTTACTTGTGTGTTTGTGTAAGTGTGTGTATGCAGGCTCACACATGTGAAGGTCCAAGGACAAAGTGGGCATTTAGTTTGCTTTCTTCCATATGGGTCTCAGGAATCGAACTCAGGTCGTCAGGCTTGGTGGCAAGTGCCTTTAACAGCTGAGCCCTCTCGCCAGCCCCCATGCCTTCATCAAGAGTCGATGTATAATATGGACTTTCTCAAATCAAGGGTCCGTGACTACATTTATATTCCAATCTGTGTCTGTGTCTGTGTGTGTGTGTGTGTGTGTGTGTGTGTGTGTTCCTGTGTGTCAGTGCAGGTCAAGCGCACCACAGCATGTGTGTAGAGGTCAGAGGAGAACCTCGGGTATCAGTCCTTGCTCTTTAACTATGTGACAGTGTCTCTTGTTTGACACTGTGCACCACGGGCTAAATAGCTCAGGAACTTCCAACAATTCTCCTGCAAACGCCTGCCATATCTTCACGGGAATGCTGGGTTACAGGACAGCACTACCATGTCTAGCTGAGTTACGTGGGGATCCAGACTCAGGTCCTCCTGCAAACGCCTGCCATATCTTCACGGGAATGCTGGGTTACAGGCCAGTCCTACCATGTCTAGCTGAGTTACGTGGGGATCCAGACTCAGGTCCTCCTGCAAACGCCTGCCATATCTTCACGGGAATGCTGGGTTACAGGACAGCACTACCATGTCTAGCTGAGTTACGTGGGGATCCAGACTCAGGTCCTCCTGCAAACGCCTGCCATATCTTCACGGGAATGCTGTGTTACAGGCCAGCGCTACCATGTCTAGATGAGTTACGTGGGGATCCAGACTCAGGTCCTCCTGCAAACGCCTGCCATATCTTCACGGGAATGCTGGGTTACAGGCCAGCGCTACCATGTCTAGATGAGTTATGTGGGGATCCAGACTCAGGTCCTCCTGCAAACGCCTGCCATATCTTCACGGGAATGCTGGGTTACAGGACAGCACTACCATGTCTAGATGAGTTACGTGGGGATCCAGACTCAGGTCCTCCTGCAAATGCCTGCCATATCTTCACGGGAATGCTGGGTTACAGGCCAGTGCTACCATGTCTAGCTGAGTTACGTGGGGATCCAGACTCAGGTCCTCTTACTTGTGCAGCAGGTGTCTACTGAGCAAGTTTTATATTTTTAATTAGCGTGTATTTCTTGTAGGAAATAATGACTGTTAGCTGCATCGCTCTCTTCTCTCCCTTTCCTCGTCCCCTAGTGTCCTTCCTCATCCCAAATAGTTCCCTTCTACTTTCATGTCTCACTTTAAAAAATGAAAAACATCAAATTCAGCATATGGCATTTGTCTTTCTGAGCCTGACTCGTTTTGCTTAACATGACGATCTCTAGTCTCATCCATTTTTCTTTGTGGCAGATTAATAGTCCATTAGATAATATCTTTTTTATTTGTTTTGTTTTTCAAGTCAGGGTTTCTCTGTGTAACAGTCCTGGCTGTCCTGGAACTCACTCTGTAGACCACGCTGGCCTCGAACTCACGGAGATCCACCTGCCTCTGCCTCTTGAGTGCTGAGATTAAAGACAGGTGCTACTACCGCCTGGCATCATATTTTCTTTACCCATTCATGTGTGGGTGAACATCTAGGCTAATTCCACAACTTGGCTATTGTGAATAGGGTCACAACAAACATGGAGGCAAGGCATTAAACATTTATGCTTCTTCCTTTTAATGGGGGTGGGGGAAGGAGGTTTTCTGTATGTGAGTGTAGTACCCACAGAGGCCAGAAGAGGGTGTTGGGTCCCCTGACGCTGGAATTACAAGCAATTCTGAGCTACCTAGTGTGCCTGCTGGGAGCTAAACTCTGGTCCTCTGCAAGGGCAGTATGTGTTCTGGACTACTGAGTCATCTCTCCAGCTCCAGATATTAAGTTTTGACTACCATCTTTCCATTCAAGACTCCCAAGTTTGTATTCCCCAATCTCCGGACATATACGCCCAGCCCCCTTCCCCGCACTGACACCTCAAATCTAACAGACATGGAAACCCACCCCAGCTAGAACTAACCTCTGCCCCATTAGCTCTAACTGGCTCCATAAATTTAGAGCTTCCCTTCCCTGCTCCCCTCAACTGACGACAAATCCGTCCTCTCATTAGATGAGAACAAAAGCCTTGAGCTTAGGCCATCCTTTTCCTAATCAATCCTGAAAATGACTGGTTCTATCTCGAAAAGATTTTGGAATTGTTCCTCTGGCCACTTTTTGACACTTCTTCTACCATGGCACAGTGCCACTTGGCAGCTGACACCTGGGATAGTCAGGACCTTCTTAGTCAGGTCCCCACTTCCATGTTACCCTATTCCAGCTTTTCCCAACCAGAACCCTTCAAAAATGTAAATTGGGGCTGGAAATATAGCTCATAAATAGAGCATTTTTCTAGAATCCCCCAGTAAGGGGCTGGGGTGTGGCTCAGTGGTAGAGCACCTGCCTAGAATCCCCTAGTGAGGGGCTGGGGTGTGGCTCAGTGGTAGAGCACCTGCCTAGAATCCCCCAGTGAGGGGCTGGGGTGTGGCTCAGTGGTAGATCACCTGCCTAGAATCCCCCAGTGAGGGGCTGGGGTGTGGCTCAGTGGTAGAGCACCTGCCTAGAATCCCCCAGTGAGGGGCTGGGGTGTGGCTCAGTGGTAGAGCACCTGCCTAGAATCCCCCAGTGAGGGGCTGGGGTGTGGCTCAGTGGTAGATCACCTGCCTAGAATCCCCCAGTGAGGGGCTGGGGTGTGGCTCAGTGGTAGAAAGCCTGCTCAGAATCCTGCAGTAAGAGACTTGGGTGTGGCTGGTGGTAGAGCTTTGCTGAGCATGTGCAAGGTCCTGGATGTCATCCCTAACACCATAAAGGGAGGACAGAGAGATCATGTCATGTTTGTGCTGACATCCTCATAGCATTCAGAAAACATGCCCTTTGCAAATCTCTGACGTCACCGTCCCTCTGCCCCACTAACATCATTTCCTTGCTGTTCTTTGGACACATAGATAGCCTTTGTCCTGGCTGCTCTCTTAGCAGACACTCCTTGACCCAGACACCTGTGTGGCTTCTTGTCTTCCTAGACACCATTTTTTCACAAAGCCTACCTTGCTTCCTCCATTTAAAATTCCTTCTCATCCTCTAACCCCTTATTCTCCATCCCCTCAACAGCACTCATCCTCATCATCTCCTTTCTAGTAATTCAATTCATTCTCTGGCCATTCTGCACATGTATATAATTCTCTACCCTCTCCCATTCAATGTCCCCCACCTCTGTGTGTGTGTGTGTGTGTGTGTGTGTGTGTGTGTGTGTGTGTGTGTGGTGTATATGATATATACACATCGTATGCATGCAGGTGTACACATCTATGGACTTGAGAGTGGAGGTCAGAGGACACTGGGTGTCCTGCTGTGTCACTCTCCACTTCATTCCTTTGAGACAGGGTCTCTCACTGAGTCAGCCGGCAACCCCCAGTAATATTCCTGTCACTGTCCCCAGCAGTATTGGGGTTACAAGAATGTGCATGGCTAAGTCTAGTTTTTTATGTGGGCTCTGGGGATTTGAACTCAGATCTTCACCAAGTACAGCAAGCACTTTTACCCTCTGAGTCATCTCCTCGGTCCCCTCAAATTTTATAGTTCTTATTGCTCTGCTCTCCCTCTAGCCAGCCATATAATCACATCATATTACATGTTACTGTGTGTATCAGTTGGAATAAATTAAGTTATTCAGAAGTAACAAATACCCCTAAAATTCATTTTTTAAAAATGTCTGGTTGGGTGTACTAGCTCAGGTCTTTAATCTCAACAATGGGGATGCTGAAGCAGGAGGATCACTGAGAGTTTCAGACCATTGTGGACTCCACAGTGAGACCCAGCCTCAAAAAAAATGTTTATAGGTGGTCCTCAACTTATGATGGTTTGACTTTATGATGGAGCAAAAGTGATATGCTGGGTCAGCAAGATGGCTTAGCAGGTAATGGTACTTGCTGTGTAAGGATGACAACATGAGCTCGATCTCCAGATCCCAAGAAAAGGTGGAAGGAGAGAACTGACTTCACGAAGCTGTCCACTGACCTCCACACATCTGCTGTTGCATGCACTCCCCCTACATTGCCATCATCACCATCATCACCATCACCATCATCACCATCACAATCATCACCATCACCATCATCATCACCATCACTATCATCATCATCATCATCCATCATCACCATCATCATCATCACCCATCATCACTATTATCACCATCATCACTATCATCATCAGCAACAACTACAACAACAATAAGTAAAGCTTTTTTGCTTGAGGCAGGATTTCTCTATGTAGTCCTGGCTGTCTGAGAACTCATTATGTAGACCAGGCTGGCCTCGAACTCACAGAAATCCACTTGTCTCTGCCTCCCAAGTTCTGGGATTAAAAGCATGCACACCAGACCCAGCTTAATAAACCTTTCTTAAAGGAAATAAGCATTTAGTAGAAACTGTACTTCATGACAGGCACAGGTTACCTCCCTGTAACTTATTGGTCAGGGAGGTGCAGAAGCATCCAAAACTATATAAGTTATTGCCATTGCTCTTGGTTGCCCAACAGAACTAGATGGTAAAACCCTATTGCTGAAGATACAACCCACTCTGGGTGCTGGACATAGACACATCAAGTGGGACCTGAGCTGCAAACTTCCTCCCTGCTGACTAGCTTTCATAGTGCCAGAAGGTGCTGTGGGGGAGAAAAATCACCAGTGGTATCCCTACAGCCAACCCTGCATGCTACCGTACCAATCTGTCGGGTAAGATGTGCCCACTGAAGGTTATGGGGGAAACCAACTGCTTTGGGATTGAACTTGAGGCCTGCTCTATGGGAAGAAATTCATGTCTAATACTGTAAATCTGCTCAAAAGTCAATGGCATGAGAGGTCATAGGACCTAGGAAGGGACCTATCACTGTTGATATGACATGTTGCCAAATTGCTTTCTAAATATTTAGGATTACTCCCATAGACGAGTTCTGCCCTCAGCCTGGCCAGAGAAGCTTTTCTCTGCAGTGGTCAGCAATTAATACAGACTCAAAGCCAGTTAAAGTGCTGAAAATAAGTGGCTATCGGGTGTGTGAACATCTGTATCACACACCCCACCACCAAGGCTCAGGGAATATCATGGAAAAGGGAGTGGAAGAATTTAAAAGTCAGATGATGGAGAAGAATGCTGAGAAATGCTGTCTTCTGGACATGACGTGTCCACTGCAGCCATGGTCACTTGCACAAAATCAAGCCGACAAGATCAGTCAATTTCCCAGCAGGCCACACTTCTTGGACTTAGTGGGTTATTAACAAAAGCTGGAGAGAACATGAAGAGAGGAAGGGAATGCGTGTTGTAGAATATTATTTTAAGGTGTGTTACTTATGTTTATGTTGTATTTGTTTAACACTGTGAAGCTGTTTTACTGTGCCTGTCAAAACAACTGATGGTCTAATAAAAATCTGAATGGCCAATAGCGAGGCAGGAGAAAAGATAGGTGGGGCTGGCAGGCAGAGAGAATATATAGAAGGAGAAATCTCGGAGGAGGAGAAGTAGCCAGAGAAGGAGGAGGACACAAGAGGCCAGCCACCAAGTAAGAATGAAAGTAAGATACACAGAAATAAGAAAAGGAAAAATCCTAGAAGCAAAAGATAGATGGGATAGTTTAAAGTTAAGAAAAGCTGGCTAGAAACAAGCCAAGCAAAGACTGTGCATTTTTAATTAAGAATAAGCCTCTGTGTGTGGGACCTCTTTGTTTGGGACCTAGGTGGTGGGCCCCTCAAAAGAGCAAAAACCCCAACAACAAATGTGTGTGTGTTGTAAGTGTCTGGGGGAGTGGACACACACATATACCCACTCCCGCCCCCCACACACACACACAAGTAAATGAAGAATTTTTAAAATATGAACATATGGACTGGTGAGTTTTGTACTCACCAGTTTGTACTGTTCTACGAGGACTTAGTTATCCAATATTTTAAAGGAAACTATTTAACAGAGAAATTTTTTCCACATTTTAAAAAAAAAATGGGTTTTCTGTGTTCATTGGAAGAAAATTGGGCTTTGTTTGCAATTTTAGACAGTCTAACAATGGAACAGCTATATGAGAAGATTAATGTTGATAGAATTATGCATTTTATTACTATATTTATTCTTATTTTACTATTTAAAAAGATAGTCAATTTAAGTGCCAGGGTGACAGCTTTAGAAAAACTTGATACACCTGTAAAAACTCAGACAGAAGAAACTAACAGTGAAGTTGCTTCAAGATTGGATCATAGGGTTACAAAAAGAAAGCCTGTTTTCACACAGTCACCCTTAGTTTGTCCAGTAACCGTACAGCAGTTGCCTGATCAAATGACTACACAAAATATTTGGGCTCCAATTGAAATGTTAGATTTACGAAGGTTTAAGGAGGCAATAGTATCTTATGGCATGCATTCCCCATATGTAAAGCAAATGTTAAACTCTTGGTCAACATATAATAGGATTGTACCACAGGATTGGCAGGAGCTGGCACAAGCTGTTCTGGAACCCAGTCAAAGGCTTCAGTGGCTAACTTGGTTCAAGGATGAAGCTAAAAACATAGAAAAACAGTGGAGGGATAAAGGAATACAAGTCTACCAGGATCAGCTTATTGGAGAAGGTCAATATGCTTCAGCACAAGCACAATGTTTATATGATGTCCAAACCCTAATTTTATGTCGAACAGCAGCCTTGAATGCATGGGACAGAGTTGAGGAACCAGGAAAAAAAACTGAGTCATTTACAAAGGTTGTACAAGGCCCAAAAGCAGGTGTGGGAAGAATGATTTGACAAGTGCCCAGCATAGCAGTGGGGCATGCCTGTAATCCCAGGACTCCAGAAGTAGAAACAGGAGGTTTGAGAGTCCTAACCAGCCTGGGATACATGGTGAGATTCTGTCTCAGAAATAACTGAGGGCTGGGGATACAGTTCAGTGGTAGGGCCCTCCTACCCACCGCCTAGGTTCAAACTCTAGTACTGATAGGGGTGGGGAGAGCTAAACAGCTCGGTCTTCAAGAGATTTAACATGGGCCAATGAGATGGATCAGATAGTAAAGGTGCTTGCAGCCAAGCCTGATGACCTGAGTTCAATTCCTGGGACCCACGTGGTAGAAGGAAAGAGCTGACTCCTGAAAATTGTCCTCTCATGGAACACATGTGTGCATGTACACATTCGAACGTGTGCGTGCACATATATACACACATGAATATTATTTTAAATCTCTTTTCAATATTACATTTATTTATGTGTGTAGGTGTGTGGGTAAGCATGGTGTATGTGCCAGAAATCAACCTCATTAGAGACCATTCTTGTTTTTTGGAACAGGGTCTCTCACTGAACCTGCAGCTCATTAAATAGGCTGGCCAGGCTAACCATCAGGCCCCAGAGATCCAGCTTTCTCTGTCTCCCCAGAGCTGGAATCACAAACGTGTGCCACCACCGTCTTTATACATGGGTGCTGAGGGTCACACTCAAGTGTTCATGCTTGTGTAGCACGCACTGAACCAGCTGACCTGGCTCCGGCGTCCCCTCAACATGGTATTTTTTTTTTTTTTTTTTTTTTTTTTTTTTTTTTTGGTTTTTCGAGACAGGGTTTCTCTGTGTAGCTTTGCGCCTTTCCTGGAACTCACTTGGTAGCCCAGGCTGGCCTCGAACTCACAGAGATCCGCCTGGCTCTGCCTCCCGAGTGCTGGGATTAAAGGCATGCGCCACCACCGCCCGGCTCAACATGGTATTTTAACAAAGCAAAAGTGTAAAATTTTCACAATGAACTAAGTACCCAGTTCCTAACAAAGGCAAAACTCTACAAGCCTCAACTTTCCACCTGCCTCAGGCTCCAGCAGGGCTCACAGGGCATGTCGTTTGCCCTGTGCTCATCAGCCTGGCCCTGGAGGGACAAAAGGGCACCTGGTACATCAGCCAGGGTGGTCAGGCTAGGCCAGTACTTGGGGTCCAGCAGCATTGACAGCCAAAGTCCTGGGCACATGAATGGCATCAGCCCATCCATTTCCACGATACAGCAGGGTAGACAGGGCAAAGCCCCTGGTCATTCTTTGACTCTTTCTACAGGATCCTGGCTGTTAAGTGGTTATGTTGCTGGACCTGTAAGGTCCAGGGCTTAAGACTGTGTAACTGTACAGAGCTGGTGAACACCTACTGGAGATGCCCATAGGCAGAGACCTTTGCCCATACCATGCAGCCCTGATTTTTTTGGTTTTGAATTTTTTTTTTGTTTTTTGTTTTTTGTTTTTTGTTTTTTGTTTTTTGGTTTTTCGAGACAGGGTTTCTCTGTGTAGCTTTGCGCCTCTCCTGGAACTCACTTGGTAGCCCAGGCTGGCCTCGAACTCACAGAGATCCGCCTGGCTCTGCCTCCCAAGTGCTGGGATTAAAGGCGTGCGCCACCACCGCCCGGCTGGTTTTGAATTTTTTTAATTACATTTATTTGTTTAGAGAAGGCGTCGTGTGTGCCACCGTGCCTGTGAAGAGGACAGAGGACAACTCACAGGAGCAGGTTCTCTCCTCCCATGTTGTGGATCCCAGGATCTAACTCAAGTCATCACGCTTGGTCACAAGTGCCTTTTCTGGCTGAACTGTCTCGCTGGCCCCCTCGTTTAGTTTTATTGTTGTTGGTGTTGGGTTTTTCTGTTCTTGAAATAGAACTGAAGCAAACCATTTGAAAATGTACAATTCAAGCCAGGTGTGGTGCTGAACTCTAGTGGTGGAGGCAGGAGAATTACAAATTTAAGGGCAGCCTGGGTTACATAGTGAGCTACACACTACCTCAAAAAATAAAAAGAGCCGGGCGGTGGTGGCGCACGCCTTTAATCCCAGCACTTGGGAGGCAGAGCCAGGCGGATCTCTGTGAGTTCGAGGCCAGCCTGGGCTACCAAGTGAGTCCCAGGAAAGGCACAAAGCTACACAGAGAAACCCTGTCTCGAAAAACCAAAAAATAAAAAATAAAATAAAATAAAAATAAAAAGAAAAGGTTGGGGATATAGCTCAATTGGTATATGCAGCATGTATAAGCACAGGGTTTGATCTCCAGCACTCCATAACCAAGGAAGATGGCATACACCAGTAATCCAAGAACCAATGAAGGAGACCACAAAAACAAAAGCAAACTCCTTGAGGTGGTGGCTTCTTGTTCCCAGAATAAGACATGCCAGGACAGCACAGGGCTAAGTATCCAGACAGGACCAGCAGGGGGAAGGGAGGGCCCACGAGCCCCATAAAATTCTCAAGCCATTGTCTGTTCAACTTAATGGACTTCCAGCCTTTTATTTCTCCCATCCCAAAAGTATGAAGCTGTTTCCTTCCTCTTTTCTGTAGCTTGGTCTTCTGTCCTTCCAGATTAATCAGTTCCTTGTTCCTGCCAGAGAACAAACCTGGTGATCCCCTAGACTACTGCTGTCACCCCTGATAGAATGCAAAGTGGAGGCAGGGGGATCCCAATACCATACAGCAGGTTTGAGGCCCGCCTGAGATACGTGAGACCCTGTCTCAACAAGAGAAGTATGTTGGGGTTGGAAAGATGGCTCAGTGGTTAAGAGTACAGCATGTACTGCTCTTGCAAGGGACCTGAGTTTGAGTCCCTGCACTCATGTGAGGCATCTCACAATGACCTGTAACTCCAGTTCCAGTGGGAATAACACTTTTGGCCCCAATAAGCACCTGCACTCACCCGCACATACCCGCCACATACCCAACACACACACACATAGATATACACATAATTAAAAATGAACACAAAGCTAAAGAGGCAGAGAGGGAAATGTGCCAATCTCATGTGTCTAGTATATTCCCAGTGTTGTGCAAAGCTCACCTTGAACTTGTCCCAAAACCCTTTTGACATCTGAAAAGGAAACTCCATTCTCTCCCCTGTTGCATAACAAAGAATTATATAATCCTGAAGTAATTTGCAGAACCCAGGCCTGAGAGGGACTCTTGGTTTGCAAAGGAGAGAATATTGGTTCGAACTGTACACAGAGACAGAGGAAGGCAGAGACCTAAGGGCCAAAGGCACCCATTAGCTGAGCAGCTGGCTTTGTATGGATTTTGTTTGTTTGTTCATGACAAAGTCTCCCTGTGTAGCCCAGGCTGGCATCAAACTCATTATCCTGCCCCTTCAGCCTCCCAAGTAGTGGGATTACACTCATGTACCACCATGCACTTCTTGCTTACTGTGATGGTTGACCTTCATTGCCAACGTGGCTGGATTTATAATCACCGTGGAAATACACCTCTGGGTGTGTCTATCAGGACATTCCCAGTAAAGCTGAACTAAGGAGGGAAGGCCCACCCTGGATGTGAATGACACTCTCATGGACTGGAGTGACTGGCCCACGAGCTTCCAGAGGTTCTCCTGTCTCTGCCTCCCACCTTTTTAGTCTCTGCTGAATAAAATGGAGGAACTGAGGGGCTGGAAAGATGACTCCATGGTTAAGAGCACTGGCTGCTATTTCAAAGGACCTAGGTTCGATTCCCAGCACCTACAGAGTGGCTCACAACTGTCTATAACTCCACTTCCAGGGAATCCACTGCCCTTGTTTGACCTCCTTGGGCACCAAACATGGACATGGAGTACAAACAAACATATGCAAGCAAACACCTATATATGTAAAACAAATGTATTTATTTATTTGCTTGTTGATTTATTTATTTGTTTGCTATATTTAGGATGGAGGAGAAAGATAGTTGAACACCAGCATGCATCTCTTTCTGCTTCCTGACTGTGGATGCACCAGCCACCCTATGCTTCTGCCACCATGCCTTCCCCACCATGATGGACCGTGATCCCCTCCAATCATGAACCCAAATTAACCCATTCTTCTTTAAGTTGCTTTTGTGATGTATCTTGTCACAGCAATGAGACAAGAAACTGACACATCCACCACGTTTGAACTGAGACATAGACTAACAAGAGGCAGACCATTAGGAGACTCTCTGGCTGGTCTTTAAAAGAAACCAACTAGGCTGACGGGATGGCTCAATGGGCAAGCTCTTGTCATGTAAGCCTGAGGACCTGAGCTGGGATCCCTAGAAGTCATGTGAAGCCAGAGATGGTATCACGGGCATCCAGAATCCCAGTGCTCCGGCAGGGAGGTAAGGAGACAGAGGCAGGAGAATATCTGGAAGCTGGACCAGCTAATCTTGCAGATGCAGCCTGAGACCATCTCTCACAAGATAGAAAACAAGGACTGACACTAGACTAGGTCAGGTTATCCTCTGACCTCCACGGGTGTACTGTTGTACCCATACTCACACACATACATACATCAGACATACATGCACACACACATACATACATCAGACATATATGCATACACACACATACATACATCAGACATATATGCATACACACACATGTATACATCAGACATATATGCATACACACACATACATACATCAGACATATATGCATACACACACATACATACATCAGACATACATGCACACACATACACACATACTTAATATATATAGATACATATATGTGCGTGTATATAAAAGATAGCAACCCAGCGGAGGTAGGGCACATGCTCAGAACAGCCAATAAGTTAATAGGGAGCGCCACTTCTCGGAAGTCCTGTCCCTCTTGTAGCCAAGGACACACCTTCTCACTCACGATAACTGTAGCAGAGCTGCAGGCTGGTCCCGAAGGATTTTTCTCACCCTCCCTTTCCTCAGTCTCTTTGCTGACACGTCACCACACGAAGTTAACTAACACTCACAGGCTTGGTGTCCTTCACCCTCCATGTAAAGGGCCAGGCCAGAGACATTTATCTCCAAGGCAAATAGAACTGTACCCAAATCTGTGACTGGCTATATTTGCTGATGATGTCATATCTGTCCCAGGCTTTCGATCAATGTGACTCAAGGGTGAGTGGCTGGCTGGTCAAGGTGAGTAATGTGTTGACCCGCCCAAACTGGTAAGAATGTGACTCCAGAGTGACCTGGTCCTTGGAGAACTAAGTTGGGGTGAACCTTACAGAGGAGACTAGGTTGCTGAGTCTAATTAGTGCCAATAAAGGGATTTTTAGTGTCCCCGAGTCTCACGAAACATCACCCCAACAGTTCCACATGGGTGAAGCTTATAGTATCTCACTACACTTTGAAAAATAAGGAGATACAGACTTCTGGGTGTCATGGCTCAGAGCTATAATCACAGCTACTCCAGAAGCTGAGGCTGGAGGATATTGAATTCCATACAAGTCTGGGCTATAGAGTCAGTTCAGGCCAGCCTGAACTACAGCAAAACTCTTGATTTCAAATCTGAAAGAAGAATAGGGTCATTGCTCAATGGTAGAGCACCTGCCTAGAATCCTCCAGTGAGGGGCTGGGGCGTGGCTCAGTGTAGAGCACCTGCCTAGAATCCCCCAGTGAGGGGCTGGGGTGTGGCTCAGTGGGAGAGCACCTGCCTAGAATCCCCCAGTGAGGGGCTGGGGTGTGGCTCAGTGGTAGAAAGTTTTCATAATATACACTGGGCCCTGGGTTCAATACCAAGCAATATTGGGTGGCAGAATCAACTCAGCATAAGAAATTGCTTTGAGTGGAGGCAGACAAAAAAAAAAAGAAACAAAAATAATTCAGCTTCAGATACAACTGCATAGTAGCTGCTTAACCCGCAAAGAGTGTGGAATATAAAGGGTTTGCTGGTCCAGGCTTGGAGCTTGAAGGTGGGGGTGGGGGTGGAGGTGGAGGAGCACTCAGGAGCTCTCCCTTTGAGTTGCAATCTCTGTTATCAGTGGAGATCAAAGGTAACCTCAGAGGAAACAGGCAGGGACAGCTGCCAGACCTGTGACCTCCCAGGACCTCCTCCCAGCCAACAGCCCCAGCAGTGGGGAGAGGAGGGTCTGCTTGGCTTATCCTGCACATTCCAAGGGGCACCCTGGCATGGAGTCACACCTGGCAGCCTGGAGCCTGGACAGCTGTGTCTAGAGACCTGCCCTCAAGGGAAATCACGGCCTCTCACTACCCCCTCAGGGTCATTTGAAGTACTGCCCACCCCCACTCCTAGTGATGGGAGACAGGCCTGGGACATGCTGTGACTAGCCCTGGGTCACAGGGTCATTTACAGGGAGAACTGCATTTGCCAGACTGTCTTCTCACGAGTAAAGAACACTTGACTTGTGCTCATAGCCTGTTACATTCTGACAGCAGCAGTGGTGTTGTTGATGGTGGTGGTGGTGGTGGTGGTGGTGTGTGTGCGCATGTGCATGTTTGTGTGTGTGTGTGTGTGTGTGTGTGTGTGTGTGTGTGTGTGTGTGTTTACCATGTCACAAAAGGGGCAGATTCTGTCAGCCCACAGTCTGGGTAGGGAAAGGTGGTTTCTTTCTTTTTAAAAAGTGGTTTATTCTTTCACAATTTCATCCATACACATGTAATGCGCTATTATTGTGTCTCCCACCTCCTTCCACTCTTAGACCCTCTCCTTCCACCTCAACTCTTTCTTCTTCCCCAGAAGTCATCCTTCCTCCTTGTTTTGGTGCCCCACTGTATTCAATTAGAGCTGCCTGCACGAGCTTGGGTGGAGGTTATTTATTTGAGCAAGGACAACTTGCCAGTGGCTCTACCACTGAGGATGTGACTCCCCCTCTCCCAGCAACTAGACGAGCTCCCCAGGGAGGGTGTGGCCTCCTGATCTCCTCCCCATCTGTGATAGAATGTTGATGGGCCCAGTCTTGTGGAGGTCACCAAGTGCTGCTGTGAGCTCATGGGTATAACTGCCATGTCATGTCAAAAAGATGGTGTTCCGCCAGGTGGTGGTGGCGCACGCCTTTAATCCCAGCACTTGGGAGGCAGAGGCAGGCAGATCTCTGTGAGTTCAAGGCCAGCCTGGACTACAGAGGGAGTTCCAAGAAAGGCGCAAAACTACACAGAGAAACCCTGTCTTGAAAAACCAAAAAAAAAAAAGTAGGTGTTCTTTAAAAAAAAAAAAAAAAAAAAAAAAAAGATGGTGTTCCACAACACTCCTGGGGGAGTTGGTTTCTTATTGTAGCCATGCTTAACCCAAGCTTGGAAAAAATGCAAATGCTAGCTAGCCCTTGTTGCCAGAAGCTATGCCTATATGGAATAACCCATTGACTCTAGACCCTGGAATCTGCTTAATTCATAACCAGCTCAGTCGATGCAGGTACAAGGAAATGCAGGCACCCAGTATTCATCACTTCCATGTCAAACCTCCAAATGTCTCAGGACCTAAGGAGCTCTGAATGATGTTCTGTCACAAGCTAAAGTCTTATCTACTGGAGTATTGAGATATCCCAGTGAGTAAAGTGCTCATTGTGTAGGCATCGTGTCAGCTGAGTTTGATCCCCAGCACCCACAAAGCTAGGTGCTATGTCATGTCCTGTAATCCTAGCACTGGGCAAGTAGTGATAGGAAGGTCCCTGAAGCTTGTGACTAGTTAATCTAACTGAATTGTTGAGTTCCAGGTTCAGAAGAGAGGCTCTGTGCCAAAATATAAAGAGAGCAATTGAGAAAGACACCCAAGGTTGTCCTCTGGCCTCTACACACCGTGTGTGTGTGTGTGTGTGTGTGTGTGTGTGTGTGTGTGTGTGTGTGTGTGTGTGTGCACAAACACATACATATACTTTTTTTTTCAATCTGGTCTCCTTTTGTTTTCAGAGGAAAGCTATCATAACAAGAGTACTCTTCTGAGGATCATAATTTAAGGGGTCAGAGATGTATCATCATTTACCAAATATTATGTGAGTATCTTCCTATTTGGGGACTTCTAAAAATAGTGTTATTCTTGTTGCTATTTTCTGGAAAGTCTCACAGTCATAATTAGTAAATGACTTGAAGCAAAGTGGGTGATTTCTCTTTACCAGGGTTCTATTTGACAGCTTGGGGAAATGGCTCTGAGACTCACTCACTAGAAAAGTGGATGGAAAATGATGCCCATCGGTTATCATGAAATAGAAGTACTTTTTGGAGAGTGACTTAAAGATAAGAACTCAGGACCAGTGAGATGGCTCAGTGGGTCCTGCTGCCAAGCTTGAAGACTTGAGTTCAATCCCTGGACCCACACGGTGCAAAGAGAGAATCCGTTGTCCTCTGACCTTCACACTCAGGCTGTGGGACCCTCACCCAGATACACAAATAAATAAACCCAAGTTTAAAGAATTATCGTAAAGTATATGAACTCAGACTGGTGAGGTGGCTCAGTGGGTAAAGATACTTGCTGCCAATCCTGGCAACCTGAGTTTGAGTCCCTGGACCCCAGGTGGTGGGAGGAAAGAATCAACTCGCACAAATTGTCCTTCAGCCTCCATCCACGAGCCATAGTGCATGTGCACCCACACGTATGCACACAAATAAAGCTTTTAAAAAGAATATGAACTCATAGGCGATACAAGATTTTTCAGGCTAGTCACTGGTGTTTTGTTTTGTTTTGTTTTGTTTTAGATCAGATCTCACTATCTCAAAATGTTGGCTTCAAACTCAAGACCCTCCAGTGTCAACTTCCATAGGACTGAGGTTACACCAGAGAGCTGAGGTTACAGGTGTGAACCACCAACCCAAGTGTCTTAGGCAGTGTTTCTATTGCTGTGAAGAGACACCATGACCATGGCAACTCTTACAAAGGAAAACAAAATTGGAACTTGCTTACAGTTTCAGAGGTTTAGTCCGTTGTTATCACGGTGGGAAGCATGGCGGCATGCAGGCAGGCATGGTTCTGGAGAAGTAGCTGAGAGTTCTACATCCAGATCTGTAGGCAGCAGAAAGAGAGATAGCCAGCTGGCCTGGCTTGGACTTTTGAAAACCTCAAAGCCCACCCACCAGTGACACACTTCCTCCAACAAGGCAACACTTAATCCTTTCAAATAGTGCCACTCCCTAGTGACTAAGCATTCAAATCTATGAGCCTATGGGGGGCATTCTCATTCAAACCACCACACCATACTTAAGATGTCTACTTTAAAAAAGAAAAATATTTGTTTATTTTTATTTTATATGTATGAATGTTTTGCACTATGCACATGATTGGTGCCCACAGAGTTCAGAATAGGGTGTTGAATCCCCTGGCATGGAGTTACAAACAGCTATGAGCTGCCATATGAATGCTAGAAATCCAGCCCAGGTGTCTGCAAGAGCTACAATGCTCTTAACCACTGAGCCATCCCTCCAGCCCCAAGAGTTACATTTTTTAACGGTACCCGTCCCCTTTTGGTCTCCCTAATCACATTCTTACTTGATCATTTACAGCTCTTCCAAACTCTAGTCATTCCCAAGACAGAAAAACTTAAATTATGAAGTTTCAAGAAAGGAAGGAAGAGAAAGAAAGAAAGAAAGGAAGGAAGGAAGGAAGGAAGGAAGGAAGGAAGGAAGGAAGGAAGGAAGGAAGGAAGGAAGAAGGAAACAGAGCATGGTGGCTATGTCTACAATCTGCACTCGGGAAGCTGAAGCTGGAGACTTGCTTGAGGCCAGACTAAGGTGTATAACAAATAGATAAATAATGAATAAAATAAATGAAATACTGCCAATATTAAAGAATAAAGTAAGGCCAGCAAGATGGCTCGATGGGTAAAACACTTACTGTGCAAGCCTATGACCTGAGTTCAATCCCCAGAACACACAGTAAGAGAGGACTGCCTTCCAAACTTCTGACCTCCACATATGTGTTGTAGCACACACACACACACACGTTTATAAAATAAACATTTTATTTATTTGTGTGTATATGTGTGTGGCCATGAGTACCACAGTGTGTGGAGGCCAGAGGACAACTTTCAGGAGTTGGTTCTCTCCATCCACTGTTTGGGTCCAGGGAATCAAACTCAGGATATTAGATTTGGTGGCAAGGGCCCTTACCTGCTGAATCATCTCACTGTCCCAACTTTAATAACAATAATAATAATAATAATAAAGTACAAGTTCTGTTCAAGGACTATATGCTTTTATATGAAGTAAGAAGCTGAATATACACAAGACTCCTAGAACCAATTCCCACAGTTCCAACGGACAGCAAGGAGTGTCATTTAAGGAATGTTTTAGCTTCAAAGAACAGAAAGTTTGGAGCTCACTATGTGTGGGACTCCCTGGATCCATCTCTCCCATCAGCTAGTTACCCTCTCCTTTTTCTCTTTTCTTTTTTCTTTTTTTCATTTTTCTGGTGCTGGGAACTGACCCCAGAGACTCAAGCATAACAGACAAGTACTTAGTTCTGAATCAGTCCCCAGCCCCTCACTGGGAGATTCTAGGCAGGTGCTCTACCACTGAGCCACACCCCAGCCCCTTACTGGGGGATTCTAGGAAGGTGCTCTACAACTGAGTCATACCCTAGCCCCTCACTGGGGGATTCTAGGCAGGTGCTCTACAACTGAGTCATACCCTAGCCCCTCACTGGGGGATTCTAAGCAAGTGCTCTACCACTGACCTGTACCCCTACTCTGCTAATTACGACTTGTTTGTGTTTAACCATGCTTATTTCTTGGGGCTTACATAAGGTGACTACTTCTTACATGCTCACATTTTCTAGAAAGCCCTGGAAAGCAGATCTGTCTTTGACCAGGACGCATCTTCAAAGCAAAGAGGCCAGAAAAGCACATATTTTCAGCTCCATAGTAGAAAAGAGGAACTGATCTCTGCACTTTATATTCCTGCTTCCGACCTGACTAATGCTACAGCAACGAAAGACTTTAAATGATTCCAAATGCCACAAATAATGCACAGATTGCATGCCTGCAATTGGTGAATGCATCTTAGTGATGGATATGGAAATAGTGAAGTTCTTTCCGCCATGAATTTATGGCTCCTATTTCTGGGCCCACAGTACTTCCTGACATCATTGCCAAACTCCTGCTAAAACTTTTATAGTGATCAGATGCCGATGGGACAATAATTGGCAAAGTCCGCCATTCGGTTCACTCTTACTCAGCAGAGTCTCCATTGATTCCTAAGAATCCTTGCTCTCTTCGGTCAATGTCAATATGTTGGGGACTTTTAAAAAGAAACACATACATTACGACTCAAGGTTTTGCTTAATTATTTATAATTGTATGCATTCACCCTAATGTTTTCTGCTGAATTTCAAGATCCAAGAGGTTGATCTATCTTCTCCCATTTAGCAAAATGGCCACTTGTTTATTACTCTTATAGGTTCACAGAAATTTCGAGTTAGAATTGAGGGATGCTGGTGCTCAGGGCCACAGGCCGTGGAGGAACAAATTGCTCTAAAACGGAATTTGCTAGAAAAGTCAAGATCCAGCATGAAAGAGAGTGGCACCTAGTACATGAACACAAATGTAGTTTTTAATTTGGGGGGTTTTTTGAGAGATGGTTTCTTATGACCCAAGCTGGCCTTGAACCCTTTTACCTCATGCTTCCACCTCTCAAGCGTTAGGATCACAGACATGTACAAATACAGACGGATGGCAAGGTGGGTGCCAAATGGAACCTCAGTGTATCCTGTCTGTGTCACTAGGTTTTGCTCTCCTTGAAAGAGAACTAAATGGGGCCCGGGAGATGGCTCGAAGAGTTGAAATGCTTGCCTCAAAGGCCTGCAGACTGAGTACCCACATAAAAACTGGACATGGCAGTCCGTGTCTGTAATCTCAGAACTGTGGGGGCAGGGACAACCAGATCCCAGAGCTTGCCGGCCAGTCCAGTCAATCAGTGAGCTCCAGGCTCAGTGAGAGTCTCTGCCTCCAAAAGTGAGGTAGAGCTGGGCGTGGTAGCAATTGCCTTTAATTCTACCACTCAGAAGGGGAAAGAAGTTTGACTATTTATCTGGCTCAATATATTTCTGCAAAAAAAAAATAATTCATGTCAATGTTTTTCATGTCCTCTTTCATTAAACATGGTGACACACACCCATAATTCCAGCGCTCAAGAGGCTGTGCTCCAGACAACATAGGTAATTCGAAGCTAGCTGTGTCAAACAAAAACCCACTGAAAGATACAATCATTCTAGAACTTACTGCTCCTGTTTAACTAGGAAAAATAACAAGCACGTGTGAGAGACTGTAAGGTCCCTATAAGAAAGTTAACAAGAGTGATCCAATCTTTGGAGTTTAGTAAACATAGAACATACATTCACTTAGCGGAAAAAGCCAAGAACTTTCTCTGCTACTGTTTTCCCACAGGGGAGAAAAAGAAAATCGCAAGACAAGGCAAATGAGGTTAGGCCTGGAAGACTGACTTCCACAAATTCCCTAGGCTGTTTCCCTGCGAGATAAAGCATAGAGGAATTTTCAAGACAGACCAGTGTCTCTCCCTTTCTGACCTTGGAAGAGCATGAAGAATGTTCAGGTTATCTTGCTGACTCTCCTCATGAGGTCAGCGGCACCTGGGGACAAAGATTTCACAATCAGAGCTCTGCACAGAAGACTAACAAGAAAGAAAGAGTCAGAGAGTGAAGAGTAACTTGAAGACCAACTCCCCTATTCCAGAAATGAGAAACCGAAGACCAAGAAGTGAGGAATGCTCTGCCTGCCGCTGTGTACTGATAAACACAAACTAAAACCCGGTCTCTCGGCTTCCTGTTCTGGACTTATCACCCCACACACCATTTCAAGTGAAAACAACAAAGGCCCTTTCAGGTTTCTGGCAGGCAGGACGATCCAGAATTTGTCAGGTAGCAAAGATTTGAGGTGATGGACAGAATGGATCAAAATGTTTGAGTATATGACTGGGTTTGAAAAAAAAAAAAAAGGATAAGCTAGGGAGTTGGTTCGGCCAGTAAAACACTGAGTGTGCAAGCACGGGGGCCTGAGTTCAGTTCTTCAGCACCCATGCAAAAACTGGAATGCATATATAATGTGCATATATAATGCTGGTGCCAGGGAGGCAGAGGCGTGAGGATCTGAGGCTTGTGAGCCAGCCAGTCCTGCTGAATCAGTGAGTCCCAGGTTCAACGATTGAGCCTACCTCAAAAAATAAAGTGGAGAACAATTGAGGAAGATACTCGATGTCAACCTGGGAGTGGGGAGAAGAAAGGTGGATTCCTGAAGGTCATTGGCCAGCCAGTCTAGGAAAAATGATAAAAAATAAAGGTGGACAACAATTGAGGAAAGACAACTGACTCTAGCTTCTTGCCTCTCCATGAAAGAACACGTATGTGCATGTGTTCCTATACACACCTGTGCACACTCCTACACTAACAAGTGCATACAGCACATACACTCCTTAATCACATTTGCAGAGTGCTTTTTGCCATAGGAGGTAACATTTACAGGTTCCCAGGATTCATACAAGAACTTCTGGGCAGTGGTAACATATGCCTTTAATCCCAGCACTCAGGAGGCAGAGGTAGGCAGATCTCTATGAGGTCAGCCTAGTCTACAAAGTTCCAGGACAGCCAGAGCTACACAGAGAAACCCTGTCTCAAAAACCAAAAAAAAGTGTAGGGGAGGGGACTTCTTTGGGGGACCGTTATCACTCAGCCTGTTCCATCCTGAGATCAGCATCTGACAGAGAAGGCCTAAAATATTAGCTCTGGGTGGATGGCCAGGGATAGTCTCTCTGAAAGGCATCTAGGTAGAAATCCAAACGACAGGAGACAACTAGGAAACCAAGGCAGAGAACACTGCAGACAAAGAGAAAAGGTAGTGAAAGCCCTACAGCAGGAACAAGGTTGACATGTTAGTGAAAACCCTGCAGCAGGAACAAGGTTGACATGTTAGTGAAAGCCCTACAGCAGGAACAAGGTTGACATGTTGAAGAAGCGAACACCCCAAACTTCCAGTCCTGGTTCTTTCCAAGAATACAACAGTTTTCAGCTCTATTGGGTAGGATCTGGCCTTTCGATAGGAGCTCCCCCCTAACGACTGTGCCCAGCAGGAACCTCTCTGGTCACAAGACCTTGGGGAATTCTACAGTGCACACTCCAGAGGCAGAGAGGCCCTGAGCAAATGCACAGGAAGTTCAAGAGAAGGCCCAACCAGCTTGTTTTGATTGGCATCATCAAGGTGTTATTGACTAGGTTGCAGAAATGGCTCTCTGGTTGAGAGTGCTTGCTGCTCTTAAAGAGGGCCTGAGTTTGGTTCCCATCACCCATATCGGGCTGCTCACACAACCTGTGACTCCATTTCTAGAGTGTGGTCGTTCGAAAGAAAATGGCCCCCACAGGGAGTGGCACTATTAGGAGGTGTGGCCTTGTTGGAGGAAGTGTGTCACTGTGGGTGCAGGCTTTGAGGTCTCTTTTGCTCAAGCTTTCCTCAGTGTGACTGTCAGTCAACTTCCTATTGCTTGCAAGATGTAGGATTCTCAGCTATTTCTCCAGCATCATGTCTGCCTGCATGCCGCCATGCTCCCCACCATGATGATAATGGACTGAACCTCTGAAACTAGAAGTGAGCCCCCAATTAAATGTTTTCCTTGTAAGAGTTGTCATGGTTATGGTGTCCCTTAACAGCAATAGAAGCCCTAACTAAGACACAGGGATCTGAGGGTCTCTTCTGGCCTCCAAGGATAACCCCACACACATACACATAAATTAAAAAAAAGTAAATCAGCCAGGTATGGTGGTATGATGCCTTTAATCCCAGCACTCAGGAGGTAGAGGCAGGCAGATCTATGTGAGTTCGAGCTCAGCATGGTCTACGTAGTGAGTTCCAGGACAGCCAGGGCTACACAGAGAAATCCTGTCTTGAAAAAAAAAGTAAATAAATAAAGTAAATCCTTTACAAATAAATAAAAGATTTTATTGGCATTACCACTTGCAATTACATCTTTTGAGTGAATGTGTGTGTGTGTGTGTGTGTGTGTGTGTATGTGTGTGTGTGTGTGTGTGTGTGTATGTGTGTGTGTGTGTGTGTGTGTGTGTGTGTGTGTGTGTGTGTGTGTGTGTGTGTTGCATGCCTGGGTGTGCACTAATATGTAGATATGTGTACCCATGTGTGGAGATGTGGAAGGCAGAGATTGACACCAGTATTTCCTTCACCCACTCTCCACCTTATTTTTTTTGAGACAGGGTGTCTCATTGCACCTGGACCTTGCCATTTCAATTACACTAGCTGGCCAGGGAGCCCCATGGATCCTCCTGTCATTCTTCTCACCCACCCCTACTTCCAGCCCTGGGGTTACAGACATGGGACTCCACACCTAGGTTTTTTTGGTTTGGGTGGACTTTTTTGTTGTTGTTTTGGGGGGTGTGTGTGTGTGTGTGTGTGTGTGTGTGTGTGTGTGTGTGTAGGTGCCAGAGATCCTACCTCAGGTGTTCAAGTTTGCACAACAAACATTTTACCCACTGAACCATCTCCCAGGTCCCACGATTGCATCTTACAAACTATGTCAACATAAACAGGACATTGGATTACCTTAAATGAAGCAAGAGCCAGAAGAGGAGACAGCAGTTCCCTGACCCTGGGGAAGTACTTTGCTAAGATATTAAGAGGCTAGATGGCTAGGGGTTGGGGGGAGGTGGATTTCTCAGCATTTACTGCACCGAGAAACAAGGCCATGGCGGCCAGCCCACCTTACCTTCTACCGAGTCATTCCTTTCTATCGATTCACTCTCTCCCATTCTTGATGAGCACTGTAAAGGCCAAGAACATCTAAGACCCCATGGGCTCTCAAGTGTGCGTGCCATCAACAAACACCCTTGATGAGTCTAAATGGATTTGTTGAGATTGAGCCCACCTTTTTGCCCATGGCACGATCCACTGTACCTCTATTACAGCTTTCATCTCAATCCTTAAATTCTGCCTTCTGCACATGCATTAAAAGCTGAGTCCAGCCCAGTTCATTCTACCTCTCAACAACCCCCACCCACATCCACATATACTCAGAGTACCTGGCACTAAGGAAACAATCAATATCTACTTGCTCTTTTGTTCAACAAAGACCTCCTAGGTTAAATACCTAGCGCCTAGCCTGGAGCTGGATGGAAGCCTTAAGCTTGATTCCTGGACAGATTTAAAACTAACCACTCTGTTTTGTTGTTGGTGTTGTTGTTTGGCTGGTTGGTTGGTTTGGGTTGGGTTTTTTGATTGTTTGTTTTCTTTTTTGAGACAGGGTTTCTCTGTGTCCTGGAACTCAATCTGTAGACCATCTGGCCTCAGACTTAGAGAATCTGCCTGCCTCTGCCTCCCAAGTTTCTGGGATTAAATGTGTGAGCCACTACCACTCACCCAGAAGTCCACCACCTGGCTAAAACTGACCACTACTACTCTAGAGTTATAGCTTAGTGGTTGAGTACCTGCCTATAATCCCCCAGTGAGGGTCTAGGGTATGGCTTAGGAGTAGAGCATTTGCCTAGCATGAGCAAGGCCTTGGGTTCCATTCTTGGCAATATTAGAAAAAAATACAAAACTGACCATTCTCAAAGGATTTACAGGAAGCAGGAAGATCATAACTAGGAAGTTATTTTCATAAAGTTGAGTTAAATACTCCTTGATAATCTGTGTAAAGATTTGCATACAATTAAGAGCCCGGGTCTCTGATCAAATTCCAACCTTGGCAATCTAACTGGGCCATCTGAGATCCTCACTGGCTTTATGATGGCTTGTTAATCTGTCTTCTCTGGCTCGGAACTGGTGCTGCCAAGCTGTGGGGTGTTAGAGGTTAAGCTTCTGCTCTCTCTCCAGCTCCTCGGATGACTGCCTGGCAGTGGAGGGTGAAATGACCTCATTCATCAGAAGGAAAGCACAGTAAGACGTTCTGAGACAAAAGGTGATCTGCCAAAGTAAGACAAGGATTTTCAAGTTCAAATAAAAGCCAGCAGACACGCTTGATGAACCCTAATATGTAATGGTGGTAATTATAGGGTCCTGCTTACCACCCCACATACGGAAAGGGAAACCCAGTTGGCACATTTTCTGAGCCAGCTCCTGAAGGTCCTTTAAAGAAATGGGGAGCTTCTCCCATGGCCTACAACCTAGGGCCGAAGTGTTATTTCCTCCAACACTCAACACACACCATCATTTGGTTCCCAAGCCAGATATGTTTTATAGCTTGCAAAACGTGATAAGACTGCACCAGAGTCCAAGCACTTGTGTCTGTTCTAAGTCCAGAGGCATCTCATACTTTCCATGTTTCCATCTGGGCTACACAGTGCTGTCTTTGTGTGTTATTTCCTAGTGAACTTTATCCCAGAGCAATTTAGAAGCTTCAGATCCTAAGAGCTCATAAACAAAGCAATTGTACCTGGACAGCTTTTAAAAATAAGAGTAAGACCTCACTCATTCTGGTTGAGTGCAAGTCTCAAATGCTAGGCAGTGTTTCCTGCTATGGAGAAGGCTGTTGTGGGCCCTGAAGTCTGGGTCATCTAGATTCGTACTCCAGTACATGTCCAGAGTTGGACAGGGTGTGACTGGGTGAAACAGAACAGGAAGCACCAGGAGGAACTAAAGAGATGGCTCAGTGGTTAAGAGCACTGGCTGCTCTTCCAGAGGACCTAGGTTTAATTCCCAGCACCCACACGATGCTCACAACCATCTGTAACCCCAGTCCCAGGGGATCCAAAACTCTCTTCTAACCTCCGAGGGTACCAGGCATATACATGGTGCACAGACATACATCCAGGCAAAGTATCTGTATATATAAAACAAAAAATGTTTTAAATAAAAAGAAGTGCCAGGAGCCACACACCTCCATAGCCTCTGCAAGAGGAAAGGAGAGCAGACATCCTCAACACCTTAGCTGACCATGACTCTAAAAAGTGCTGCACCAGGGGGCTGAGATGGGTCAGTCTGTAAAGGGCTTGTGGTGCAAGCATTGGGACCAAACCCATGTTAAAAAAAAAAAAAAAGCTACATATGGTTGATTGTAATTCCAGTGGGAAACAAATGGATCCCTGGGGACTTGTGGAGACTTGATGGCCATCAGTCTAGTCAACTTGGCTACTCCAGTAAGAGATTGTCTCAAAAAAAAGGGTATATCGATTGAAGAATGATGCCTAAGGTTGACTTCTTGTATAACACACACACACAAACACACACACACACGAAACTTTTTAACAATCTTGTGATTTACACAGTAGTAAGGCATGGAATTTTAAGTTATTCTTAATGTTCTGTTATTCCAGGAATCAGATCTTGGCGTTAATTACGTTTTTGACACACCGAAGCTTCCAAAATTGCAGGTGGCAGCCCCGTTTCTCCATCCATGTGAAGTCGTATCCTATGGACCTTCGAGGTGAACAGAGAGGGTCTATGCGGGAAATCAATACGTGTATGCGGAACACCCTCTTCTCACAGTCCCTCAAAGGCAGAGAGCTCAGAGGATTCGCCCTAAGAAGGGCGTGGGCCTCGAGCTTTCAGGGCCCACGTGGGGAGCACAAGACCAGAGACCTAGACCCTAGGTCCAGGTCCTGCTCTAAAAAGTACTGCAAGGGTGAGGGTGTAGGGGCGTGGCTGGAATTCTGGGAGGGCCGGGAGAGGGCGCACCAAGGCTACCCCCGCCAGCCACGGGAGAGGTGGCCTGGCTCCTTGGGTCCAAAGGCTTAAGGTCCCCTGATCGATCCCTAGAGCCTGGTCTAGGGTACACTTCACCCACCTCGCCTTGCACCGTTTCAGCCTCGCCCACCAGCGTCTACCACGACCCCTCTATCCCCCGCCTGCCTCAGCGGGGGCCGCTCGACCCACTCCATCCTCGCTTCAGCACCGCCCATCAGTCTGCTAGACCCAGCCACCGGCTCAACTCTGCAGCCGGGGCTGCTCCGGCCACGGCGTCCCATCTTGCTTCGGCCACGCCCACCCGCCATCTAGGCCACGCCCAGCAGGCCATTTCAGGCGGGGTAGGGGCGCGCCCCCTCCCGTTGGCCTCTCAGCACTACCCCCTCCACCTCCTCAGCTGGGGGCCAATCAGCCCTGCAGGCTGGCCGGGCTTCAGCTCCGCCCAGCCAGCCTCTAGGCCACGCCCACCTAGCGCAACAAGTCTCTTCCCTGTCCCCGCGGTTGCTCTAACAGAGACCGCCTCTCCCACTTCTGCGCCGGGGGCCGCCCCGCCCACCCCGGCTTACCCGGCCTAGACCCCGCCCACCTCAGGTGGGGCTGCCCCGCCCCCTGGCCGCCCCGCCCCGCCCCGCCCACTCCGCCCGCCTCAGGTGGGCCTGCCCGTCCCTTCGCTAGTCCCAGCCGCGTCAGGCTACGTTTACCTCGCAGCTCCCCCGGAGCTCGAAGCGCCGCAAAGTTTTGACATTTTGGCAGCGGAGACGCGCGCTGGCTCTCTCCGGCTGACGGCTGTGGCGGCGGCCGACTCTCCAGAGGCCGCTCAGTCGCAAGTCCTAGGCGCTCCCGCCGGCCGGAGTCCGGCGGCCACGAGGCCCCGCCGCGTCCTCCCGCGCTCGCCCTCCCGGAGGCTGCAGCCATGTCTCGGGGGCCGGAGGAGGTGAACCGGCTCACGGAGAACACGTACCGGGTAAGTGTGGGACTTCGAAGAGCTCGAGACCGGAGAAGGGAGGTCTGGGACCCCGTGGGGTCGGGGTTCGAGGCTGAGGGCGGAGGCTGGGAGGCCCAGAGACTTGGGGACTCCAGGGTTCGAGGCCAGGAACGTCCGCCCCGCCAAGCAGCTGACCATTGTCACCAGGGGGTGTAGGTCGAGATTCTTTTTCACTTTTGAGATGAAGTGGGGTCTTTTCATGGGAAGGATCTCTGCTCCCCCTTGGACCCTCGGAGACGCCCAGGGGACCCTCACATTTCCCGTGTGGGGGGAGGGGGCTGGAAGACAATCTCTGGGGTCCCCGGAGTCCTTGTTCTCCCCTCAGCTTCTCTTTGTGATCAGTGACGGTGCTGGTCTGACCGCTGGGACTAAACCCTTTCCCAGCTCCAAAAGAGAAGGAAAAAAAAGAGACAAGCTCGAGTTTCCTCGAAGAAAAGAAAGCGCTCAAGAATGTAGGGGAGAAACTCCTCCGTAATTAGGAATCCATGGCCAGGTGAGCCTGGCTCCCTCAGTTCAGGGAATTTTCTAGGCTGCCAGCGAATCTGCTCTTGGGAAGACTTGAAACGCCTTCCCCTCTTGGACTCTTTCATACCGTAGCTTTTAAGTTCAGTTTGGCTTTTCTTTTGATTGTTTTTTTTTGGTTCCCACTTTGGCAGTTTTATACATGTATACGATGTATTATGATCATATTTGCTCGTGTTTGGTTTTTTTTTTCTACGTCGATGATTTGGGGAGGTTATTGGAGTCAGAGAGCACTGAGATTTTAATAAGAATTGACCTAAGCTAACAGAACGCGTGGTGATTGGTCGCTTAACTTGCATGTTATGTGAGAGAATTTTTCCAGAAACAGACATGGGATTAGTGGCCAGTTTAGTAAGTTTAAGTACTTATAAATGAATTCCATTTGAAATAAGATATGCGTTTAATCATATGCTATTAATAGAATACAAAACAACTTTTGTTTTAATTCCACTTAGGCCCATTGAACCCCAGAGATTTAAAGTTCTCTAAATTTACTTGTAGCCATGGTTAAAGCCCACTCATTGGTCATTTCTATCGATTTTTTTTTTAATCCCTAAAATTGAATTTCTAGATTTGCAAGGTCTGAGTTTCTGAAATCAGGGGAATTTATTGACTTGTTGGAAAATCATTTTAAAGTAGCATGAAAATATTTTCAAAGTCCATTGAAGCTCCGAAATTTATCAACTCCCTTCATCTGTGTACTACATAACACTTAACACGAATTATACTTTTTAGGTAGACAAAGTAGACATTATTATCATTATTGTTATTTTGGAGGTCCACAGCTATAACCAAAACCTGTTCTTATTGATGTGTGGCAAATTTAGAAATGCCAGAAATTTGAATGTTAATTTAAAGCCTTATATTTGGGTTGAGATTGTTCCTACATGATCTGAACGTGGTAGGACTGGAGGTGCAGGGTGCTGACAAAGGATGTAAGTAAATCGGTCTAACTCTTAGCCTTGGGGGAGACAAGTTACTCGGATGAGAGTTAAGGAAAAGCTGTAACTGAGAGGATGTAGATTATTGTAGTTTGTGTGTGGGATCTGAGGATCTGCCTCCGGGGAGAAAACACATGAGCACTGAAGTTTCTCAGACACGAGATCGTTTATCTTGCTGGTCTGGAAAGAAAATGTCAACTTGAGACAAGCAATCAGATGCGCTGAGTAAACCAACGGCTCTTTTTCTCACTACTGACTGAGAAATCTTGGGTGGGGTGTGTCCAAGCACATTACAGTACGACAACTATTACGACCTTGGCATGTCTCTTTACCCACAGAACTAGAGCAAGAGGAGAATTGTTGATTTCGTTGTTTTAGTTATCCGTATTTGTAGACATAAGGCATAGTAAATCTTTTTTAGGGTGTTTTGTTTTTCTAATTTATTTAGAGACAGGGTCTCAATATATAGCCCTAATTGGCCTGGAACTTGATATGTAGACCAAGTTGGCCTCACATTCAGAGGTTGTCCTTCCTCTGTCTCCTCCTAAGTGCTAGGATTAAAGGGCTACCACTCCTGGTTGGATTTTTTTTTTTTTTTTTGGTATATTTTTTCTCTTTTTCTGAGCCACTTTCGTTTATGTAGTCTATGTAGCCCAGGCTGGCCTCAGCCTCCCCAGTGCTGGGATTGAAAGTATGTATTACCACAGTGGCTCATTTTCAGTTTTTGAAAAGATATAATTGATTGAGGATCAGAGACCAGTGCTTTATTGCTTTCTATTCCCAGGTGTTGAAAACATTTCACAAGCTTGCAAAATGTCAATTGATTTTAACCAGTATTTCCTTGTTAGTATTTTGGGATCAATTTTTTGTTGTCGTTGGTTTTTGGTTTTTTTTGGGGTTTTTTTTTTTTGTGTGTGTGTGGTTTTTTTTTTTTTTTTTTTTTTGGTTTTTCGAGACAGGGTTTCTCTGTGTAGCTTTGCGCCTTTCCTGGAACTCACTTGGTAGCCCAGGCTGGCCTCGAACTCACAGAGATCCGCCTGGCTCTGCCTCCCGAGTGCTGGGATTAAAGGCGTGCGCCACCACCGCCCGGCGTGTGTGGTTTTTTGAGACAGAGTTTCTCTGTGTGTAGCCTTGGCTGTCCTGGAACTCACTCTGTAGACAAGGCTGTCCAGGAACTCAGAGAGATCCCCCTGCCTCTGCCTCCCAAGTGCTGGAATTGAAGGCATGGGCCACCACTGCCCAGTATGTTGTTGTTGCTTAATGTTAGATAGTGGGATTAAAAAAAAATCACAGCACTAGACAGGAGGTTTCTGTATCTATAAAATAAAGTGAAGGCTGCTAGGCCATGGTTTGCCTCTAAGGACATTAACAGTTTAATTTTACATTTCCTGGGGTGATTAGAAGCCTGAAAAGCCTTTTATTATAATCAAAGCTAAAAACAATTTAAGTGCAATATTGCAAAAATTCTATTGGCATTGTTGGTGAATGTTGTTCTTTTAAAAACAGATTTCCCTTTGTGTTACCTAGCAATCTACAGTATTTTACTAATAGAAACACAACCTAACCAGGTGCGATTACAAAGGCCACCTGCAGATGAGATTTAATGTCTTGCCTGTCTGGATTTTAGTTGTGTGTGTGTGTTTTTAAAATATATACTCAAATATCTTTTAAATAAAAGAATAAATTCTTTGGATCAATGGGAGGTTGGTAAAGTAGTGTGATCCTCTATGCGGTATCAGATTTCCTTAAATATATATTTATACTTTGGCTTAGTTTTTAAAAAAATGTACTTAGACAAATGGTTACTGGATATCCATGCTAACACCCAAAAGGATGTGTGTTTTACTGCCTCATAAACAAATAGCATGATAATGAGCCCTGAAATATGAAGTACTGTTGATAATCTGAGTTTAGCTAAAGATCTCAATCCCTTTCCCCATGCTTAGTCTATAGTGTGCCCATAATTTGCCCTCAAAAGCTTTATTGTGATTTTGCATAGTTTCTGATGAATGCATCCTTAGTGGATGAGGATGAAGTAAAGTTCAAAAAACTTTAAGAGGTACCACAACATTCCTAGCAGTTAGATACTTTTTCGTTTTTTTGTTATTGTTGTTTTTGTTTGTTTTATTTTTTCAAGACAGGGTTTCTCTGTGTTAGCAGTCCTGGCTGTCCTGGAACTTGATTTGTAGACCAGGCTGACCTAGAACTCACAGGAATCCACCTGCTTTTGCCTCCTGAGTGCTGGCATTAAAGGCGTGCACCACCACACTTAGTTCTATATGAGTCTTATAATGAGTGAAGAGGGAAATGACAAAGAGGGAAGGGAACATGGGCACAGTCTTAACATAGTAAGAGTCATTCTGTCAAAGAACTGAGGAGCAGTGCATAGGACTTAGGACTATATGTAGACACATGTGAAAGCTGGAGAGATGGCTCAGCATTTACTGCTCTTCCAGAATTGGTTCCTAGCACCCATGGAGGATGACTCACAACTGCCTATATCTCTAGTTCCAGGGGATCTGATGTCTCTGGTCATCAGGGCACCTACACTCATATTCGCACACACAAATACAACTTAAAATAATAAAAAATAAATCATAAATCTTTAGAACAAACAAAATCAAATATACATTTTTTTTTTTTTT
>NW_026294540.1:37198881-37481381 GCF_007827085.1 Peromyscus californicus insignis | reverse complement strand
TACACCTCGCCTGGGCAACACAGTAGAGCTGGCCTTGATGGTGTAGGTATGGGAGAGCTGACCTTGAAGTTATGAAAGCAGGAGAACGGCCCTGTCCCTTGCTCATTTCTGCAAGGGGTGGACTAGCAAGGGCAATGCTGGAGGGCTCACCCTGGTGATGAAGACAGGGCTGAACAACCCTGCAACTACCCAGGTCCAGAACCAGGGTTATGAGTTGGCCCACCCCAACATCAACCCCATCTATGATCTGCTGGGGCTGGTCTGGAAACCCAAAGCAACAGGATCTCTACCACACAGGGCAACAACAGGATATTCAAGAGGAGTCCTAGTGAGGGCCCAGCATCGATAGTGCAGCAGAAACCAGAGGCCTCAGACAATGCAATGAACACTTGCACATAAAGATATATGGATAAGAGGATTTACTGTGTGACTCACTATGTCATACTACAGCTTCCACAATGAGATTTTTCCTCTTTTTCTTTCTTTTTAATTTAATTTTATTTTATTGTGTGTGGGGGGGTTGCAAGGGCAGAGGGAGGATACGAAGGGACGGGAAATGAATGTGATTGAGATGCATGATGTGAAAGACACAAAGAATAAATAAAAGGAAGTTTAGAAAAAGAAACAGAAAACAAGATTTTCTTTAACTCTTTATTTTATGTGTATGAGTGTTTACCTGCGTGTGTATATGTGCACACCTGGTATCTGTAGAGGCTAGAAGAAGGTGTCACATCCTCTGGAGCTGGAGTTACAGGCAGTTTTGAGTTGCCTTGAGGGTGCTGGGAGTTAAGTCCCATCCTCTGCAAGAGCAGTGAGTGCTCTTAACTGCTGAGCCATCTTTAGCACCAACCATTTTTAAGTTGGGAAACTGAGACCTGGAGTCCGAGTGACCAGCTTTAGCCATTTACTCCCATTGCCTCTGAATAGTGATTGTTTCTGGTGACGAACACATGTATACACCAAATACATTTTCATAATTTGGTGATCTAAAATGTCACTGAAATTTTCTCTTTTCTGGAAATTCATCATAGTAGACATGTTTTGAACAAACCTTTAAGAAACTGAAATGCTTTTGTTCTCTTACTGGGTAGAGCGAGCCATCTGGACATGTGTTTCCTTGTTTATCTTCTCAGCTTGAGTTTAATGGGGAGTATATATGTAAGTGAAAGGGTCTGCTTGGTTTCCGGAGTGGATAGGCAGCTCTAGTATATAAAGCTTTAAAATGCCTTTATAAGAACCCTTTCTAGCTGAGAATAGTGGTTTACCCCCTTTCATCACAGCACTGGGGAGGCTGAGGCAGGAGAATTGCTATGAGTTAAGAACAGCCTAGGCTACAGAGCAAAACATTGTCTCAGAAAAGTAAAATCAAGCGCTGGAGAGATGGCTCAGTGGTTAATTAAGAGTGCATAATGCTCTTCCAGAGGATTCATATTTGGATCTCAGTACTCATGTTGGATGGCTCACAACTGCCTGCAACTCCAGCTCCAAGGGATCCCATACCTCCAATACACATGGTGTGTGCACATAAACATGCATAAATACAAATAAATCTGTTTCAAAAGCCAGTAGCTTTTTTAAAAAGTTAAAAAACAAAACAAAACAAAAAAACCAACCACCCTTCTGAGGTGCATTTAGTATATTTATTTCTGTAGCTCTGTACCCTATTTGGCATCTCCATCTTTTCCTATAACTCTTCTTCTTTCAGATATCCTAAAGATAAAATGAGATTTGCAGAAGTCTGGACAACTTGCTCTTAGCTATCCAGTGACTAAAAAGGGAATGTGAGAACTCTGTGCCAGGGAACAAGAGAAGGAGTTGCCAGGTTTTGAATATGAATGGGAACAGCCCAGTAATTTAGCTTTTTGTCTGGTAAAATAAAAACATAAAGCGAACAAAGAGTAGTTTGCTTTTTGCTATCAAAGCACGTTTTTATTTGTAAGGAGTTTTACAACTATGGTAACATGGCTGTGCAATATCCTTTATTGTGATATGAGGGAAGTTGGGCCCACTTAGAGTAATGGCATCCTCTGTGAGTTTTAGGTAGCTTTTAAAATTGTGACAATTTTCAGTACTTAGCATTATGTCTGGCTTTGCATAGACTTGCAAAGGAAACCTAGTGTGCATGGAATTAATTGTAAGGACTTTTTTTTCCCCCTCCAACATTCCATGTGGATATTTATTCTATAGTGACAAAGTAAAAACTACCACAAAAGCTGCACTAACATTGACTTGACTTATCTGTAACACAGGTATTCACAAAGTAAACACTATGTAACCAGTACCTAGATCAAGAAGTAGGCTAAGACAGGCCCCCCTGAACTGCCCTTGTGTTACCTTCGGGTCACTATATCAGCATAGGTAGCCACTCTCCTAACCTCTACTGGTATTTGCTGTTTGTGGTTATCAGATTCATCCATATTGGTACACTAACTGTCGTGGCTCATTCTTGTTGCTAATTGATATTTTACCATCAGAATATATCACAGGCATTTGGGTTGTTTTTAAACTTCTCCAGGATATCACAAATAATACTTTATAACACTCTGGTATATGTCTAATAGGCATAGGCTCTCATATTTCTTGAACATGCACACAGGAGTAACTCGACTAAGTGTGAAGCATTTAGATCTTGAGATTTAGTAGGAAGTACTGAGGGGTTTTCCACAGTGGTTATACTGGTTGACTCCCTCAACTTCCTTCTAGGCAGCCTGTGAGTAGCTCTGTAACCTTGCCCAAGATTGACATTGTTGGTCTTTCTTCATTTTTGCTCTCTGATTAGTTTGTGTAAATGAAAAGTTGACATTCAAAATGTTTGCCCCAGGTCTGCTGATGATCTGTTTCTGTGCAGGATCTCATATGGATCTGGTAGGGAACACTTACTGTCAGAGATAGAGTCAGGACCTATAGGGATTGTGGGTCTCAGGCTATATTGTTATGGTTTTCACTAAAGTAAAGCACTAACATTATTAGAGACTACACTGTCATAGCTGAACACATTACAAAGTTTTATTATGGAAGAGATGTCCAAGACATTCAATGAGTTCTATTTAAATACACTGGAATATTTGGAGTAGAATGTAGAGTTACAGTTAATTGGATTTTCTTGCTAATTGAGTGTTAATGTTACCTCTCTTTCTATATAACTTTTCTTGGAAATGTACACATTTTATTGGTATGGATACTGTAAGCTAGTCTTTAAAAGCAGTTTCAGTGAGTTACAGTGTAATCAAGAAATTTTAGTACTGGTATCTACTAAAGGAAATGTTTTGTGTCTCTATCTAATTCATTCTCTCTCTCTCTTTCTCTCTCTCTTCTCTCTCTCTCTCTCTCTCTCTCTCTCTCTCTCTCTCTCTCTCTCTCTGTGTGTGTATGTGTATATATATACATATGTGTATGTTGTTTGAATCTTGGATTTATTTATTTATTTATTTACTTGGTTTTTCGAGACAGGGTTTCTCTGTGTAGCTTTGGTGCCTGTCCTGGATCTCACTCTGTAGACCAGGCTGACCTTGAACTCACAGAGATCCACCTGGCTCTGCCTCCAAGTGCTGAGATTAAAGGCATAAACTATGACTGCACGACCCTTAGATGGTCTTTTAATAAAAAACCTGGAGCCAGATATCAGAGTGAAAGAAGAAGCAGAGCAGGCCACAGCCACCACCTATTACCTCACCAACTCCATGAATCCTCAGACTGAAAGCCTCTGTGTCCTCACCGGAAAGGATCTCAGCTGAACTGCTTTAGTTCCTGTTTCCTCACATCTTATATACCTTTCTCCACCCTGCCTTGACTTCCTGGGATTAAAGGCGTATGTGTTTCCCAGTGCTGGGATTAAAGGTGTGTGCCTGGCTCTATTTCCAGTGTGGCCTTGAACTCACAGAGATCCAAACGGATCTCTGCTTCCCAAGTGATAGGATTAAGGGTGTGTGCCACCACTGTCTGGCCTCTATGTCTAATCTGGTGGATGGCTCTGTCCTCTGATCCTCAAGCAAGCTTTATTAGGGTACACAATATATCACCACATGTGTATGCATGTATTTGGAGGCCAGATGTCAACATCAGATGTCATCTTTAATTACACTTCACTGTATTTTTGCAGACAGGGTCTCTTACCAAACCTAGAGCTCATTGATCATGCTGGACTGGCTGTCCAGTGAGCTCTAGGAATCTCTTGTCCCTGGGTCTCCGCTCCCTGAACTGGGTTCACAGACATGGCTGCCACAGTTGATGTTTACATGGTACTGAGAGATCCGAACTCAGGTCCTCATGCTTGCTTGATAGTAACTGTATCAACTAAGCTATCTCTATAGCCCAGGAAATGTTTTGTTTGGTTGTTTTATGGGGTTTTTGTTGTTGTTGTTTCCTTGCTTGTTTTTGAGACAGGTTCTCTCTATGTAAATCCTAGGCTGGCCTAGAATTCACTATGCAGCCAGGCTGGCCTCAGACTCATACATCAAAGGCATATGCCTCCACACCTGGCCAGAAATGTTATTTTTTCCCAGAGCTGAGGACCGAACCCAGGGCCTTGCGCTTGCTACCACTGAGCTAAATCCCCAACCCCCAGAAATGTTATTTTTAATTGGAGTCTTTATCCTGATTGCATTGTAATTGTATGTACTTGAAAGCAAGTTCTGAAAAGTATACTTTTCTGCATCTCCCACAATGTTTCATATGTTTGTCAAGTTAAGAGGATTTTTAAAACTATTTTTCTCTTCTAGCAGAATATATCCAGAGTTTCTATGAAAATTCTAAAAATAAGTCATCCAGATTCTCATAATGCATAGATAACACTAACTCTTGTAGTCAACTCTTTCCAGTACATATTTCCATGTCAGTATTTGGTGCTTCATCGTTTTGATGACTCTACAGTATTCTGAAATTCTTCATCATGACTTATTGATCCAGCCCTGTTGTTAGATATAGATCATTGCCAGTACTTTGCTATTAAGACACTGCAGTGGGCATGGCTGCAAGTAAAGCTTTGCCCCAATCCAGGTTGATTTCCAAAAGTTAAATTCCCAGAAGGTAGCTATAGGTCCAAGGGTTGCTGCATTATAAAGCAAATATGCACCAAATAATGCTGCAGTATGAATTGTGTGAGTATACCTTACCCTGAACTCCAGTCAGTTACAGAGGTATTTTAAAACCACTTCCTCTATTAATCCAGAGAGAGACAGAGATTTTATGTGTTTATAGTAGAAAAACACACCTGTCAACAATATATAGAATATGGACATTGTCTAGAACACCTGAGATTTCATGTCTACCTCTATTAGTGTAATTTATAATTTGGAACTTATGGGTATTTACAGAGTAATCACATGGCATTGTAAACAATCAGGCCTGTGTGCTTCTTTTCTTGTTTTCATCAGCCTAAATATAGTGTTTTCTGTTTCTCTACTTTGATTCTCTTTCTGGTTAGTCACTGATTGTAACAGTTACCTCCAATCTGTGGATAAAGGTGAGACAAGTATAAATGAGATAAAATGTTTCAGTTTTCGCTCCCTTTCTAGGGTGTGGGGGGGTTATATTGCTAGTATGTTCCCCAAACAGGGAGTGAAATAGAGGAGCAAACCTTAGAGATCTAAAGGGTTGTTTACAGGCTGGAGAATGTGCACATTTGGCCATGTAACAGCAGGGGGGTGAGATGCCCTCCGGATTGTTGCTTCAACTGCTTTATTTATTTGCCACTTTGGAGATTGAAAGTCCTAAAGCAGTAACAATCCCTTCACTATAAAACTTAATAGTAAGGGCTGGAGAGATGGCTGGAGAGAGGACTCTAAGTTTAGGTCCTAGCACCCAGGACACAGCTGCCTATAACTCCAGTTCCTGGAGAGCCAGCACCTTCTTCTGGCCTCCATACTCACTACACTCACATGTACACATGTGCAAACATACACACAGAATTTAAAAATAAAAAATAAAATCTTAAAAGCTTAACAATAACAACAACAACAAAAAACCAGTTAAGTGGAGGGCAGCAGGAGAGAAGCTTGGCCTTTCTACACTCTTACGTTCTTGAGTATTTACAATTTTTGTATGAAACGTTTACTTTTTAATGTCTGTGTGTCAGATTCAGGGAGGCCACCTAGCAGGCAGGACCCTAAGGATGACTGTGGCATATAATAAGTTTTGGGTTCGCCCAATCACTGGGCAAGCTTTAGTGAAACATTTTACTATTAGGATAAGAATTTGTACCATATCAAGCAGATGAAAGGATATGATGGCAGTACTTTCAGGAGGGGAGGCTAAAATCTTTTTAGATTATGGATGAGCCTATAGAAAAATATCTGCCATAAATCAAACAGTGAAGGGGAAGATGAATAGGAATCTCACTTACACAACTTAAGTAAAACAGCTCTCTGAACAGATGAAGATAGGTTTCTTCTGTATCCCAGGATCTAATCAATATTTACATGTATAATTCAGCTATTATTTGGCTTAAAAGGGCTTATTGGGAAATGTTAACATTTTTAATATTTTCTACAGAGAAAATATTTTCCAGTTTCAAATAACTCTGGATTTGGGAATTATAACCTGTTTTTATGTTAAAAAAAATTTAAGTGGAAAATGCTGAAGGACCACTGAACTCGATGTTGTATTTACATATCTATATCTGTATAAGATAATGATTATAAATGTTTATTTAAAAAGGTGAAGTGCAAATGTGAATTTAACAAGAAGTTGTAGATTTTCAACACTGTACACAAGCTCTTTGTTACAAATAAATATTTATGCTTCTAAAAAGAAAAGAAGCATAAATGTGTTAGATTTGAAAAAAAAAGTGTCTGTGTGTGTATGTGTCAGTGTGTGTGTGTACATGTATGTGTGTGAGAGACAGCACACCCGAGAAGGTCAGAGGACAACTTGTGGGAATTGATTCTTCCACTGTATGGGTTCCAGGGATAGAATTTAGCTTGAGTTAGGGTTGGTTAGCAGGCTTGAAAGCAAGTACCTTTACCTACTGAGCCATCTCCTTGGCCCTGAAATGGTTACTTTATATTTTACTAAAAATAAGCAGAAATGGATACATAGATTCCATTTCAATTAAATATATTGGAACTGAGGTAGAACTTGCTACTTGCTACCTGTTTCGCAAGTTAACCTTTAAAGTCTTAAGATTTTTCTCATAAGTTTCACATATGGGGATACATTTGAGATGCTTACTAATCTAAAACTACAACTGCAACAGAAGTTAAGTTAAAAATATTCAAAGTACAAACCTTGAGACTGCTTTTAGAGTTTTTCCTGTTGCCAGTAGTTGATCTCTTTCTATGTGCAGCTGTGTCCTGGACAGGTTCAAAACTTGTGATAACCTGAAAAAGTAGGGGGAAGTTCATCTGGTGAGAGCACACTACCCAGAACGGACATAGGGATGATAGGTGTGTAGGTTAGGACAGGTGACAGGTCAGACAACTGCTACTCTTAAGAGCAGAGCTGGCCTTGTGACTTATTAGAAAGGTACAGGCAACAGTCCTGTCACTTTCAGAAGCTTGTCAGAGTCTGGTTCCTGGGACTGCAGGTAATAGACAGTTCATTTCTGACTGAAAAATATCCTCAAATAACAAACCAGGAAAATGACAATGATAATTCCTTATACTTAAGTTGTGTTGTTATGATTATTTTAATGAATTTTATTAATTGGGCTGGAAGCGTGGCTCATAGTAGAGGCCTCATTTGTCTAGCATGTATGAAGTCCAAAAACGAAATAAATAGGGTCTAGAGAAATGGCTCAGTGGTAAGAAAGCTTGTTGTGAAAGCATGGTAAACTGAGCTCTAATTCAGTACCCATATAAAAACCCAGGAATGGCCACATGCTTGCCTATAACAGCAGCACTGTGTAGGATGGAGACAGGAGCATGGCAGGAACCACTGGCCACTAACTAGCCTAGCTCCAGGTTCAGAAGAAGGACTTATCTCCAGAAAAGAAGACAATGATAGAGCAGAATACCCCATCCTCCTCTGGCCTCCATGTGTGCACAGGCACACAACCCACTTACATTCAAGTGTTCATCGTACACCACACATGTATACGAACATACACAATGAACAAATAGATTTTAAAAAATTTGTTAGCATGAGTGTCGTTACTTGGAGCAGCTTGAGGATATCGACCATGTTTGCTAGTACCTTGTATCTCTAAGTGTGTAAAATACTTTAAACATGTAAAACTTGTTTTTCTTTCTTTCCTTTTTTTGTTTGTTTGGTTGGTTTTTTGGTTTTTTTGTTTTGTTTTGTTTTCAAGACAGGGTTTCTCTGTGTAACAGCCTTGGCTGTCGTTGAACTTGCTTTGTAGACCAGGCTGGCCTCAAACTCATAGAGATCTACCTGCCTCTGCCTCCTGAGTGCTGGGATTAAAGGAGTGTGCTGCCACACCTGCCTAAAACCTGGTTCTTAGTAAAAATCTATCAAACTGTGTGCCCTTTGAGAAGATTTCTTCAATTAACCAATGCATCCATTGTGTTATCCCACATTTGATACTTAATAATGCCACCTTCCTTGGTTTACCTTATGCTTCAGTTTTCTCTTCTATAATAAAGACAATAATGTGTCTACTTCAGGGCTGAGATAGATCAGTGGTTAATAGCACATACTGCTCCTACAGAGAACCCAAGTCCAATTCCCAACACCCATGTCAGGTGGCTCACAACTGCTTATAACTCCAGCTCTAGGGCATCTGATGCCTTCTTCCGGACTCCACAGGCACCTGGACTCATATACATAATTTTAAAACAATTTAAAAATAGTGTCTACTTTATGAGGTTACTGCTAGGTTCAAATGTGATAGTAAAACAATGTCAGGCAGGTAGGTGTTCAGTTAATGTTAGCTGTTTGTAGAAGTAGTGTGTGTTAACTGGACGGCAACGATGATGCAAGCATTGATTTCCTGCCTCTTTTTACTACTATTCTCAGTATCTAGAGGGGTGACTGATACATGGACTGAGCTAGATAAATATTTGATAAAAGATCAGTGCTGAAATTATCAGCACACATTGCCCCTACTTTAATTAGCTACACACTCCTTCAGCAGTCTTTAATTCTTCACTGTTCTAGGACAGAGTAAGAACTCAGAAATATCTGTATATAAATACTGAAGATTGGTACTGATCACATTCTGGTGACTACAGTTGTTACTTGCTCTTTAACCAAGGGGACTGAGAAAATGGTAATAATAACTACTACTTGTTTCAAGCACCTGTTATCTGTTATGCTTCTGCCAAGCTTACCATGCTTTCAGCTATTCTCTAAATTACCACAGCTGTGCCAGGTCCTGTGGTCCCCACCAGAAACCACCATGGAGAGCAGAGCAACGGGGTCTGCATAGCTAATGACAGGACAACCCTGCCAGCACTTGCCCTCAGCTTCGACCTTCCCAGGGCCATCGATTGCTTCCTTGACCTGTCCCAGAAGGGGGCTACCTTTTTTTGTTTATTTCTTTATCCTTTTTTTTAAAACTTTCTTTCTTGTTTATTGTTTTTATTTTTGCAGTACTAGGATAAAATCATAGCCTCCTGCATGCTAGATAGTGTTTTCTACTGAGCCGTACTCCCAGATGTTCTTCCACTTGAGCTACATTCCGGCAATCTTTTTACTTTTTCTTTTGAGGTAGTGTCTCACTAAATTGTCCGGGCTGGACTTGAACTCAAGATCCTCTTGCTTCAGCCTCCTGAGTAGCTAGGAACCCCAGGCCTAGTCCTAGGCCTTGCTTGTCCATTTCTTTGGACTTTTTTTTTTTAAAGCAATCTGTAAGACCTTTTTGAGAAGGTGGAAATATGAAAGGAGTAGATGAGACACAAAAATTGCATACTTTAGGGACTGTGGAGATGGCTCCATGGATGGTTAAGACTACATAATGCCCTTGCAGAGAACCCAAGTTAGGTTCCCTGTACCCACACTGGTGGCTCACAACCACCTGTAACTCCAGATGCAGGAGATCAAACACCCACCGATCTCTGTGGACAGCCACATTCACAAGTACATACCCACACTCAGACACACATGCATACAAATAAATCTAAAAACGCATATATTTAAAATAGATTTTCATTCCCCCATCCTTCAATCTGAGAATATAAGTAAAGATCATGAGCCGTCTTAAAATTACTTGATTATCTAAAATTTTTCTCTTTGATTACAAGGGGTGCAATTGTAATGCACATTAGAATGATCAGTCTTTTTGATGGGGACTCACTAGTTATTCCACACTTTACTGTAAGAATAGTACTTGGAAGGAACTGGTGCACTTAAAACAACAAACAGTACTTGTATGAAATGAGTGTACTTGATCTGATAAAGTTCCTGTTGCTGTTAAGTACTTTGGGGGATTTCTAAACAAATTCAGCCTAGCATATAAACCAGCCTTTCCTGCAAATCCATTGTTTGCTCCGCCCCCCTCGCCCCCCCCCCCCCCCAAGTCTTAGTCTGTCACTTTGGCTGACCTGGAACTCACTATGTAGACAGGATAACATAGAACTCACAGAATTCCTCCTGCCTCTGCCTTCCAAGTGCTGGGAATAAAGCCATGCCTGGCTTATTGCTTGCTTTTTATACCAGGACATACCTTTTTTTTTTTTTTTTTTGGTTTTTCGAGACAGGGTTTCTCTGTGTAGCTTTGCGCCTTTCCTGGAACTCGCTTTGTAGACCAGGCTGGCCTCAAACTCACAGAGATCCGCCTGACTCTGCCTCCCGAGTGCTGGGATTAAAGGCGTGCACCACCACCGCCCAGCTCAGGGCATATCTTCTAAAAACAACAAGCAGAAAAAACAAACAGCAACCAGGCGGGTAAGACCACTTAACCAACTGGTCTAGTGTGTTCCTTCAGAGTATATTTCCATTGACAGTTAAAACCCTTGAATTACTAAATTATTAATTCTTTAATGTCTGCCTTCAAAAAACTGTTTGGGTGTGTGTGTATGCAGTGACACACTTTTAGAAGTTAGAGGACAATATTCTGGAGTTGGTGCTCTCCTTCCAGCTTGTGGGTCCCAGGGATCAAACTCAGATTAGTGGCAAGCCGCTTTTACCTGCTGAATCATCTCACTGGCCCCCATATATAACTTTTCTGTAATAAAGTTATATATTTCAAGCAATATGCGAGTAACATTTAAAATATTTGTATGTATACAGTTGTGTGTGCATGCATGCGTGTGTGTGTGTGTGTGTGTGTGTGTGTGTGTGTGTGTGTGTGTGAGCTTGAGTACATGTGAATGAGTCCAGTTGTGTGTCTACCACCACACACATGGAGATCAGAGGACAGCCTCCCATTCTGACTTTTCACCTTCTTTGGGACTGGTCTCTGTTGTTTTGCTACTGTGTAGGCCAAGCTATCTGACCTGGAAGCTTCAAGAAATTGTCCTGTCTTTACCTTCTGTCTCCTCATAGGAGTACATTGGGATTGTGGACACTGCAGTGCACAACCAGCTTTCATGTTGGTTCTGGGGTTTCAAACTCAGATCTTCTTTCTTGCACTGCAAGTAAGTTTACCTTCTGAGCCATCTACTAGCCCAGTATTTGCGTTTTAACTTTCTCCATCTTCATTTGGATTGCCTTGGTATTTTTCATACCCATTTCTCTATTTGGCCATGCAACTGGAATTCCCTTCATTCATCTTTGTAGATGAATGGACCTAGCATAGGGCCAAGCTTGATGTGGGCTTCTAATAAAGGTTGCATAAATGGCTGGTTTTTAATGTTGTTTTAAATATCTCAATGGGAGGACTTTACAGAGTTAGTAGAATGAAATTTAAGTGGGCATGTTCTCCAGTTCTTGCCATGATCCATTCATTCTCATATTTATTTTTATTTCTGGAAAATACCAGAAATTTTCAGCTCTGGTTAAAACGTTACTTTCCCATTTAAAGTTATATAACTGACAATACAAATACAAACTTCTACAAATCAAGCAGAAGTGGAGACTACTGTTGTAGTTGGAATTTTGAGTAGTAATTTTAGTGATTTTATATATATATATATAGTTATATATTGCTATATGTAGTTACATAGCATTATAGACTCTTCTAAACTAAAACTTGGTATAATCACCTGTACTTGAATCATGGAGAAAGAGGCTTAGAGTAATTGTTCCCTGATATAAATATTAAACTCTAATGTTTAAAGTAGAATGCAATTTTCTAGACTTGAACCAGATGTCAGTCATTTTTTTATTCTTTGGTGTACTTCTCAGACAGTTATGCATTCATAATACCTGTGCATGCCTCTCCAAGTTACTTTGGTTATTTAATTTTTGTCTGGGGGACAGTACCTCACTAGCCCAGGCTGGCTTTGAACTCTCAATTTTCCTGCCTCAGTCTCCCAAGTGTTGTCATTATAGGCACATAACACTGCACCTGACTATCTCCTTCCATATTTGTTTTTGTTGTTGCTCTTGTTTTTAATAAAAATCGTGTGTGTGTGTGTGTGTGTGTGTGTGTGTGTGTGTGTGTGTGTATCAGAGGACAACTTTGGAAGTTGGTTCTCTCCTTTGTACTATGTGTGTCCCAGGTATCAAACTCAAGTCATCAGGCTTGGCTGTGAGCACCTTTACCTGCTCAGCCATCTCACCAGCCTTTGTTTATTTTTAGATCTTATTGTGTAGCCCGAGCTCCTGGAACTCACACCATTTAGACTATGTAGCCTTGAACTTGCCATGATTCTCCTGCTTTTTTCCTGAGTGCTGGAATTACAGATGTGCCCCTGCACATCCCCCATGTTTTAAAAAAAAAATAATTGAGAACCTAGACTTTATATATTAGTATGATGATTTGAATGCTCTGAAAAATAGTTTTCTTGGCAGCCATGAAAATTTTACTCAAAAGGTAGGAGCAGCTGTAGGGCGGCTTTCTCACTCCTGCCTCTGTGATGGAGGACCCTTTTGTTTGATTTTGTTGAGCTTTAGCTTCAAGCTTTGCTCCTAAACAAGTAGGGATCGGGGTTCCTCACAGCAGCTATCTGTTTCTTTATTGTTTGTTTAAAGCTGGGTCTCATGGCCCAGGCTGATTTCATGTAGCAGAGGCTAGCCTTGAATTCCTGATCTTCCTGCCTCCACCTTCCAAGTGCTGGAATTACAGGTCTACACCACTACACCTACTTTATGTGGTGCTGGAAATGAACAAAGCATGGTATGCAAGCACTCTACCAACTCAGCTGTATACCCATCCCTAAAATCTGTTTAGACAGTAGAATAGAAGTTCATGGAAACTGAGTTGCACCTGACAATAGAGACCTTGTGTTCTGGGTGATTACCCTGGCTTCTGATTTTTCAACTGATTATTGGGACTATCGAGACCTAAGAGGTGCTCCTTTTACTGCTCAAGAACATTCTTCTATAACAGAAGACTATCCCTGTCCACTGCCCCGGTAGCTTCTTTTCGCTCAGGCCATGTGGCTAGGGACAGATCCATGTGAGCCTATAGGCCCTCCTATGTGACCTTTGCACCTAGAAGGGCTACTTTTGCAGAAATAATTCTGTGTAAACAAAGCTGGATTATGGAAGAAGGAAAATAATGTTGAAGTTATAATGAATGATCAATGGAGGGTTTTCTCTGGGAGCTGGATGTTTCCTATGGAAATTCCCTTTATAGAAGGACACAGTAAGGTTATATTTTCCTAGAAACAAATGTTTGCCAAACATCTTCTCCACTCATAGCTGGAAAGACAGATGCTAATCCAGCAGATCTGACTCAAAATGGATGTGTTACCATTTTCTGCTAATGGCTCAAATTGATTTTTAGCCTGGGAGAGGCAATTGCTGCGGACAGTGACATGGGCATAAACACTTTATAGACTATGAGTACCTTCTGCTCATCCTGAACCAGTGTTTACTAAGAACAGTGGGTGACCTCATCTTGAGACATCTGACTTGAATTGGGGAGACAGCTCAATAGGCAAGCATGAGAATCTAGGTTTGATCCCCAGAACACACATTAAAAAAACAAACAACGCCGGGCGGTGGTGGCGCACGCCTTTAATCCCAGCACTTGGGAGGCAGAGGCAGGCGGATCTTTGTGAGTTCGAGGCCAGCCTGGTCTAGAGAGCGAGATCCAGGAAAGGCGCAAAGCTGCACAGAGAAACCCTGTCTCAAAAAACCTAAAAAAAAAAACAAAACAAAAAAAAACAAACAAACAGGCATGGTGGTGCACACTTGTAATCCCAGCACTGGGGAAGGAGAGACGGGCAGATTCTGGAGGCTCTCTGGCCAGCTGTCTAGCCTAATGGGCCCCAGGCGAGTGACAGACTGTCTAATAAAATAAATTAAATAAATAAATAAATAAATGAGGTGGGCATTATCTAAAGAATGCCTGAGGTTATTCTCTGACCTTTGTATGTGTCGGGAGAGAGAGAGAGAGAGAGAGAGAGAGAGAGAGAGAGAGAGAGAGAGAGAGAGAGAGAGAGAGAGGAGAGAGAGAGAACGAACACACACGCATGCACGCACTCGTGTACACACACACACACCACAGCTAGATCATCTATCTGTATGTGGACTGTTTAGCCACAACAAAGGAATAAGCAAATGCATTGTGCCATCTCATAGCATTGAGGATGTAGAGTGAATCTTTAGCAGTCAAAGTGATTTTTTTAAAGCTGTCAGTTTCTTTTGTTTTTTGGTTTTTGGTTTTGGTTTTTTGAGACAGGGTTTCTCGGTGTAGCTTTGCGCCTTTCCTGGAACTCACTCTGTAGCCCAGGCTGGCCTCGAACTCACAGAGATCTGCTTGGCTCTGCCTCCTGAGTGCTGGGATTAAAGGCATGCATCACCACCGCCTGGCTAGTTTCTTTTGTTTTTAACATACTTTTTGAAGGAGTTATATGTGCTATGGTGCATATATGGACGTCAAAGGACAACTTTCAGGGATCCTTTTTTACCTTCCATCATATAGGTTCCAGAGATTGAATTCAGGTCATCAGGCTTGGTGGTAAGTGCCTTTATCCACTGAACCATCCCCCATCCCTCAAAGGGTTTTTGTGTTTGCTTCTTTACTGTGTTGTTTTTTAAGCTTTTATGGAGTTATAACTTATGTAATATAAAATTCACTCATTTAAAGTACGCACACTCTTCATGCCCATTTGCTGTGATTCCCTTTTTTTTTTTTTAATTTTTTATTTCCAATTCTAGGCAACCAACACTGTATTTTCTCTCTATTGATCTACCTTTTCCGACTTGACTTGGTAGTGAACAGCTGTAATCCCAGCCAGCACTCTAGAAACTAAGAGAGGAGGATTGCGAGTTTGAAGCCATCATGGGTTACCTAATGAGATCCAAGCCAACCTGGGCTATATAGTGAGACCAAGTCTCAAAATAACAAAAAACTATTTCATATAGAGTCTTCATCTCTGGCTATTTCATATAAATGCCAATGTCCCTGCCTCCTCTTCTATCTTTCTAGTACTGCAGATTGAAATCAGGGCCTACATACTAGATAAATGTTATACCTTGGAGCTGCCTCCCTAGTACAATATGTGGTCTTTTGTGATTGGCATCTTTACTGAATGTAATAGAATTCATCCATGCTGGAGTATTGTATTTTACTTTATACCTTTTAATGGCCAAATAATATTTCATTGTATGAATATACCACATTTTGTTTTTATATTTACTAGTCGGGCATTTGGATGGTTTCTAATAAGGTGCTCATTTTTAAGAGACACATTATTACCTAGGTAATAAGGTGATTTAAATGACAGTAGGAAGGACACAGGGTTTGGAAGCAAAATTCACAAGGAAAGCCCTGGTATTTTCAGATTTTGCAAGCCTGTTAATCCTTAGTAGATAGAGGGCAGAGCCTTGTAGCTTTTATGATTCTCTAGTGAAGCTTTTACTTTGAGTTAATGAAGTTGCAAGCAGTGGCCCCATTATCTCATGCTTGATCTTCATGGCTAATTGGCCCACTGGGCCATTGTGTCTGCAGTGGTTGTGTTCAGATGTGCCTGTGGAGCTGAAAGGACAGCAAGCAGGGAATCCAGCATGAACACATATATCTCTATATACCGATTTCCAAAACTGCCGCCTCATTCACTGTGGGACATTGAGGATTGGCAGTGCTCATGTTCCTGGTAATAGCGATGCAGTGGGGCTAAACTCAGGTCCTTGACCTTAATTCACATGTACTTTCAAATAAGGTGACCGGGAGTAAACAGATAGGTAATAGTGTGTAAATAAGGACAAGCTCTTGAAGAAAGATCCAGGAGCACAGCACAGAGGCTGCAGGTGCTGTTGCCTGTGGGAAGAAGAGAGTCAGGGTAGGTATCTGAGAGGTGAGCTGAGACCCAGTGGGCCTGGTGTCCAGAGCCAGAGCCCTCAATTGGGAGGAGGAGCAAGTACAATTCCCCGTGGAGGAATTGATTTGGCTCTTTAGACTTGCAGCTTATGAAGAACCTGGAGCACAGTGGCTGGGGTGGTGGAGTTTCAGTTGCAGGAATGCCCAGTTTGAATTATCTCTTCCTCATGACCTGCTGCTAAAATGACAAAAATCAAACTGAAAATAAATCCATCAGATTTTTCCAGGAACTACATTAGATTGTGTTTCTTCTTCTGAATAGATGTTGTTAGATGTGTAGTTTTGGGGTTTTATTTGTTTTTGTTTTGTGGTGCTAGGGAGGAAACCCAGGGCCTCATGTATGTGAGATAAGCTCTACCAACTGAGATAGAACTCCAGCCACCAGAGATACAGACTTTTAATACTGACATTGGAAACAGCCTTTGGAACTTTTGTAGCAGTCTTGCCCTTTACCTATCAAGTAGACAAACAGTGTGATAATTGAAAATATTGGCAAAGATGTGGCACAGTAGTATTTTTGTGTAGCAGTTATGGGGGTATAAATTGCTGCAGTCACTTCCAGTTTGGAGGTCTATGTAGTAAAACCTATTACATACTCTGTGTCTCAGAAATTCTGTTTTTACGTAAGTTCTTACCCCTGCATATAGGAGGCATGTAGTTTATTACTTCATGATTGGTAGCACAAGCTTGTAAGAACCAACTTGTCACTCAGTGGAAGAGTAGATGAGCAGAATTCAATGTTTTATATGATGAGTATGTGTACATTTGTATGTGTGTTCATTAAAAAGTGAAAAATGTGGGTTTTTTTTGTTTTTTCGAGACAAGATTTCTCTGTGTAGCTTTGGTGCCTGTCCTAGATCTTGCTCTGTAAACCAGGCTGGCCTCGAACTCACAGAGATCCTCCTGGCTCTGCCTCCCGAGTGCTGGGATTAAAGGCATGCACCACCACCACCGGACTGTGAAAAATGTTTTAGGGAGCTGACTTATTTTGGAGGTGGTGAATGAGCACTGTAGGGCTGGAAGGTGACATGGTCCCCAAGTATCACAGTGATACCTCAGTTTTGTTAAGGCCTTTCAGCTGATTAGATAATATCCACCCGGAATTGAATTTGCCATCTGTTAGTAGATATTAACCATATCTACAAAATACTTCTGTGACAATTTCTCAGTTAGAGTTGACTAACTGGATATTGTAGCTTATCCAGGGGGACACCTAACACTGTGACAGTAAGATATTGTTTGTAGAAATAGACTCAGTCCACATATATCCATGTGGCCCGGTCTCAGAAGCATAACCTTGAATAGAAAGAAAGAGATAAGAGTGGAATGAATTGGATCATACCACAAATATTTTTCTCATTTAAATATTGTTTCAATATATAAAGCAAAAACATCTTTCTCATGACTAATATATGTATATATAATGGTATAAAGATAGATTAGAAAGTTATCAGTAGTCTTGATTATAGATTCCCTGTGGATTAGCATAGGGTCCTTAAGGCACCCAGTGATTTTTGTCTACAGTAGTGTAGCTTCCAGCAAACAGGCCCATGAAGACAATGTTAGCCTTTAGTAAATAATTCCTGTCAGGACTAAGTGACTGTGGGTTGTTTTTTTTCTTTTGTACCTTTTTTAAAAACATGTATTTGGGTGTACATGTGCACACATGTGTGAGGTCAGAGGACAACTTGCAGGATTCAGTTCTTCTACCATGTGGGTTCTGGAGATCAAACTCAGGTCAGTGGACTTGGCAGCAAACATCTCTCTCTACCTGCTAAGCCATCTTGCTGGCTCCAGATTCTTCTTTTTCTTCCTCCTTTTGTTCTGTTTTTAGTGAGGAAGAAACAAAGGAGGAGATTAGAAATACTCAAGAATGAGTATGGCGCCAGATGGTGGTGGCGCACGCCTTTAATCCCAGTACTCGGGAGGCAGAGCCAGGTGGATCTCTGTGAGTTCGAGGCCAGCCTAGTCTGCAGAGTGAGATCCAGGACAGGCACCGAAACTAAGCAGAGAAACCTTGTCTTGAAAAACACCCCACAAAAAAAAGAATGAGTATGGATCATGATGCTGTTAGAAGGTTAATTACAATCATAAAAAATGGGTAGTATGAATCTAAGAAAATATCAAAAAAATACTGTAGATATTTCCATAATTTCTCATAATGCAGTGCTCTGACATCATGAAAGCATTTTTATCTCAGTTTATTTCACAATGTACTTGAAGAAACTTTTGAGGCACCAGATGAATACAAAAATTGATAGTGAGCCCTCCTGCTGCCCACTTGATGTTTACTAAGATTTAAGATGTAATGTCTCAGAGTTCCTGAATCTCATCTATAAAGTGGGATAACTAATAACAATGAAATTGAAATCAAATAAGATCCTAGTCAGTGCTGGGTATAGAGCCAGGAATAGAACTCCATGAGTGTTAACAGCTATTTCACATGAAAACAATAAAAGAATCAGAGCCTCTCAGCCGAGTAAAGCAGATAAGAAAGAACACCTTCACCTTTCTGTGGTTGGCCCCTTCTCTGGGTATTTTGTGGTCATGACCTCTCTCATCCTGATAATGACATTTTGAAGTAGGAGAGCTGATGTATTTGTTTCCATGTTACCTAGAGATTCCTGAGTAAACAGGAATGACCATCTGTTTGAAGATCGACCAGTATTTTAGAGCTTTGCTCTTGAAATATTAATCACCATTGGTTCAGTGTTTACCGAGCATTGAGTATTATGAAGAGTGTGTAAGTGCTCTCTAGAGCTGGGGGTGGGGCTTAGTGGCAGAGTATTTGACTAGCATGCACGAGGTTCTGAGTTTGCTCACAGAACTACAAAAATAGATATGTAATAAATAAGTGCTCCATAATGTTAGATTATCATTCAGTCTTCATACTTCTTAGGAAATGAAAATTATCACTATTTCTGTTTTGTAAAAACAGAGAGGTGATGTTATTCACTCAATTATTATTCAAAGTGTGCCTTGTCCCCAACACTTGCATTCACATTCATTGCTCCTATGATGGCATGTTACAGATTACAGACAATACAAATAGTATATAATGCCATCTGATAGGTAATACAATAGATAGGACAGATTTATGGGAGCCAAAACATTATTCATATTTGACAGGGAACATTTATTTTTTATTTATTTATTTTGGTTTTTCGAGACAGGGTTTCTCTGTATAACAGCCTTGGCTGTCCTGGAACTTGCTTTATAGACCAGGCTGGCCTCAAACTCAAATTCACCTGTCTCTGGGAATAAAGGTATACACCACTACAGCTAGCAACAGGGAGCATTTTTGAGTTTACATATTTGAAAAAGTTTTGTTTGCTTTGTTTTGCTTTTTGAGACAGGATCTTGCTATATAGTAGTCGTCCAGCCTGGCCTCCATCTTTCAATCCTCCTGCCCCAGCCTCCTAAGTGTCAGGATTACAGGCATATATCACCACAGCTGGTTCAAATAAGTGTTTCTGGTCTAGCTTAATGCCTCAAAAATACCCATCTCAATTATCTAAGTTTCCTTGACCGTGTGTGTGCCCCACATCCATGACGGGCATGAACAATGTGACTCTTGTGATATCTGTTGGCCCTCAAGCAGTTGTCTCTTTGCCAAATTTGCTTACTAATGCTTTCCTCAAGGCCGAGGAGGTAATCAAATATTGGCAAGGTTAGGACAGGAACAGCCGCTTCCAGCAACACTCAAGGAAGGAGGAAGCAAAACTTTCTTCAGATGAAGCCTTACCCTGGTTAACTCTTGTTACAGATGTTCTCGCCACAAAACTTTAAAATCTGTCTCTATTCATACGAGGGATTGTACAAAATGACATAAAATTCCAAGCTGTAGAACTTGATTAGAGATTTGTAAATCACTTCAAGATTATCTTCTGTAAATATTATTCACATTTTTAACTGCAAAAGACAAAGTGCTGAAATATTAAACAATTTGCCCTTGGTCCTGTAGAGAACAGTCTCAGAAACTTTGGGGCTGTTTAGCTTCACTACCCATCAACTTATACTCGTGTGTTTTTTAAAACTGTCAACCAAGTATCACTGTTAGTTTATGCATAGTTCTGTGTTGGTAAAGTTGAAGTATAAAAAGCCAAATGCTAAGGAAGTTAAAAATCATAATATTGTATACTTGTCTTTAAATTATTATCTGTAGCTACATGAGGCAGGGGAAGTAAATGCCTAACATAGCCAGACCAGCTAGAGTGATAAGGGACTTTGCTTATTTCTGATTTCTGGTTTTTGTTTTGTTTTGTTTTTTGTTTGTTTTGCTTTGGCTTAGTTTTTAAATTTTGTGTGTGTGTGTGTGTGTGTGTGTGTGTGTGTGTGTGTGTGTGTGTGCGCGCGCGCGCGCGCACGCGCGTCTGCAGGGGTCAGAAGAGGTCATCAGATCACCCTTGACTTGGAGTTACTGGTGATTGTGAGCTACCCAATATTAGTGCTGGGAACCAAGTGTAGTAAGCACTCCTAATCACTGAACCATATCTCTAGCCCTATGGGGTTTTTCGTTTTGTTCTGTTTTGTTTTTGAGACAAAGTCTCATTATATAGCCCTGGCTGGCTTTGAACTCACTGTGTAGACCAGGCTGGCCTCAAATTTCAGTGATCTTTTTTCATTGGCCTCTAGAGTGGTAGGATGTATGCTACCACCATACCTACCTGTCTTATTTTAATCTGTTTATTAACCTAAAGTGATAAGGATTGAAGTTAAGGGCTGTATGCATGCTAGGCAAGTGCTCTACTAGTGAGCTCCATCCCAGCCCTTTAAAATTTTTTCTTTATTTTGAGACACAGTCTTGCTAAATTGCTCAGGGTGTCCTTGAACTCCCTGAGTAGCTCAGGCTGCCTCCCACTTTCAGTCCTCCTGCCTTAACCTCCAAAGTAGCTGGGACTGCAGATGTGTGCTGTCACAGCAGTTTATTTCAAACAGCCACCCTTCCTCCAGAGCTACAGAGTTTCTTTGGCCCCTCTTCACATCAGATTTGGCACAAGCAGAATTATATTGCCAGTGAGTTAGCTTAGAATTTGTTTTGTAACTGTAGGTGTCCATGCTTCTGAATGGAAAAGAAACATTCTAGTGGAAACTGATTTGATAAATTATACTAATTGTCAAGTATTAACTGGTAGGTATATACTAAGCTTTTTTTTTTTTTCTTTTAACAAAAGTAGTGTTTCTTGGCCCTTTTATATCTTTTCCATTTACTTTGAAATACTGTTGTCTTAAGTCTTCTGGTTTTTTCCTCCAAACTTGAAATGGAGTTGATCTTTCAGTTATAGACTTTTGCCACAGCTCTTAGCAAACCTGGCCACAACCCTGGCCTTTGACCCAGTGACTGCCTTCCTAAAACACAGGGTGCATTCAACACACAAGTGCACTGGCTGCTGCTGTAACATCTTGCAGATTTCATAGTACAAAGGCAGTGTTGCTTTTTTGTTCTTGGGTTTAAAAATAACTTGTACTTCAGCTAAAATAACTAGATTAATGGCCAAAAGCCAGTCAAGAAATGGATTTTCCATGGTTGAAAGGGGCCAGCATTTCTGTAGCTAACCCTAAATAGCAAAGAACTAAACTGCACGTGTTGAACTTATCTAGCTTAAGAACTCTCTATGAATTATTTAGTGATACTCATTTCTTGGCCTTTTAGCAAAAACTGTGTGTGTGGATAGTGGTTTATATATGATGTTCAGTGTTCTCATAAGCTGTTAAGAATAAGTATTTCAAGAATTATATTTTTAAAAAAATCAAATTATGAGCCAAGTGTGGTGATGCACACCTTTAATCCCAGCACTTGAGAAGCAGAGGCACACAGATCTCAGAGTTCAAGGCAAGCCTGGTTTACATAGTGAGTACCAGGCCAGCCAAGGCTACAGGGAGAGACTCCATCTTAAAAGAAAAAAAAAATCAACAAATTACGGGGCCATGGGAAATAGCTCAGTTGGAAAAGTGCTTGTTCACAAGCATGAAGACCTGAGTTCAATCCCCAGCACTGGCATAAAAACCTGGCACGTTTATGTATTCACCAATTGTTAGAGACAAGTAGATGCTTGGGGCTTGCTGGGCAGCCTCCTACCCTGATAGACAAGCCCTGGGACCCAGTGAGAGACCTAGTCTCAAGAAACAAGGTGGTGGGTCTTGAGGAAAGATACCTAAGGTTGACTACTGGCATCCACATGTACACACACACACACACACACACACACACACACACACACACACACACCTGCATGCATGCACAAGCATACACCATCAAATTATACTTTTCTCTGATTTTGTATAAGTAATATATTTAGAACAGATCTAGTCATCTTTGTATGGTTTCTTGTATGCTATAGGACAGGTTAGCTATGTTGTGATTTCCTCTTATTTTTACTGTATACACAGCTTCATACGAATATTATAGGAATTTTAGACATATTACATTTTAAATTTAAAATTTTATTATTTAATTTTATTTTTCAATTAGAAAGTGACTATTTTCTAATGAGGGTTTTTTTGTTGTTTTGAAATAGTCACGTATTTCAGGCTGTCTTCAAACTCTCTATTTAGTAAAGGATGACCTTGAACTTTGAACTTCTGATCTGCTGCTGCCACCTCCCAAGTGGTAGGATTATATTTTGTACCACCTTGCCCAGTTTATGTAGTGCTGGAGATGGAACCCAGGACTTTATGCTTACTAGGCAAATGCTCTACCAAGTAAGCCACATTCCCTAACCCCATGAAATCATGAGATTTTAAGAATGATTGAAACTACTGATGGGATGGCAGAGTGACCAGCTGCTTTGTCTACAGGCCTGGCAGCATCTCCTAAAGTTAAACACACACCTACCCTGTGACGCAGCAGTTGAACTCCTGTGTATTTATCTTAGAGATATAAAAACTTATGTTCATACATAGACCTGTACATGATCATTCATATCAGCTTTAGTTGGAATAACTCCAAACTGGAGACAACCCAAATGCTCTTTGCTGCATGAATTGATAAGCAAGTGTGATATATCCATACCATAAAACACAGTTAGCACCCAAAAAACAGAAAAGAGAAATAGACTATTGGTATACCTACCAAGTTGGATACTTTTTAAAGGCTTTGTGCTGAATGAACAAACTACTCTCAAAAGGTCACATACTGTATGATTCCATTTACATAACATTCTCACAAGAACAGAATTAGTGCTGGTCAGGATGGGTGGGGAAAGGGTGACTAGGAAGAGACACAGAGATTTTTGTGTTGAAGGGACCATCCTGCATTATGGTTGAGGTAATGGCTGTGCAGATCCATGTACATGATACAATTTTGTACAGATAATCATCTCTCTGAAAACAATAAGGGATACAAAGATTGGCAAAACCTGGGGCTGGAGACATGGCTCAGCAGTTAAAAGCACATACTGCTCTTACAAAGGATCCAAATTTAGTTCCCAGCATTCGAGTAAAGTGGCTTACATCTGCCTGAACTCCAGCGCCAGTGCATCTGACTTCCTCTTCTGGTCTCTGCAGGCACTTGCATTCATGTGCGTAACCCTCCCCACACACACAACACACACACAAGTACATATAATTTGTCCTAGTTAGGGTTACTATTGCTGTGATAAAACACCATGACCAAAGCAACTTGGGGAGGAAAAGGTTTATTTGACTTACACTTCCACATAACTGTTCATCATGGAAGGAAGTCAGGACAGGAACTCAAACCAGACAGGAACCTGGAGTCAGGAGCTGACACAGAGGCCATGGAGAAGCACTGCTTATTGGCTTGCTCCTCATGACTTGCGCAGCCTACTTTTTTATAGAACCCAGGACCAGTAGCCCATGGATGGTACCACCCACAATGGGCTGGGTCCTCCCCCATCAACCACTAATTAAGGGGAAAAAAAGAAAGCCCCAGAGCAGTGGTTCTCAACCTGTGGGTCGCAACCCTTTGGGATCACATATCAGATATTTACATTATGATTCATAACAGTAGCAAAATTACAGTTATGAAGCAGCAATTAAGTAATTTTATGGTTGGGGGTCACCATAACATGAGGAGCTGTATTAAAGGGTTGCAGCATTAGGAAGATTAAGAACCACTGTCCTACAAGCTTGCCTACAGACTGATCTTATGGAATCATTTGCTTAATTGAGGTTCCTTCCTCTCAGGTGGCTTTAGGTTGTATCAAAGTTGATTTTTAAAAAAAAAAAACTATCTAGCACATAATTAGAAGAAAAAAATATTTTTAATTGGCAAAATCCAAATAAGATCATAGCCCATAGTTGTACCAGTAGCTATTTAATGGGTTATAGAATTGTACTGTGGCTATAGAAAATGTCATTGTGGGGATAAGGGAAATCATGTCTAAGAACAGTGGGTTCTTTTGTGCTTTTATAAAGTGTGTGTGTATGTGTTTGAGTGTGTATGATACGTGAGTGTAAGCATGTACATGACATAGCATGTACTTTCAAGAGTTGTTTATCTTCTTCCACCATGAGTTCTAGGAGTCAAACCCAGGTTGTCAGGCTTGTGCAGCAAGTGCCTTTACCTGCTGAGCCATTTCACCATCATACATTTGCATATATGTTGTTTTAATAACTCTATGAGGCTTAACCTATTTTAAAATAAAAAGTTCAAAGGGGAGTTAAGAAGAGACTAGAGCAGTAGCAGCTGTATCTACAGATATACAGTACTAGGTACTGAGGGTTCATCTTGGAAAGAATGGGAGCCAGAGGCTCTGGGAGCCTCTTGGCCACTTGTAGACCTAGAGGGTCACTCTTGTGTTTTCTTTTTCTCTAAGATAGCAGTATAGAATAATACACACACACACACACACACACACACACACACACACACACACACACACACACACACATCATATAAATCTGTATATAGTGCAGAGATCTGAAGGGGACATCTAAAGAAGATTTGGGTAATATGAATGGAGATATAGCTTAGTTGCTAGAGTGCTTGCCTAGCATGACTGGAGCTTTGGGTTCCATCCCTAGTACTACATAAACTGAGCATAGTGATAACATGCACCTCTGATCACAGTACTCAGAAGGTGTTCAAGGTTTTCCTTGGCTGCATAAAGAGTTTGAAGGTAACCTGGGGTACATAAGACATGTGAGGGAGAGAAGGAAGGAAGGAAGGAAGGAAGGAAGGAAGCAAGCAAGCAAGCAAGCAAGCAAGCATCATTTGAGTATAGAGTGTTGGCTGACTTACAGGTTCTCAAAGGATCCATAGAGAAGTGTTGGGAGTAAGTGAGCCATTCACCCTAGGACCCCAATGGCCAAGGGTAGAGACAAGGACACACAGGGCTGGTATAGAAGTATGTATGTATATAAGGTTGAACTTCTAGGTTCCCTTCCCTATCCCAGCTGACTCTGAGAACAGATCTCTTTTGCCTGCAGACCAGAGATTTAATCTAAGGGCATGTTGGAGCTTGGGTCTTGAAAACACCAGAGGTAAAACTCCACAGAGGAATTTGGCGGACAGTGGTTCAGTATACTCTGGTTCTCAACCCCCATTCATGACTGGTAGAAAGGCTAACCATCTCTTGGATGCCCTCCTTTCTACCTGGTGACTGGGAATTAGGAATATCTCTGTAGAAACAGTGGTCCTGAGTACTGTCCGTGACCAGGCTCCCCATGGACTTGCTGTCTAGACACTGTGACTGAAGCCACTAGTCAACCCTCAGCTTTGCAACAGCAAAAAGGACTTTACTTGAAAATATGAACTGATTTATTAAAAAAGAAAAGTGTGTGTGTGTGTGTGTGTGTGTGTGTGTGTGTGTGTGTGTGTGTGCGCGCGCGCGCGCGTGTGCACAGGTGCCCATAGTGGCCAAAAGAGAACATCAGATCCCTTGGGGCTGGAGTTAGTGGCAGTTGTTACCTGCCTGGTGTGGGTACTGAAAACTGAATTTGGATTCTCTGTAAGAGCAATATGTATTCTTAATCACTGAACTCTCTCTTCTGCCCCCAAACTCACTTTAAAGATCACCAGAAATGGCCAAGCATGGTGGTACATGCCTTTAATCCCAGCATTCAAGGGGCAGAGGCAATCTGGTCTATATAATGAGTTTTAGGCCATCCAGGGTGACATAGTAAGACCTTGTCTTTTCAAATAAATAGAAAAACAAACAAATAAATAAATCACCAGAAGCCAAACATGTTGGCACATACTTACACACTTCTGGTCTTTGTGGACACCAGACACACATGTGATACAGAGACATATATGTAGTCAAAATACTCATACACATAAAACAGTAAAATAGTTTTTGAAACTAAATAAACTAAACAAATAATAACACCAGAAGTTGGATAAAAGCCTTTAGTTGGATAAAAAAAAAAATGTAATTAGGAGATGATGCCATGGGAAACTGGAATAGAATACTAACACTCTACAGTTACTCAGAGAAGACAAAGCGTCATAAGCCAAGACCAGAATGGTGATTTAAAAAGGAAGAGTTAGATACTAAAGAACTCTTAGAAAAAATTACATATATATATTTTATACATCATCATACATACATACATATTTAAAACATTCGGTATGGCCAGGCAGTGGTGGTGCACTCGGGAGGCAGAGACAGGCAGATCTCTGTGAGTTTGAGGCCAGCCTGGTCTACAGAGTGAGTTCCAGGACAGCCAGAGCTACACAGAGAAACTCTGTCTAAAAAAAAAAAAAAAAAAGCCAGGCGGTGGTGGCGCACGCCTTTAATCCCAGCACTCGGGAGCCAGAGCCAGGCGGATCACTGTGAGTTCAAGGCCAGCCTGGGCTACCAAGTGAGTTCCAGGAAAGGCGCAAAGCTACACAGAGAAACCCTGTCTCGAAAAACCAAAAAAAAAAAAAAAAAAAAGAAAAGAAAAAAAAGAATGCACCAAATATGATGACACTCACCTGTAATCTCAGTACTCAGCCGGCTAAGGGAGAAGGATCATGAGTTTGAGGCCAGCCAAGGACTACTTAGCAAGACCTTTTCTCAAAAGAAAACAAAACTCAAAAGCTTAAAAAAGAATAAGAATTAGGATGTAAAGTTGAGACTGTTTTTCAGATGTAGAAGATAAAGACAGTAGAGAAATAGAGAAAAGATAAAGTTAGATAAATCCAGGATGCATAAAACCTTCTTCTGGCTGAGCGTGGTGACACATACCTTTAGTCCTAGAATTTGTGAGGCAGAGGCAGGTGGATCTCTGTGAGTTCAAGGCCAGGCAGGTCTACAAAGTGAGTTCCAGGACGGCCAGTACTACAGAGAAACCCTTCCTTTAAAAATAAAAAAATCAAACCTTCATCTGAGCTCCAAAAGAAATAAAGACACAAAAAGTTAAAACAAGCATTTTCCAGCTCTGAGAGACCTATTTTCCACATAGCTAGAAGCCACCAAACATCTCATAAAATAAATGGAAAAGATACCCACAATGAAGCAGATCAGTATTTGATTTTACAACATAGGGATAAAGAGCTGGCTTCTAAAACAAAGCTTTAAAGGAGGGGAAGTCTGAAGCTGAGATATGGCTCAGTCAGTAAAGTACTGACTTGCAACCATGAGTACCTGAGTTTGGATCTCCAGCAGCCACATAAAACCCAAGCACAGCTGCAAACACCTGTAATCCCAGTGCTGTGGAGGCAGAGACAGGTGTATCCCTGGGTCTTGCTGGTCAGCTAGTCTAGCTGAATTGGCAGACTCCAGGTTCGATAAAAGACCCTGTCTCAAAACTCAAGGTGAGGGACAATAGAGAAAGACACCTGTAATTGATCTCTGGCATCCACACAAACACACGCTCCAAAAGAGTCGGGGGTAGGGCAGTCAAACAAACAAACAGAAAGGCCACTTCTCCACAGCAAAAGTGGATGCTAAAGACAGTAACAGCAGTATCTTAAACATTCTGAGGAAGACAGGTCAGTATATCTATCATATGCTGTCCAGCAAAACAACAAACAGATGTCAAGGTAAAAGTAGTTTGAGGGGATAGGGAAGGCACTTGTTACCAAACCTGATGACCTGAGTCTAGTCCCCAGAGCTCACATGTTATAAGGGAAGAGCTGATGACCATGGGTTGTCCTCTGACCTCTATATGTATTGTGGCATTTTCAATTCATCCTCTCCCTCTCTCCTGCACACACAATAAATAAATAATTTTAAATTTTTAAGTAGTTTTAGGCATGTAGGGGCACAGATACACCTCTCATATCATTCTTACATCAGTTTTGAAGAATAATCTCCAGCAAAAAGGAAGAAAGTAGACCGTGAGACTGAGAGCTTTTGTTTGTTTGTTTGTTTGTTTGTTTGTTTGTTTTCAAAGCAGGGTCAGGGTTTCTCTGTGTATCCCTGGTTGTCCTGGAACTCACTCTGTTGACCAGGCTGGCCTCGAACTCGGAGATCTGCCTGCCTCTGCCTCCCAGGTGCTGGGATTAAAGGTGTGGACCACCACCGTGGACTAAGAATGAGAGCTCTGATGTAGGCAGCCAGATAGGAACGTGCAAGGACAACAGCCTGGCAGACTTGGGGGAAATCAGATAAGGCTGAAGGAGAGGACAGAGAGTCCTTGGAGGAAGTTTTAGGAGGGGAAAATGAGATGTGAGATCAGCCGGCCATTCTGTGTGTTTGAGAAATGAATTGGTAGGCCTGTGCTTGAACTGACACACTGCATGGGAAAGGACTTAGGGTGGATACGTAGAAACAAGAGGGAAGAGGGGCAAGCCAATTATTCCAGGAAAAACAAAAAGGCATTACTAAGAAAGAAATGTGATCTTTAGTACATTCCTTGAATTGTAGTAACCAATATTTACAGTCATAATAAATATGATTGACCAGTTGTCAATTAAACATGAAGAATGAGGAGTATAATAGAGAAGTAGGTCCTCCTGAACTATAAGAGGGAGCCAGAAGTTACTGTCGAAAATTGAAGATTAGTGAATAGTCAAAATGGTGGTAATAAAGGGGAGAGTAACCATGTGATTGGAAGCATTCTTGGGAGGATGGAGAAAACATGAGGTGTGGGCTTTTTGTGATTTTTATCACTATTCAATTACTGTAAGTTGTCTATTCCCAGTTACTAATGCAGAGCCTTTTTTTCCTTCTGAAGGATGTGAAGCATCTGACTCATTGAGTGTTGGCTCATTTTCCATCTTTTTTTTTTATTTTTTTATTTTTTTTGGTTTTTCAAGATAGGGTTTCTCTGTGTAGCTTTGCGCCTTTCCTGGAACTCACTTGGTAGTCCAGGCTGGCCTCGAACTCATAGAGATCCGCCTGCCTCTGCCTCCCGAGTGCTGGGATTAAAGGCGTGCGCCACCACTGCCCGGCCATTTTCCATCTTTTATCATTTGGTCATCTACAGATAACTATATACATGGGAGAAGCGGTGGGGATACCAGAGTGGTCCATTTGGAAGGATGAATATAGGGCAACTTGTTGATCCAAGATGGAGCAAATACCTATAGTCACCATATGTTAATGTATTCTTGGTCATAAAGCCAGCGCCCTGGGAGTGGCTTGTTGTCTGTACTGTACAGGTTTAGGCAAAATGAAAGCAAGATTACCCTGAAGTTTTTAAGTACTCCATAGCCAAAACATTACCCTTAATTAGTCTCAAGCAGACTATTTCGTAATGTTAGAGTTAGGGCCATGAGCAATCTACTTGTACCAGAGAGAATTCTTTGGCCTCCAGGCTCACAACCCCCTGGGGTATGATAGAGATGTGAATGTCTGCTGCTTGCTTCCTTTATAGCAGATTGTAGGCAGCCCTTGGGCAACTGAAAATTGCTAGGTTATATCCACCTTGCTGCCTGTTCGATTTGGTCAGAAAATCAAGCTCATTGAAATTTTTACATCTGCATTATTTGTAGGCTAAGGATTTGGCTCAGTTAGCATATGTGAAGCCCTAGGTTTGATCCCCCAAACTGTAAACCAGGCATGGTGGTACACATCTGTAATTCTAGCACTTAGGAGCTGAAAGCAGGAAGGACAGAAGTTCAAGGTTATCTTCAGATCTGTAGCAAATTCAGGCTAGTCCTGGGATTCCTGAGACCCTGTCTGGAAAGAACATTTGAGACTTTATTGTTGTACATTGTATTTATTATATAGGAATTCTCGGCCTGATAGTGATAAAAGCTAGATATCCCTCCCTCTTTTGTTTTATTGATTTGTCTGTTTTGTATGTTTGTTTGTCAGAATGTTATGGAACAATTCAATCCTGGACTACGAAACTTAATAAACCTAGGAAAAAATTATGAAAAAGCAGTGAATGGTAAGTCTTTTGATTTGTTTCTATAGCAATCAATGTAAAGCACATGTGAAATCTGTTAACATTTTATTTATCTTTAAATACTTAACATTGAATTTTTTTTTTTTTTTTTTGGTTTTTTGAGACAGGGTTTCTCTGTGTAGCTTTGTGCCTTTCCTGGATCTCACTCTGTAGACCAGGTTGGCCTCGAACTCACAAAGATCCACCTGGCTCTGCCTCCCGAGTGCTGGGATTAAAGGCGTGCGCCACCACCGCCCGACATTGAATTTTTAAAATACCTTTTTGTTTTTGTTTTTGTTTTTCAAGACAGGGTTTCTCTGTGTAGCTTTGAGCCTTTCCTGGAACTCACTTTGTAGACCAGACTGGCCTCAAATTCACAGAGATCCGCCTGGCTCTGCCTCCGAGTGCTGGGATTAAAGGCGTGCGCCACCGCCGCCCAGCTTTTTTTTTTTGGGCATTTTTAAAATATCTTTAAATGGAATTTTATAATTTATCTAGAGGATTTTTGCAGTGGCAGTGCAGGATGGTACTAATTAATATATTTGAAGTGAGTTAATTGAGTAATTGTGAAGGTACTATAAGTAACATATTTTAACTTTAAAATTGTGCTTTCTGGTATACAAAATTAGGCTTTAATATCATTTCCATGAACTTTTCTACTTTGTAAACCAAATCTTTGTGAACTAATAACTTATATTTAAAACATTTGAATATTTGTGGTACGGTGGCACATGCAAAGGCAGGTAGAACTCTGTGAGTTCCAGGCCAGCCTGGGCTACATAATAAAATTAGTCAGGGCTACACAACAACATTTGAACATTAGTGTCCTGCTACGTGAGAATCATTCATTTAGCTGTATAGAATTTCTTGCCTCTAGATAGATTACTTTTTTGTTTTGAGACAGAATCTCACTTTGTCACATAGGTTAGCCAGCTTTTGAACCCAGGCAGTCCCCCTTCCCACCCTCCCATGTGCCAAGATTACAACTGTGAGCCACTATAACACCTTGCTGAGTATCTTTTTTTTAATAGTAACATGAAAAATAATATTTTTAACTTCAGTGGAAGAACGTCTACATTAAAGGTTATGCTTAAATTATCATTTCAAAGTAAGTGCTTCATTGAAACTGATTTGAAGCCGGGCCCAGTGGCATGGGTATATAATCCCAGCTACTTGGGAGTCTGAGGTAGAAGGATTACAAGTTCTGGGCTAGCCTGGGCAACTTAGAAAGAGCTTGTCTCAGAGACAGAGAGAGATAGAGAAAGGAAGAAAGGTAAGAAATAGAGAGATGGGCTGGAGAGATGGCTCAGAGGTTAAGAGCACTGGCTGTTCTTCCAGAGGACCTGGGTTCAATCCCCAGTATCCACATGGCAAGTCATAAATATCTGTAACTCCAGTTCCAGGAGATCTGACACCCTTCCATCAATGCACATAAAATAAAGTTAAATAAATTATAAAAAGAAATAGAGAGATGGGGAGAGGGAGAGAGGGACAGATGAGGAGTTTCAGGCAAGCAACCAGCTAGCTGGGATGTACCTGCAGAATCATGTACAAGCTGGAGAAGTACTTATTTAACATGAATGAGGCCCTAATTTCAATTCCCAACAAACAAACAAACAAACAAACAAATAAATAAATTCAACTGTTGATATTTGCCTCTCTTTTGGGACCCAGCTTGCTAGCTATCTTGAAAAGGTTTTCACTGAGGTTTATAAGCAGCCACTCCTGCACTCCTACTAAAAGCGAATGCTATTAGAATACATTGATAACCACCCTAAAGTGTGGCCCAGCAAGACAGTGTACTTACTGCCTAGGCCCTAAGCTGTGGATGGCAAGAAACGTGATAGTTGCAGTCACTGGAAAAGTAGACTGCTTGGCTGTGCATTTTTATGTACAGCTTTCAGTACCAGGAAATATAACAGTTCTAGGATCTTGCTTCTCTTCCCAACAGTGTCTTTGCACTTTCCTTCCTCTGAGAGCAAGAGGCTGACCTTCCCGCTGCCCCTCGGCGATTGCTTAATCACTGGGCCACAAAGTCATCACTGTTTCCAGTTTTCATAGGGAGAACACTGTAGAACTTTTTTTTTTAACTGTGTAGTCTGAACTACTTTCTAAGGCATAGTTATAGACTAAGTGAGCTGCTTGCAGCTCAGCTTCCTGTTAACAAGACTTCTCCCAAAGGGCTCTTACCACTTCATCACCTCCTAGAGATGATTCTGTAGTTGATAAGTATTCCCAGAACTTCTGCAGGCCATCTAGCTATATATCAGAATATATCAGAAGCCACTGATAATTTTAGATACATTTATGAAGCCCTTGGTAAGAATTTGGAGTACAGATGAGGATGTCAGCCAGAAGTGCCGTCAATAGATTATAAAGGTGGAGTGACATGTGAATGGCTGAGAGAGAAATCTAGACCACTGTCAACAGTGAGCAGAGCAGCAGTGATTGGTGTGGACCAGAGCAGTCAGGAAACCTTGCAAGAGCTTGAGCTAACTAACAGATAGGAGATAACAACAGACACACTGCTTCAAGCAGAAAATATGAGCCCTGGGAGCCACCCTACACTGGGGGAAGTAGGACTGGACAATGTCAGCTTAGCCATGCTATTTACTAAAATATTTACAGAAAATACTGCAGCTGTCCACCAACTGGGTGGCTTAAGATGCCACTTTCTGTTTCCCCTGTAAAGGCAAGGTAGCTAGCTCTCTGGAGTCTCAAGGCACATTTCACTGGGGGCTTGACATACTCTGTTCTCGGATGTCCTTTCTCCATCAAAACCACACTGAGCCCTTACTGTAGCAGCACTAGCCTTAAAGGCCTAGCTAGCATTTACTAGGTTCCTGTGTAAGCCATGCTTGTTGATACCACACTGGCCAAACCAAGTTCTATCACCAGTGTCTCAGGAAACCACAGGCTGGAAATCTGGAGGGGTGTAGTTCACTGAAACTATTACTATAAAAATCTATCATGAGCTTGTGGAATGTGGGCTTGTGGGTGATCCATGGGGTCTTTAGTAGAACAGTAACCCAGTGAAACTATGTTTTAAGAAAAATATTATCAGCCAGGCATGGCACATGCCTTTATTCCAAGTACTTAGGTGCCAGAGGTAGGTCGATCTCTGTGAATTCGAAGCCAATTTGGTCTACATAGTATGTTCCAAGGACCACCAGAGCTATAATCACTAAAATAGAATTCATAGGCCGGGTGGTGGTGGTGGCGCACTCCTTTAATCCCAGCACTTGGGAGGCAGAGCCAGGCGTATCTCTGTGAGTTCGAGGCCAGCCCGGGCTACCAAGTGAGTTCCAGGAAAGGCGCAAAGCTACACGGAGAAACCCTATCTCAAAAAACAAAACAACAACAACAACAAAAAAAATAGAATTCATAGCTTTCCTTAAATAGTAAGAAACAAACTCACAAAGCAGGGGAGGGGCAAAGTTATCAAAATACTATTAGTTCTGGATAAGTTACGTGGTTTTTAAGTTAATTTAGCTTTATTATAAAAGCAAAGCAAATAATTTTTAAATGTGAAAAGTAAAAAAAAAATAATAAAAGTAAAGCTACCTTGAAAGACTGAGAAGGTTACATGGTTTTAAATATAAGTCAACAGTTAATGAAAAAAATCTCAATTTAATGTTTCCCCTGTAAAGGCAAGGTAGCTAGCTTTCTGGAGTCTCAAGGCACATTGTGGGTGTAAACCAGAAATTTTAACTGTTGTGTAATCCTGAATGCAACTCTCCCACTAATGTGCTCTTCAATTTATCAGTACTTTACAACTTAAACCTCTCATTCCAACATCATCTATTGACTTGACATTTCACTGGCAGCACACTTGTTTTTAGGTGGAGTTGCTTTTTCTTCAGTTCCAGCCAAAGCACTATGATTTAGAACTGAGGAAGTGAAGTACCTCAGCAGGAGTTGTGTACACTGTGGCTGACTCACGTTGACCTTGGGGACAGCCTGAAATGTCTCCACTCCACTCCCTTTAGCAAAAGGAGCTGATAACATTACCCACCCTTGTGTCTTAACATTGTCAGTAGATTAACGAAGTAATGACTTGAAAAGTCTATATAAATGTTATTGATAATTACACTGTAAGTTCTTCTCCAGTCTTATAAAATGTAATACAGCAGAACATTGCATTTCTTAAACTTATATGCAGATACAATAAAAGCCTTAATTTATATATATTTAATTTATTTAACTTTATTTTATGTGCATTGGTGTGAAGGTGTCAGATCCCCTGGAACTGGAGTTACATACAGACAGTTTTGAGCTGCCATGTGGATCCTGGGAATTGAACCAGGGCCCTCTGGGAGAGCAGCCAGTGCTCTTAACCACTGAGACATCTCTCCAGCCCCATTTATTTATATTTTTTAAAACTATAGTAAATGCTGAAATATTAAAAAAAAGTACAGGGGCAGGAATTTGGCCTGTAATACCTTCAGCTACACCTATATACATGATGAATTATCTGATCTTTTTAATAGTTCCCCATTGGGCGGTGGTGGCGCACGCCTTTAATCCCAACACTCAGGAGGCAGAGCCAGGCGGATCTCTGTGAGTTCAAGGCCAGCCTGGTCTACAGAGCGATATCCAGGACAGGCACCAAAGTTACACAGAGAAACCCTGTCTCGAAAAAACCAAACCAAAACAAAAATAATTTCATTGTTGTTCGTCGGGCGGTGTTGATAACATGCCTTTAATCCCAGCACTGGGGAGGCAGAGGCAGGCGGATCTCTGTGAGTTCAAGGCCAACCTGGTCTACAGAGTAAGATCCAGGACAGGCACCAAAGCTACATAGAGAAACCCTGTCTCAAAAAACAAAAACAAACAAAAAAAATAGTTCCCCATAAAAGTCAATCTTTTAGTGTAGTGGTAGTGTAGCTTGGTGGTAGAGTGCTTCCTTAGCATGTGAGAATTAAAAATACAAATAGGGGCTGGAGACATGGCTCAGCAATTAAGAGCACTTGCTGGTCTTGCAGAGGACCTAAGTTCTGTTCCCATCACCATCAGACAGCTCACAATTGCATATAGCTCCAGCTCCAGGGGATCCGGTGTCGTCTTCTAGCCTCTGCAAGTATCCAAATATACATGACAATTTCACACACAGACATACACACACATATGATTTTCTATCTTAATAATAACAAATAGGGACTGGGAAGATTGCTTAGCCGGTAAAGTGCTTGTCTCAAGTATGAGAACCTTAGTTTACTCTTCACCATCTATGTAAAAATATCAGGTATGGTGGCACAGGCTTGTAATTCCAACACTGAGGAGGCAGAGAGAAGCAGAGCACTGATTGGGACTCATTGCTCTTCAGTCTGCCTAATTGGTTAGCTCCAGGCCAGTGAGAGACCCTGTCTCAAAGGAGGTAGACCATGTTCCTGAGGATGGCACCCAAGGTTGTCTTCTGTCTTCCACACATGCATTCAAGAGTGTATGTAGACACATACAATAAATAGATGGATGGATGGATGGATGAATGGATGGATAGATAGATAGATAGATAGATAGATAGATAGATAGATAGATAGATGAATGAATGACAACTTACTTTTTAGCCTGGCCTGGTGGCATAGGTTTGTAATCCCAGATACTTGAGAAGCTAAAGCCAGGAGGATTACAAGGTCAAGGGTAGCCTAGAAAACTTAATTGAGACCCTGTCTCAAAATGAAAAATACAGTTAAAGGACTGAGGATGTATCATCTCAATGGTAATGCACTTACTGTTCTGTGGGTAAAGAGAATGGGCCAGAGGCCCTTTTAGTAACAAGTTTCTATGCTCTCCAGAGCGCCAGGAAAAACTGATTTCTGTGTATGAAGGCAGTCTCTGAGTTTAGGGGAAGGGGTGGAGATTTTTTTCCTCCAGAATCACACTGGCTTTGGCTGGATCTTGTTGAAATGCCTGTCTGTCATACACCATTCTCCAGCTTAATTGCCTGTAAAGCTAAAGAAGCCAGACTGCCATTTATCTGTCCCACACGGACTTTTTTTTTTTCCCCCAAAACAGAGTCTCTCTGTGTAGTTTTGGTGCCTGTCCTGGATCTTGCTCTGGCTAGCCTCAAACTCACAGAGATCCTCCTGAGTACTGGGATTAAAGGCGTGCACCACCACCGCCTGACCCACACTGACTTTATTAGAGAACTTTACAGATGGGTAGCCTTCATCTCCACCAGGGCACATACCTTGTCCAAATACCCTTCAGGGCCAGTTTGAAGGAGAAAACAGTTTTAAAATGTTTAATTTAATTATTTTAAATTGTGTATATGTGTGTGCGTGTGAGTGAGGGTGCCCATAGAGGCTAGAGACATTGGATCCCTCGGCACTTGAGTTACAAGTGGTTGTGAGCCTCCCAACATGGATGCTGGGAACTGAACTTGGGTCCGCTGCGAGAGTAGTATGCATTCTTAACTCCATTTTAAAAGTATTATTTATTTTTTTAATTAAAGAAACATATTTTTAGGATGATGAGAACCTAGCTTCCGCTGCAATAAAACCTTTGCTTGTTTCTGCTGGAAGGAAAAGGAAGGAGAACATATGGTTATTTTTTAGATAAGTCTGTAATTTTTAGAATGCTAATGTATTTCAAATTTCATAGATTTTTTTTTTACTCCAGTAGCAAATGTGTTGGTTAGTTGTGACTCAGATTGTCTTTTTACAGTATTAAGGATTGAACCCAGGGTACAATGCATGCTAGGCAAGCTCTCTGCACTGAGCCATACCCTCAGCCCCTCACCAGGGATTCTAGGCAATTGCTCTTCATATCTTCAGCACATTTATTTTTATTTTGAGATAGAGTCCTATCAAGTTCCCCATGCTGGCCTTGAACTCACTCTGCAGCCTAGGCAGGCTTTCAATTCCTCCTGCCTCAAGCCTTCTGAGTAGCTGAAATTATAAGCCTATACCACCAGACCTGGCTCTTTTTTAATGGGGAAAAAAAATGTGCTTTCATGAAACAAGTTCCTAGGCCACTGAACTCAAGACTCCTTGAGTAATGACATGACTGACCTGTATGTATCCCATAATGTATCTGTTCCCAGTGTCAGTTTGATGTCAGGAACATATGCCCTGGAACTGACATCAGGAGCAGGCAGGGCCTTATGAACTTCACCTGCTGAAACAGTTGGTCTAGAACTTCTTGTAGCCAGAGGCACACTGGGATGTTGAACCTGTGGTACTTCCTCCTTTCCTTGTCTGAGTAATGATTTTGTGTATCACATTCCTGTCTAGCTATGATCTTGGCTGGAAAGGCCTACTACGATGGAGTGGCCAAGATTGGTGAGATTGCCACTGGGTCTCCAGTATCAACAGAACTAGGTGAGCTGACCATCCATTTTTACAAAAACCTAACCTGCTGTCCTAGGAGTTTGATAAGAGTGTGTCAGGTGACTCAGATCAAGAACCCAAAAGGGCACTGTAGTTTGAGTTCACCCTGACTCATGAAAATGGAGAGGTTTTTGGAGGGCAGGCAAAGCCTTAGAGGGGCCTAGGGGTTGGGTAGAGGCCCCTTCCCAGGCCTCTTAGGATCTCTGCTCCTGCCTTTGCTGCCTGGGTTCTGGCCTGTCACCTCAGATCCCTGAAGTTCCAACTTGAAGAACTGTGACCTACATTTTGAACCAAGGTGGGTGAGACAGGCCTCTGACCAGGCCAAGTGGTTCCGGTGACTCACCTTGTGGAAAATGACTCCTTGACTCCTTTATGCTGTACTCTTGGCTCCCATGCTTCCCCAGTTGCCTTTGGTTGTGATTTTTCCGGTTTTGCTGGTATGAATGGATCCCCTGTGCAGGCAAGGAGGGTAGCCACACCCTAGGCAGCCCCCACCACAGCCAAGGGAAGCTGGGCTTCTATTTACAGAGCTATGCCACTGCGCTGCGGTCATCTCCTTCAGGGCAGGGCTACTTTGCCAGTAGACCCACATGTCACATGTCTTTAAAATTTATGGACTATGTTTTATTGTAAGAATTTGCTTTAAGGATTCTGGAAAACATAATGAAGTGTGTATGTGTGTGTGTGTGTGTGTGTGTGTGTGTGTGTGTGTGTGTGTGTGTGTGTGTGTGTGTGTGTAGAGTGGCATGCCCTCTACTCAGTGTCCAGTAGTCTTGAGGCTTTTCAGACTTGCCTGAGAAACTCATTGACCCTATTCAAAGGCTGGAACAAGCCTTGATGCTGGTGGCAGGGTGGGGACAGGCTGGGTTTGTGTTCTCCGGCTGCTTTACGCCTAAGAAGCTGGGGAAGCAGTAGACAAAGGGCACAGTGTACATCTGCAGTGATGTTGTATGGTTAGTGGCAGCACTGCCGTGTTTCATAGAATCGATCACATATGGTTTTTGAAACCCCAGCTCGTATTCTGTGGGTGTTGTGACTTCCCAGTGTCATGATGACTTGTAGCAACTCTGAAGCACCATCAGTTTAATGACATGCAGCCTGCCTTTTATAGCAGATAGCAATATTTCAGATATTTGGGGTTCCGGAAGCAGCTGAGATGATAATAGGGTTCCAAAAATAAACTTAAATTAAAAAGAAGCATCCCATTGTGCCAGGCAGCAGGGGAAAAAAAAAGTATGACCCTCACATTAAAACATATGGTGCTCTGACTCACCACCATTCAGTTTGCCATTTTAATGTTTTATGGGTCTTGCCACTGTTTAAATAAGACTTCTGTTCCACACCTTACTTTATTCAGCTGCAAATTCATAACACTGAATCAACTATTTCCACAGTAACAGTGTTGTTATAAACACCACCTTGAAACTCCAGTTTCAGTGGGGAAAGTATGTTATGAAGGTGCAGGTTCCTTCTATGAAGAGGAAGTTTTCCAAGTTTTGCTTTGTTTCAAGTTGTCCAATTGCTTGTGTCCACTGTCTCAGATTTACTAGTTTTTTACCCATTTATGGCTCTTATCCTAGATAAAAAGTTCACCTCAGTAACCTTGCTTTGGGGGAACCTAATAATAACTATTTTTGACTTGGATAGTTTTTATTTTGGTATTGTTTAAAATACCATACTATATCCATTTAAATTGTATGGAAGAGGAGTAGAAAATTCACATATTTTCAAAAAGTAGAAGAGGAAGAAGAAAGAGAAAGAAGGACTAGAGAAATGTGAACAGATTACTTGGCACACAAGCATGAGGACCTGAGTTCAGATCCCTAGCCCTCATGGAAAAGCGGAGCATGGCAGCACATACTACAGTCCCATCACTAGGAGGGAGGAGAGCATGGCAGCACATACTACAGTCCCATCACTAGGAGGGAGGAGAGCATGGCAGCTCATACTACAGTCCCATCACTAGGAGGGAGGAGAGCATGGCAGCACATACTACAGTCCCATCACTAGGAGGGAGGAGAGCATGGCAGCACATACTACAGTCCCATCACTAGGAGGGAGGAGAGCATGGCAGCACACACTACAGTCCCATCACTAGGAGGGAGCAGAGACACGTGTCTCTGGCCTTGGTGGTCAGGCAGTCTCCTCTAATAGGTGAACTCCAGATTCAGGGAGAGACCCTGTCTCAAAAATAAAGACACATAATATCAACTTCTGACCTCCACAGACATGCACACGTGTTCACAGGTACCTGTACACACCTTTGCCCCCCAAAAGAATGAATAAATAACCAAAGGTAGATTGTGTTTCTTTTGTTTTCCCAATATTTTGTGTGGTTATAGCCTTTGGGTACTGGTCCTCATAACCTTATGAAACATAAAGTTTATTTAGGACTGTCTTAGTTTGGTTTCTGTTGCTGTGATAAAACACCCTGACCAAAAGCAACTTAGGGAGGAAAGGATATATTTTGCTCACACTTCCATATCACAATTTATCATCAAAAGCAGTCAGGACAGAAACTCAAACAAGGCAGGAACCTGAAGGCAGGAGTTGATCTAGAGCTGCTTACCGGCTTGCTCCTCACAGTTTGCTCAGCCTAATTTCTTATACCACTGAAGACCGCCAGTCCAGGGATGACAGTGCCACCTGCAGTGAGCTGAGTCCTCCACATTAATCATCAGTGAAGAAAATGCACCACAGGCTTGCCCACAGGCCAACCTAGTTAGGGCATTTTCTTCACTGAAGTTCCTTCTTTGCAGATAACTCTAGCCTGTGTCAGGTTGACGTAAAACTAGCCAGCACAAAGACTAAGGAGAAGCCAGGCATGGTGACACATGCTTGTAATCCCAGCACCTTGGAAGCTAGGACAGAAGGATCACAAGGTCAACCTGGGCTATATATAGTGAGGCTCTGTCTCCAAAAAAGGGAGTGGGACTGGGGCTGGCAAGATGGCTTAGCAGGAAAGGTGTGTGCTGCTGGCTGACAACCTGAGTTCAATTCCAGGGACCAGATAGCAGAAGGAGAGAACTGACTCCTTAAGGTTTTTCTCTGACCTCCACGTGTCCTGTGGTCTGCGCCTGAACACACACACACACACTCTTAATTAATGTAAATTTAGAAAAACTTTAAATGAAGGACTGGAATATGGCTTAGGGGTACAGTACTTGGCTAGCACACAAACAGCCCTGAGTTCCATCCCAGCACAAAGACTACAGTATAACTTCAGTGAAACCATGAATCATTTCAAGTTTTTCATTCAGCGTGTCTTTTGAATTAACTTCTGTTGGTAAAGATGGAGTGGATTTTTAACGTAGATGGTTCCATTTAGGCAGTTCCACTTAGCATCAGTTCATCTGTTACTATGTGAATAATTTAGTGTGCTTTTGCTCAAACGTAACAAAATGTCCAGCTTACAGTGATTTAAGCAATAGGCATGTTTATTATTCCATGTAAGGCCAGGAGCAGCAAGTTCCTGTTTAGTTAATCATCACCAAGGACTCAGATTCCATCTCTTTTTCTTGTCTTCATACCCATTTCCCCCATGGCCCCAAGATGGCTACCAGTCTGATTATCACATTTGTCTTCTCATTGTCTGCAAGTACAGGAAGTAAAATGTCTTCTCAGGCATGTCCGTCTATAAAGGGGGAACCCTTGCCCAGAAGCTCCAGCACACAACCCTCTACATTCCAAACCCAGGTTAGGTCACACTCATCCATGTCCAGCTGCCAGAAAGATTCCTTGGTGTGGCTGGCCAAGGACTGCAGAGGAGAGGGTACAGCTGTTAGGAGACAATCTTGGTATCAGGCGTCTCTGGCATTAATGATCTGGTTTCAGTGGTTTTGGGTGAAGGGGAAGACATTACACAAATGTTCCCTGCAGACACTTGTGATGCTTCTGCATTTTGCATGGATTTTTTTTTCTTCCCATGTGGGCTGGTGTGCATTTGCCCAGCATTTGTATACATCAGACCTTGTCACCTGTTCTCCTAGGCCCCTTGTACTTCTTTTCCCAGAAGGCCACAGGTGTTCTTCCCATGTGTTTCTGTTTAGAGGCAAAAATCTAACCAGGAAGGAAGAAGAGCATTGGGGACTTTTTGTTTCTTCCACCTACTGAGTTTTATTGCTCACCTTTGAATGTCTTGTGACTATGGACTCCAGGGTAGTTTTCCTGTGTCTGCCTCCTTTCTTCTGCTCAGTAGCTGCTTTCCTGTGTGATTCCTGCAGCCTTGTGATTGAAAATTAAGAAAACAGAGAAAAGTTAAAAATATCACCCATAAAGTTACTACTGTGTACATCTATCTACCATTGCCATATGCCTGTACAAGTCTCTTTTAAAAAGTATGCTGTTAGATAGTGTGCCCCCCTTTGTCTAGCCCACTTTTCCCAGTGAGAAATATAAGACCTGTCTCCAGTCACACTGTAGAAGTAATAGCCCACACTAAGTACTTGCTGCCAGCTCAGATCACTGAGTTAGTTGGCAGTCTGACTTTAGAATCTGAGTTCTTTACCTCTCTGTACTGGCACTGAGACACATGGGAGAGGAAAGGGCCAGCCCAAGAGCCACTGAATTCTCAACATTAGGGGCCTTTTCAGAAAAGAGGTGAAGCCAAGCATGGTGGCACATGCCTGTGTTCCCAGCATTCAGGATCCTGAGTTCAAGGTTAGCCTGAGCTACATAGTCATACCCTAACTCAGAACGGTGAGTGGGCTGGCAAGATGCACTTACCATCAAATCTGAAGACCTGAGTTTGCTCCTGGAACTCACATGGTAGGAGGAGAGAACTAATTCCTGCAAATTGTGTTTTGACCATCACATGCATACACACTGTGGCAAGTACTGCCCAACCTCTCAAATTTTTATGTAATTTTAAAATTAAAAAAAAAAAAAAGAGCAAAAGTTGTCAAAGTTAATCTTAGTGGCAGAGCGGGCCTGGCCAGTATATTTAGTGATGACCAGTTCCCCCTGAAAAGGATGGTTCCTCCAGATCTGTCTGTTAATAACAGGAGTCCAGAAGTTAGTGATATTAAATAACAGGTAAATCACACACACACACACACACACACACACACACACACACACACACACACACACACACACACACACACACGCATGCACACAGTGTCTTACTGTCCACCCAAATTTGGGTCTCATTAAATGCTCACTGAAAATGTAGGGAAGGGGTTCTTTCCCCATCACCTGGTGTCCTTATTCATTCCATTCATTCCTGGGTGAATTTTTTCTGAATGATTTGCAGGTGCAATGATCCCTTAGGGGTGGCTGCTAGGCCTAAGAACAAACTTAGCAATTACCTCCTCTGCAGAGGTAAGAGATTACCCACCTCCATGGTGACCACAATGGGTCAGTCTCCCTGGAGATGTACTTTGTAGTCAAACAAGACAGAGCAACACTCGGGAAGCCCAAGATCCCTATGGAGGTGGACAGGTCCAGCTGCCTTCATTGTAGAGTGTACACCATCCAGCTGTAGCCTGGGAAAGACCTGTGCCCAGGACAATGAAGCCAGGCTACTGTTTACTATGCTGAGACCTCTAGGTGGGAGGCTGCTTGTTACTGGAGAGACCTCCATAGAGTGTGTTGACAGTTTGCTGCTGCCTTGGGTGCAGCAAAGCTTGAGCAACACTTGACCTTTATGGGTGGGTTGGGCATGCTTAAAGGAGGTGAAGGTCATGCTGTGCAGGTTCTTTGAAGAGGAAATGAGATACTGTGCCTCCCAGCTTCTAAAGTATCAAAGACTATAAGAAGATGCCTCTAGTCCCCACTTCACAAACATTTGGAAACTCAGCAAACTACCAGTGTTCTTCCTTGACATTCTTTTCATCCATAAAGTAGGTAATGTGGGTTTGTAAGAATACACATTTTTCCATGGCGACACACACACATACACCCAGATTAAAATAGAAAAGAAATGAAAAACAATAGCCTATAACCAAATGCCAATGGAATTGATAAGGCATAGCTGACTGAGCCAGTTGCCCTGCTCTCTTTCAGCAGACTCTGCATATGCAACCTCAGGAACTGAAAGAAGCCCAGATTTATTGGCATAATTGAAGGAAGTGGTTGTGATGAAAAGGATGAAGATATTTCTGAGAAAATGATGCTAGCAAAATCCCTTCACATGAAAGGAATTCCTCAAGACATTTCAACACCATAACCACAAAGGATAGAATGTTTTTTAGCTTTTTGTGATACCTGCTGTGAAATAAATTTTTGATCTTTGTCCAGCTTAGTAGCATAGAGCTTCTTACCTTTGACTCTCAGTCTTTGTATGCTAAGCAGCTGACTGACAACTGGGACTCCTGAAGCTCAAGATGGGGGCAGTTTGCCAGCAAGTGATTTAACCAGTCGTGGCTACCTAAAGAAGTTTCTATAAGAAGGACTGGGTCAAGCGGAGCTCTAGACAGGTTGGTTCATGGAGCGTAGTGCCCAGGGAGGGAGAGGGAGCCTGTCCCCTTGCTCTAAGTGTCCCTCTAGGAGCCCTTACTTTGTTTGTTTTGTGTTTTTTTGAGACAGAATTTCTCTGTAGCCCTGACTGTCCTGGAACTTACTCTGTAGACTAACCTGGCCTCAAACTGAGAGAGATCCACCTGCCTCTGCCTCTTGAGTGCTTGGATTAAAGATAGTGCTACCACTGCCTGGCCAAGAGTCCTTTCTAATGAACCAGTAATGTTTACCTGTTCTGGGAGACCCCCATGCCAAATCCTTGGAAGACAGGGTGGGAACCCCAGCTTCCAAGTGTAAGAGATAATCTACTTTCTATCAGCTGTGCAATAGGAGCAACCTTGTGAGACTGAGCTCTCAGCTGGTGAGATCTGTCACTGTCTTCAGGTAGACGGTGTCAGAATTGAATTTGAGGCCACCCAGTTGTCATCTGGTGCAGAACTGCTTTCTGGGGGTATGTGAGCATGGTCACAAAGCATTCTGTGTTTCGAAAATATAAGAGAAGAATTTGAGTTTGCCTTTTCCTGTCCCACCCCCCATATTGACATTGCTCTGCATATGTCAGGCAAATGTAGCTCTACCTCTGAGCTGCATCATCCATCTTTTTCATACATATCGAAGCATATCCAAACTTAGAAAGGATGTGACAATTTGTTAAAGCACAGGAAAGATGTTCTAGGTCCTTATCTGAAGTTGTATGAGAAGCTAGCAAGCGCTGTTGAAATTATTCCTGAGTAATTGCTTTTGTTTGTTTTGAGACAGGGTCATACTATGTAGCCCAGGCTTTCCTCAAACTCTTGTTCCTCCTGCCTCAGCCTTTCAAATGCTGGGATTACAGGTGTGTGCCACCATACCTGGTTTACCCTAAACCAGCTTTGAAAATAGAAGTCAACTGATGTGGTGGTACCCACCACCCAAGTACTCAGGAAGCTGAGGCAGGAGGATCACAAGTTTGAGGCTAGCCTGGACTATGTAATGAGACCCTGCTCAGAAGAACAAAAAATAAAATAAAAACAACAAATTAACTTTAGGTCTTAATGTTTCTAGTGATTTAAGTTACATAGCAAGACAAAAGAAGGGGTGCCGGGTACAAAACTCAATTGGTAGAATGCTTGCCCAACACACACAGATCCCTGGCTTCAGTCCCCAAACAGCATAAAAGCAGACATTGTGGCGTATGCCTGTAATCCCAGCACTTTGTTGGGGATGGAGAGGGAGAAGAAGGATCGTACATTCAAGGTTATTCTTAACAACACAGTGAGTTTTCATACCAGCCTGGGCCATGTGAGACTTTGTCTCAAAAAAAGAGCAAACCTTAATATCATGCAGGTGCTTAAACATGAGTGATCATGACAGAGGTTTGATAGAAAAAACTGTTTCTGAATGCCTGGGCTTGACAGACATTAAGGACTGGATGCCAATAACTACAGCACTCTAAGGAACTCAATCCTTAACCACTTGGGCTTGCTGGGAGGAACAGACTCGGAGCTCTGTAGTTCTGTAGACAGGGTTCAGCAGGTAAAGTGGTCTAATCCATTGTGTTTAACTGTTCAATAATAACTCAGGCTCAAATTCGTGACTTATGGGTGCCAGGGTGTGACCTATAGTCAGGCACATAAAACAAAAACTTAATGCCATATCCATAGCTGAAATTGGCAGCATGCTGACCTTTAATACGTAGGAGGGGAAGTGCAGTGTGAGTAGGATGTCAGGCTTATCTCTTAAGCAAGCAGCACTTTCCCCCCACTTTTTTATTCTTCTCTCATACGTTACTTCCTGACCACAGTTTCTCTTTCCTCCCCTCTCCCCTCATCTTCCCCCATACACACACACACCCCCTCTCCTCCAGATCTACTCTCCCTCTGTCTCCCCTCAGAAAAGAGCAGTCCTCTCAGGGACATCAACTAATCACAGCATAATATGCTGCTATAAAACCAAGCACATCACATCAAGGCTGGATGAGGCAACCCAGTAGGAGGAAAAGGGTCCCATAAGTAGGCAAAAGAGTCAGCAACCACCCCTGCTTCCATTGTTAGGAATCCTACAAGAACACCAGGCTACTCAGCCGTAACATATATGCAGAGGACCTAGATCAGACCTCTCAGGTGCTCTGATCTCTGCAAGCCGCCTTGAGTCCCACTCAGTTGATTCTGTGGGCCATGTTCTCTGGTGTCCCTGGCCCCTCTGGTTCCTCCAATCTTTCCTCCCCATCCTCCACAGGACTCCCTGAGCTCTGCCTAATGTTTGGCTGTGGAACTCTGCATCTGCTCCCATCAGTTGCTGGACGAAGTCTCTCCGGTCTCTTTGATTCTGCTAGGCTCCTCCAGTCCCAGAACACTGCAGGCAGGACAAGCTGTAGGTCCAAGGTTTTGTAGCTGGGTTGGTGTCCCAGTCCCTCCACTGAGGCCTTGCCTGGTTACAGAAGATGACGGTTCAGGCTCCAGGTCCTCCATTGCTAGGAGTCTTTGCTAGCATTGCTCTCATAGATTCCGCTGAGTTTCCATTACACTAGGTTTCCACCTCACCCCTGAAATGGCCCCCAACTCTAGTCATTTCCCCCAGTATTTACTCCCCCCCCACACACACACACTTGATCACTCCTGTTCCCAACCCCACCTGCCCTCAGTCCACCCATGAAATCTATTCTATTTCCCCTTCCTAGCGAGATCCATCCCCGCTTCAGCCCTCCTTGTTAGCCTCTCAAGTTCCATCCATTTGCCTGCAGATGTCATGATGTCACTGTTTTTAATAGCTGAGTAATACTCCATTGTGTAAATGTACGACATTTTCTTTATCCATTTTTCAGTTGAGGGACATCTAGGTTGTTTCCAGGTTCTGGCCATTATGAATAAAGCTGCTATGAACGTAGTTGAGCAAGTGCCCTTGTGATAGGATGGAATGTCCTTTGTGTATATGCTCAGGAGTGATATAGTTGGGTCTTGAGGTAGATCGATTCCCGATTTTCTGAGAAACTGCCATATTGATTTCATAGCACTTTTTTTTTGTTTTTTGTTTTTGAGATAGGGTTTCTCTGTGTAGTTTTGGTGCCTGTCCTGGATCTTGCTCTGTAGACCAGGTTAGCCTCGAACTCACAGAGATTTGCCTGGCTCTGCCTCATGAGTGCTGGGATTAAAGGTGTGCATCACCACCGCCCGGCTACACAGCACTTATTTTTAAAACTTAGAAAATACTGAAAACATTGAAAGAGAAAAACAGAAGTTGGCCAGAAGAGAATTGATCTTTTAAGTAGAAAAAAAGTAAAGGTTGTTTGCATTTATTTATTTAAAAAACAAAAAACAGGCTTTCTTCTGGGAATTTATAAACTTGTTTTGATTTTTTTAGTATCTCACCATTACATAAATTTAGACAGTGTTATTTTGTTCTACTTTAGTAAGCTATTCCATTATTTTGAGTTATGTATTTAATTTCTTTTTACATTTTATTTTATTTGTGTGTATGTTCGCACGTGCACATGCTGGTATGAGAGCAGAGGACAACAAAGAGAGTCAGTTCTCTCCTTAAGCAATGTAGTTTCCAAGGATTGAACCCAGGTTGTGAGGCTTGGTGGCAGGCACCTTTACCCACTGAGCCATCTCCCCAGACCCCAAACCAGCTTCTTAAATTGGAAACAAAACAGATTCTTACACTTCTAATCAGTACACTAAAAAACCATGGGCTTCCTCCCTTCCTCTTTACCTTTCTTGACTTTTGAGACTGCCTAATGTAGCCCAGGTACCCTCCAACTCACAATCCCATTTCAACTGTCTGACTGCTGGAAATACAAGCATGTACCACTGTGTTTTCTCTTACTGATTTTCAAGTTGATAGTCTTTAGTCTTAAAAGACCAGAGCTAAGTATGGCGGCACACGCCTTTAATCCCAGCACTCAGGAGGCAGAGGCAGGCGGATCTCTGTGAATTTGAGACCAGCCTGGTTTACAGAGTTCTATGTCAGCTAGGGCTACACAGAGAAACCCTGTCTTTTTTTTTTTTTTTTTTTTTTTTTTTTTTTTTTTTTTTTTTTTTTTTTTTGGTTTTTCGAGACAGGGTTTCTCTGTGTAGCTTTGCGCCTTTCCTGGATCTCGCTCTGTAGACCAGGCTGGCCTCGAACTCACAGAGATCCGCCTGGCTCTGCCTCCCAAGTGCTGGGATTAAAGGCGTGCGCCACCACCGCCCGGCCGAGAAACCCTGTCTTGAAAGACAACAAAAACAAAAAGCAACAAATAAAATGCAGGAAAAAAGTATGAAGAAATAATTTTAAAAGAAATATGCAAGGTTAGGAAAATGGCTCAGTAGAATGCTTGCTATGTAACCATGAAGACCTGCGTTCAGATTCCCAGCATCTGCATAAAAGCCCCAATGCTAGCATTGGGGAAATGTGCAGAGCAGCAAAGACAGAAGAATCTTGGGGGCTTACTGTGAAAGTCAATGGGAGACTAGCTCCCACCTGTCAAAGGGTTCTTGTGGAGAGGAGAGAGGAATGAGGAAGTATTAGATAGAAATATAGACAGAAAGAAAAGATAGAGACACGGGATAGCTTGGGAGGGCCCTGGGTCAATATCCAGCTGCCTTGAGATTTATTCTAATGGACTTTTTATACACTGCCAAGGGGAGAGGCAAAAGACCTCCCCTTTTCAAGATCAAAGCATAATGTACAGCAAGTATAGACCCTTCAAAACACCTGGCAACCACACCCATGGCCAAATCATCAGATTATCCTGTCATCATTACTCAGCAGAATAAAAGAAAGTATTAAACCACAGCCACCATAGGGCCACAAACGTTGGAACAGTTTACAGCATGACTACATATTCCAGCATGTGTGTCACACATGCACACGTGCATCAATTGGAAGCTGGAATTCAACTTCAGGTATTCAGGTGCAGGTATTATTCCCCTGGTACAATTTTTTTTTCTTTTCTGAGACAGATCCCTTACTGGAACCTGGATGACCAGTTGAGGCTAGACTGGCTAGTCATGGAGCCCTAGGGTTTCAACTGTCTCCCCCTCCTCAGTGCTGGGATTATGAGTACAAACTACCTCTAGCACACCCAGCTTTTTATATAGGTGCTTGGGTGCTGAATGCAGGTCCTTATGTTTACATGACTGAACCATCTCTTCAACCTACTATTATAGCTTTTGAGGGGAAAATTATTACCTATGTAATTTATTTATGCGGGGGAACACATGTACTGTGGCATTTGAGTGGAGGCCAGAGGACAACTTGGAAGAGTTGATTCCCCACTTCCCATGTAGGTCTGGGTGATTGAACTTGGGTTGTCGGGCTTGGCAGCAGGTGGTTTTATCCAGTGTGATAAAACCCCTGACACAAGCAACCTAAAGGAGGTAGGGCTCTTTAGGCTCACGAGCTTTGGTCCATCATGGTCATGAAAGCTATGGCAGAGTTATAGCAATGGCAGAGTGTGGCAGAAGCTCTTCACATTCTTAGTGGATCAGAAAGGGAGCTTGTGCCAAAACTAGACAAAACTATACCCTTCCAGACCAACACCTGAGAACCACTCTACCCGATAGGCCCCTTATCTAAAAGACCCCACAACCTCCCAAAACAGCACCACCAGTTGGGACCCATGTGTTCAAATGCATGCACCTGTGAGAGATGTTTCATGTTTGAACTGTGATAGACCCCATAGAGGTGAGGTTATGAGATCCTTATTTTTTTTTTTTTTTTTTTTTTTTTTTTTTGGTTTTTCGAGACAGGGTTTCTCTGTGTAGCTTTGCGCCTTTCCTGGGACTCACTTGGTAGCCCAGGCTGGCCTCGAACTCACAGAGATCCGCCTGGCTCTGCCTCCCGAGTGCTGGGATTAAAGGCGTGTGCCACCACCGCCCGGCCATGAGATCCTTATTAGGCTAACATTTAATGCTGCCTGATTCCTTGAACACATTTGAATCTGAAACAACATCTGATTTTCATTACGCTTTATCACTTTGCCCATCCTCTGAGTCTTTGAATTTGGAAATGTACAAACAGAAAATTTTCAATCCAATTTTCCCAATCCATTAAATTGGTCTTTTTCTCCTAGAAGAAAATCAAGTGTCCAAGCAATTCAAGAAAAGAAAGAAAGGACTGTAGAGGTGGCTCCATGGTTAAGAGGACCTACAGCTCCAGTTCCAGGGGATCTGACCCCCTCTCCTGCACTCCTAAGGCATACGCACATGTGTGTGTATAAACACACACACACATACATACACAAATACAAATATAACTTTTAAATTAAAAAAAGCTGAGGCGGTGGGTACCCTTGTGCTCATGTTGTCAGACTGGCTCAGGGGCCAAAGCAATGGCCCATCATGTTGAGGGATCAGTGCCTCAGATGCTGGCGCCATCCTTGGTGACTAGAGCTCCTTACACCCTGTAATGAATGAATGCAGGTTTCTTAAACTTTTAGCAGCACTGTGTCAGAAAGGGAAGCACTGCGTTATAGCACACAGAGAGGCACTTGAGAGCACACCAAGGTCAATGGCTGTGCTCAGGAGCACAGGAACAGCAAGAGGCCATCAAGAGTGAGGCCTGGCCTGTTCCTGCAGACATTTCCCAGTGCCGTGGTGGGGGTGGCAGCTCTGGTGGGGAGGCTAGGCAGATTTCTTGTTTACAGGTGGAATACTCTCTGTTAGGAAAGACAGAAACACGGGGAAAGTACTGGGAAGTGCAAACCAAACCACAAGACAACCACTTCACACCCAACCGAGCAGCTACAATTAAAACAATAGCCAAGAGCCAGCAAGATGGCTCAGTGAATAAAAGTACTTATCGCCAACCAGACAACCTTGAGTTAGATCCCAGGGACCCACATAGTGGAAGGAGAGAGCTGATTCTCACAAGTTGTCCTCTGACCTCTACATGTGCGCCCTAGTTTGGAGAGATAGATAGATAGATAGATAGATAGATAGATAGATAGATAGATAGATAGATAGATACAATAAAATTATTTTAAAAAGTAGTCGATAACAATGTTAGCAAAGATGTAGCAAGCCAGGTATGGTGGTACATGTCTTTAATCACAGCACTTAGGAGCCAGAAGCAGGCTAATCTCTGAGTTTGAGGCAGGCCTGGTCTACACAGTGAGTTCCAGGTCAGCCAGGGAAACCTTCTCTCAAAAAATTAATTAAAATACAGAAAACTGAAGGTCTCATATATTGTTGGTAGGAATGTAAAATGGAACAGCTGTGTTGGAAAACAGCCTCAGTTCCTTAAATTCCCATGTGACACAACAATTCTACTTCTCAGATATGTATGAGAAATGTAATGTATAACACCACATAATCTTAAACATTAATAACACTGATGATTAGAAAGCCAATTTGTGATCTGTCCCTATAATGAAGTATTATTTAGCCATGAAAAATAAGAGTATTGATGGCATGTTGCCACATGGTTGAGCCTCTAAAACATGCTGTCAAAGAAGCCAAATAAAAGGACCATCCATATATCGCATGGTTCCATTTATATGACATATCCAAAAACATTCATAAACACAAAGCAGAATTTGAGGTTTCCTGGGAACAAATGAGGATTGGTTACCTAATGAGTAGTGGGATTCTTTTTGTGTGGTAAAAATGCTCGTGGTCTAGGCAGTAGTGCGGGTGAATATACTGTTACTATTAACACTTAGGGGTACTTTACTGACAGCAACAACAAAAAGTAAGTTGGGTTGGAGAGATGGCTCAGCAATTGAGTACACTTGCTGCTCCTGTAGAGGACCCAAGTTTAGTTTCTAGCACCCACAGAAGTCAGCTCACAGCCTCCTGTAACTCCAGCTCCAGGGGATCTGAGACCTCTGGTTTCCACAAGTATTCACATTCCCCCATACAAACGCGCGCGCGCGCGTGTGTGTGTGTGTGTGTGTGTGTGTGTGTGTGTGTGTGTGTGTGTGTGTATAATTAAAAATTTAAAAATTAAAAAAAGCTAGCAACCTCACGTCCCAGGAGTGGTTGTGAGGCTGGGTGAAGGCGTCCTTGTGATCCATCAGCAGGAACTACCAGACAGACAGGACAGAGGAGAGGTGGCAGCAGGAACCAACGTCTTACCATCTCAGCTGTAAGCTGATTGGTGAAACAAGGATGTAAGAAGAAGTGTTAGAGATAAGCTTTAAAATGCTTGATTGGCTAAGTGAGTTGACATGGGGTATTGGATTCCTATCTAGGAATCAGGGTTTTTTGAAACCATGGCCATCTTTTGCAGCAGACCTGGTTTTTACCTACAACACAGTAAAGGGATTGTGAAAATATAGACATACATAATTTGATTTGGGATTGGCACTGGAGTAAAGAGTAACAAGAGTTACAGAATTTAATGGAAAAAGATGATCCCATGTACATGAGAGTGGCAGAGAAACTGAAGTCTGAGAATGTTGAATGGGCTACAGGGGAGGTTCAGGAAGCTGTGCTTTCTCTTAGGGAATGAGGGCTGTCTCCACTTACCTGGGCATTGGAGCTTGTGGAGAGGATCATGAGAAATAATGTGCAAAAGAAAAATGGAACCTTGTTTCTTGGTTGTCAGTGTTTCTAAGTATCTCAAATTGAGGATTAGTAGTATTGGCACCAAAAGGTTGGGAGTTATTAGGAACTGACTCATTTTAGGAGCATGGTTCAAAGGTACAGTGCAAATTACTAGATGAGTAAGGAGGCACATTGAATGACAGGTACTTTATAACCATGACCTGCACTTCACAGGGTAGCAGTCGACTCCTGTGACTTTTGCAGGGCCCCAGGGCTGAGGCATCACTCAGGCACAGCTTCCATTTTTGCCATGATAGAATTTGTGGCACACCTTTACATTCATTCATTTTTTTCTTTCTCTCCTCTCTCTCTCTCATCACTTCTCTCATTTTTTTTTCTTAAAACACACACACACACACACACACACACACACACACACACACACACACACACACGGCATGGTGATGCACACCTTTAATTAAGCCCAGCACTTTGGAGGCAGAGTTAGCTGGGTCTCTGAGTCTGAGGCCATCCTGGTCTACAGAACAAGTTCTAGGATAGCCTACAGAGAGAAACAACTGTGGTGCCGCACACTTTTAATCCTAGCACTTGGGAGGAAGAGGCAGACAGATCTCTGTGAGTTTGAGGTCAGCCTGGTCTATAAAGTGAGTTCCAGGACAGCCAGAACTGTTACACAGAGAAACCCCGTCTCTAAAAACCAAAAACCAAAGCAAAACAAGAACCGGATGGATGGATGGATGGATGGATGGATGGATGGATGGTTGGATGGATGGATGGATGGATGGAGATAGATAGATAGATAGATAGATAGATAGATAGATAGATAGATAGATAGATAGATAGATAATCTCATATAGTTCAGGATGACTTCAAACTCTATGTAGCTGAGAATGACCTTGAACTTTTGGTCCTCCTGCTTCTACATCCCAAGAGCTGGAATTACAAGGACATGCCACCATGCCTAGCTAATGCAGTGCTGGCAGCAGAACCTGGAACCTCATATATGCTAGGTGAACACTCTGCCAACTGAACTACATCTCCACCCCCTGCCTAGGGTTTTTTGAGCCAAGGTTTTTCTACGTAGTCCAGGCTGGCCTCAAACTTACTATGTAGCTGAGGATGACCTGGAACTCCTGATCCTCCTTCCTCCACTTCCCCAAGTGCAAATGCAAAGATTATAGACGTGTACCACCAAGCTTGTTTTATTTATTGGAGGTTTAAAGCATCATTCCACCAACTAAGCTCTGTCCTCAGCTTTTCTCTAGTTTTCTGAGCCAAGGTCTTTCTGTGTAACTCAGAGTGACCTCAAACTCAAAACCCTGCCACCTTAGTCTCTCCTGAGTTCAGCCTATACCACTACACCTGGCTCTTCTTTTGAAATTTTACTGTATCTGATTAAATGTTTTAATTTTATTGCTCTTTTATTCTGTACTCAATCCAGCTTAATTTCCCATTCATATTAATGCTTTATAACTTACAAGTCCTCTGGGATGTTGAAAACGACACACTTAGATTTTGTAATGAGAATTAAAACCTACATTCTAAAAAAAATTTTATATGTTGGCTGAAAAATGAACCTAATAAACATCAAATTTAGTTTTTCTCTTATTATCTTAAAGTGTCTATTTTAACAGAATTAAACCCATGGCTATAAATTATTTGGTCAGCCCTCCTTTTTTTGAGATAAAGTCTCATGTATTCTAGGCTGTCTTCAAGCTTGCTATGTAGCCTTGAACTTCAGATTCTTCTGCCTTCACCTCTCAAGTGCTTGGATTACAGGTGTGTGCCGCTATGCCCTGTGTATGTGATTCTGTACACCTGGGGACTGAACCCAGACTTTTATGCATGCTAGGCATGTGTAGCTCTGCCAACTGAGCCAGTCCCAGTGCCCCAACTCTTTAATGAGAGGAAAGATTCATTTTGACTATTTCTAAAACTTATTTTTTAACTTTCATTAATTAAATTTTTGGTGCTAGTGCTTGAATCCAGGTGCTTGAGCACCTTCACTTGGGGTGATAAACAATTTGGTTTTTTTTTTCCCACTACTAGGGATTGAACCTAGGACCTCATGCATGCTGGTCAAATGCTTTGCCACTGAGCTATATTCCACATTGATGTGTACTTCATTTTTGATGGCTGTCTATATTTCACTGTAAATTTTCCTCTGTTAGAGCTGGGTGCTGGAGAGGAAGGGAAACACTGTGGTAGTAAGGAGGTGTGGAACTTCTTTGTTCTTGGCTCTTAGAGAAAACTGAACAGAGGAAAGTCATTCTGGGTATTCTGAAAAGCTACATAAAACCCAAATTCCAGCTGAATCAAGTGATAACAGAGTATTTTCTTTCCTACTTATTTTTTAGTTTTTAGTATTATAATATTTTAGATTTCCTCATTTTACTTTATGTGTATGAATATTTTGCCTACACACATGTATGTGTGCCATGTGCATGCCTGTTGGGTCCTTTGGAACTGGTGTTATAGATAGTTGTGAGACATCATGTGCGTTCTGGAAATCAAGCCTGGGTCCTCTGAGAAGAAAGGACAGTGCTCTTAACCTGGACCCTCTCTCCAGCCCCTCCTTTCTGATTTAAATGAGCATCTGCTGTCTAGTAAGCCCTGTTCCAGTTTTGAAGATGAATAAAACAAAACTTCCTCTCAGAGACTTTCTAGTGGATAGTAGACACATGGTATAGCATGTCAGGTATGCTGGCAGTAGGCAACTTGTGTTAGGGAAGGTATATTGTAAGGTAGATGTCTGACACAAACATTCCAATGAAAACCAGCAAATAAACATAAAGGTCCTAGAGCTAGAGTGGGCGTAGGCCTCTGTCCTTGAGAAAGCAAGGAAATTAGGAAGGAGTGAGGTCTGTAGATGAAGAAGGTAAGAAGGTGGGCCAGGACATGGGGGCTGGAGGCCAAGGTAAGGACTTGGCCTTTCAACCTGAGTTGGATGTGTAGGCTCTGAAGGCGGCAAACCTGGGAATGGAATGATCAGACTTAGATTTGTAAAAGTTTTTCCTGGCTTCTGAATGAAGAATAAATGGTAAAAGGTAGAAATGGGGAAGCATGGTACAAAGCTCATATGTCAGACCAGGTCGGGCAGGATGGTGGTTGGGTTGGAGGTGGAAACAGAGACAGTTGTTTGCTGGTCCACTGATCACCACGCTAGAAGGAAGTCTGGGTGCCTGTTTCATCAGCTGGAGATGTTGAGCCTTCCCCCTGGAAACCTGAGTCTGGAGACCATTGTGTGGCCCTGTGAACAGGGAGGGCAGCCCTGTCTCACCAGCCTTACAACAGGGATGCTAACTAAGCCAGTGCTTGGGGCTTCCCTGGATCCGAAATGCAGCCATTCTCGAAGACCACACTGTGCCACACTCTTTTTGTGGTCTTCCCATTTGATTGTCACTAGGTCCTAGGAGGGGTTTCAGCCAAGTCTCACAGACTCAGCTGACTGTGTAGGACAAGCTAGAGATTGTGTGCTTCTCAACCAAGCCCAGGAGCCCAGATCTCTCTGAAAGACCTCCCACTGGTGAGAGTGTGGAGCAGACGACAGTCATGTAGCCTGTTTTTGCCTGTTTTGGGGCTTCTGTATGTGTATGTGAGCTAGGACACCAGCAGGCTTCCAGTGGAGCCTTGGAAAGACAATTCTACCGCCTTGGTCTTACCTCCTATTGGCCCTTTCTGGGCTGAAATAGCTCCAAGGACCAGTCCAGTCCTTAGCCTATGTGTGCCTCTATGGTTCTACCCAACTTTCCACAATTCTATTTTTAAACAAGAATTCAAATGTTCTAGTAGTTTGTTTTCTAAATTTTTATTACATTTTATTTTGTTGCATAGTTCTGTGCATACATATATGAGTGTGCCATGCATGCATGTGGAAGTCATAGGACAGCTTGTCAGAGTGGCTCTGTCCTAATATATGAGTCCTCACGTCATCGTGCTTGGTGTCAAGTCCCTATACCCACTGAGCCATTTCATCATCTCACCAATCCAGAGTGTTCTGATAGTGATGAGACTTTTGCCTCCCACATCCTAGGCATCACTTCAGCCTTATGTACTTTATTAGTTACTGTGCATCACGTTGCTAGAATACCTAAAACAATGTAAAGGGAACTAATTACTGATTGGAGCTCATGTTCTCAGCAGTGATAATCAGTCATGGAGGAGAAGGTGTGAAAGAGCAGAGTAGGCACATCATGGTAGCCAGGAAGCAGAAAACAAAACAAAACAAAACAAAAAAATAGAGGAAGTAACCCAGGCAAGATATACACCCCCACAGTACCAAGGACCTACTTTCACAAGCTACCTTACTTTTTACCACATCCCAGTAATGCCTTCATAGTATGAATCCATCAAGATGTTAATCTGTTGAGTAAGTCAGAGCCTTCCTGATTTAATACTCTCTAGAAATGTCCTTCCAGACCCCCAGATGTGAGTTTCCAGTCCAATCAAGTCAACAGTGAAGATGAACAGTCATAGGTGCCCGGTAGAGCAAACCTAATTCCCCTTCCCTGGGGGTTCTTGACTCACGGTTGAATCGAGGATACCTAGTAGTCAGGATCACAAGCTCAGGGTCCCACATAGGTCTCACTCTAATGAAAGTCTTCCAACCTCTCAAAACCTCAGTAAAATCCTCAGGGGCTAGAGAGATGGCTAACAGGTAAGAGTACTTGTTGCTCTTCCAAAGGACCCAAGTTCAGTTCTAAGCACCCATCTTGGCCATTTGTAACTCCTGCTTCAAAGGATGTGATGCCTTCTTCTTCTAGCCTTTCCAGGAACCTTCACACATGTGGCATGTACATGCACGCGCGCGCGCGCACACACACACACACACACACACACACACACACACACACACACTAAAATAAAAACAGAAATGTGTACAATTCCAGATGTGGCATTGTTTAAGCCTTGAATGAAAATGCCTACAGTTAACTGACTTCATCATCAGAAATGAGCCATTGTCATCCTCATTCATGACTGGTGGCATACCTGTTTTCATTGTTGGCAGCATCTCAGTGGATGTATTTCAGTAAATAAGGAAAATAAATCATTAATGTTCAACATCTCATTTGAAGTTATTTATAGAACACACTACTCTTTTAATGTATTTTACATTAAGATATAAAGAAAACAATTGCTTATTGTTTCTATAAGAGGACAAAGTTGATAATTTCTTCTGTTGATATACAGTTTATACATTTGAATAAATTATTCTTTGGGGCCAGCAAGATGGCTCAGTGGGTAAAAGCACTTTCCATGCAAGCCTGGTGGCTTGATCCCCAGAACTCACAAAAAGGTTGATGGAGAGAACTGACTCTCAAGTTATCCTCTGACTTCCATATATATGCCATGGCATGCACATCCACATACCATGTACACACAATAATAATAAAAAATTTAAACTATTCTCTTAGCTAAAATAAAAGTAGTACGTTAAAATTCAGCTGGAGGTATTTGGCTGGCAAGATGACTCTGTGTATCTGTCATCCAAACAGGAGGACTTGAGTTTGGATCCCCAGAACCCATATAGGCTGGACACGGTAGTGCTAGGTAGAGGCAGGAACAAGAGAATCCCTGAGTGCTCCAGAGCCAGCTAGTCTGACATTGCAGCTGCAAAGAAAGAACACAGACTCTGTTTCAGACAAGGCAAAAAAGGTGAGGCCCAACACCTGAGGCTGACTCTAGTCTCTGCATATGCATGCTTACACTCATATGAACACATACACATAGATACAGCATACACACCAACATTTTAAGTAAGAAATTAACCTTAAGTGGTATCACAAATCTTGTGTGTAGCTTGCTATACTTGTGCACAGCAGGTAGGCTAATTGGCGTAATTGTTTATCAAAGTCGAGTGGAAAATACTCAATTTGCTTTCAGGATCAGTTTATCAGGCTGTCTTAGTCAGGGTTTCTGTTGCTGTGATGAAACACCATGACCAAAGAGCAAGTTGGGGAGGAAAGACTTTATTAGGCTTACACTTCAGCATTGCTGTTCAGTCACTGAAGGAAGTCAGGACAGGAACTCAAAACAGGGCAGGATCCTGGGAGCAGGAGCAGATGCAGAGACCATGGAGGGGAGCTGCTTACTGTCTTAACCTCCCATGGCTTGCTCAGCCTGCTTTCTTATAGAACCCAGGACCAGCAGCCCAGGGATGGCATCACTCACCATGGGCTGGGCCCTCCCCCCATTGATCACTAATTGAGAAAATGCTTTACAGCTGGATCACATCGAGGCATTTCCTCAACTGAGACTCCTTCCTTTGGACGCTAACTTGTGTCAAGTTGACACAAAAATCAGCCAGCACACAGGCCAGTGACAGAAATGTCACTTAAACCCTGTATCTCTCTTCTGGTTTTGAAAATTTGCTCCTAATTTTTAGACAGTACATGCTTGTCTGTTTAGGTACACCACTAGATCCCTGCTATTCCATTCTACAGACCTGGTGTTCTATAGCTCCTGTGTTCCATACCTCACTGAGACTTGATTTTTAAAATACCCAGAGGGCTGTTGTTAACTATTTGTCTTTTTTTCTTTTCAGCCTGTTTTCTAGTGCTTCAGCCTTACAGAATGAATAGATCTTGAATTGTGTCCATATATCCTCTTTTCCTCCACTCAGGTTCCTCATTTTAAGCATCTTTCTTTGTGTGATACATTTATTGTGCGGATAATAGGTAACAATATTGGTAAGCTATCATTCACTAAAGGGTTCAGTTTACATTAGGGTTCATGCTACATTCTGTTAATTTGGCAAGTGTACACTGTCATTCTGTCACTACCCACAAGCCCCCAGCAGCCACTGATCTTTTTACTGTCTCTGAAGTTTTTGCCTTCCTAGAGTGTCATGTAGTTGGGATCATAGAATATTTAAGTTTTGTGTCCATGTTCCTCAACTGGCCATGGTCCATCACTGAACAATGAACATTTACTTCATGCCCAGGTGTTTCCCCTTGTGATTAAGTGACTGATTCAGCCCTGACCCTTCACCACTGCCCCACGTCATAAGGAAGTATTGTGTCATGTATCACTAGCCCAGCAAAAGACCAAAAGTGAAAGTCTAAAATGCAGTTTCTATTGAAACAAGTTACATGTTTCTTTCACACCACTGACAAACAAACAAACAAACAAACAGAGCAGAAGACAGACAGAGACCATTTTTGTCTAGTAATGGGAGCTTAACAGTTTCTCCTCTCCATCTGGGTGGCGTTGTTGCCATCAGTTTCAGTTATTCACAGACTAAAACCGCTCAGTTCTGTTAGTATTGTACAGTCATCTATCCTTGTGACCAAGGATAGTTGGGGAGATGTTGTTATTTCGAGAGAGGGTCTTATGTAGCCAAAGGCTGGCCTCAAGCTTGCCCTGTAACAAGGATGACTTTGAACTCCTGATCCTCCTGCCTCTACTTCCTGAGTGCTGGGATTATAGGCATGCACCACCATATCATTTTATGTGGTACTGGAGCCCAAGCACAAGGCTTCTTGTTTATGTCAAACAAGCACTCTACCTACCAGCTGTGCTATATCCCCAGTCCCAAAGAATACTTTTTACAAAAATGGCTATGGCAGACAGGCTGAGGTAGGGGGTTATGAATTCAAGAACAGACTGGCCAAAGAATGAAACCCTATCTCAAAAAAATAGAAAAAAGGAAGGTAGAAGAAAAAATATTTTATTACCTTTATTCCTTGAATGTTCTCCTTTTATTAAGTGTTCTTTATGTAGCTCTGAATTTCTGACATGTTCTTTTGAAAAACATCTTTTAACATTTTTGGTAGCTGAAGCCTACTGGTGACAGATTTTGTCTGGAAAAAAAAAATCAGCTGAGCACAGTGGTACTCTCCTAATCCCTGAACTCAGGAGGCAAAGGCAGGGATCTCTGTTAGTTTAAGGTTAGCCTGGTCTATATAGCAAATTCCAAACCAGCCAGGGTAACATAGTGAGACCCTGTCTCAAAACACACATTCTCTCCCAATCCTACCCCTCTGTGTGTGTGTGTGTGTGTGTGTGTGTGTGTGTGTGTGTGTGTGTGTGTGCATGGGTGCGCGCGCACACGTGTTTTTCTTGTATATTTAGAGGATAATTTTACTAGATAAATGAATTTTCGGCGATGAATCTTGGAATTCTTAGATATTTTACTATTTTTGGTATTTTGTAGTGTTTGAAGCCCTAGCTGGCCTGTCGTTCACTACATAGCCCATACAGTCTTGAGTTTATGGCAGTCCTTCTTCAAACATTGAGTACTGGGAGTGTAGGGTTAGGTTATGTACCACCATGCCACTTGCTTTCTCCATACTGTATAGAGCAAGCTGGCCTAGAATTTGCAATCCTTTTAGCTCTACCCCTGAGTGCTGAGCTTCCACCATTGCCCCCCCCCCCCCCCATGGCCCACTTTACACTCCCTTAAGTGGTTTTTTGAGGGAAAGTCTGGTGTAATTCTTACCCTGTGGCTCTCCAGCCTTAGCATTTCCCACCCTCTGGCGTCTTCCAAGAATGTGTCTTTATCTTTGGTGTTTTGCAGTTGGTGTGCACTGGGGTGTCAGTATTTCAGTGTCTATTCTGTGTTCTCTGAGCTTTCTGGTGTGTGAGTTGGTAGCTGTCTTTAGGTTTGGAGAGTAGTCTCCAACACTATTGCTCTGGATGGCTTTCCACTCCTTCCTCTCTCTGCTTTTCCCTTTATTGGTGTTTTACTCTTTTAATTACGCACTGTCCTTGGATATTTTGTTCCTTTTTTTTTTTTTTCATTCTTTGTCAGTTTTGGAAAGTTGTATCAACATATCTTTAAGCTCATTGGGTCTTTTCTCAGCTGTGTCCAGTCACCTGGAAAGAGCATCAGAGACATTCTACATCTCTGTTTCTATCATTTTCTTGATTATTTTTTGAGTTTCAGTCTTTGACTACATTGCTTATATGTTCTTACATGCCACTCAGTTTTCCCAGTAGGATCCTTGGCATATTAATCTTAGTTGTTTCAAGTTCTTAGTCTTTTTGTTTTGTTTTGTTTGGGGGTGTGTCAGACTCTTACTGTGTAGTCCAGGTTGGCCTAGAATTTACTGTGTTGCTCAGGCTGCCCTTAAATTGGGAGCCTTGAATACTGTGATTATTGGTGTGCATTATTACACCTAGCTAAGTTAATAGTCTTGCAGTTTCAAAATCACCATATCCAAGTCTGGGTCTGATGTTTGCCTTGTCTCTTCAGATTGTGTTTTTCCTTAGTGTGTCTAATTTTGTCAATGAAAATTGAATATAATATATCAGGTAATAGGAACAGTGGAAGATAGGCCTTTGGAGGAATGGCTTTTTGTTTGTTTGTTTGAATCTGGCTAGGAGTTGGGATAGATTTAATGTTGGGTGTAGCTGGAACTGTATCAGAGGTTTTATTTTTCCTCTCCTCCTGGTGTCATTCTTAGTGGAGCCTGTTGTGCCTTGCAGCTCTTCAGATGTACCCAGGATCCTTTCCTGGGGCCCCGTTGATGATTGGTGTGATATAAACTCTTGGGAAAGGAAAGCTTCATTCCTTTATCTTCAGTGGGAATCTTGAGTTGTTTTGTGAAAGTTTTGGACAACCTGAATACCTGGAATCTGACCTTTGGAAGAGCTCCTTAGCCTTTCTTTCCCCTTAGTGAGAAAGCTTGAAGGGGCCCGAGATAACTAGTTGCTGTTCCCAGATCAGATAAGACTTCATTGCAGCAGCTTGCCCTTGAGGGCCAGTCCTCTGACAGAGCCCAGAACAGGACTCCTGACTTAATTTCATGATGACTGCCTATCTCTGTTGGGAGAAGCCTAAGGGGAATTTGCCCCATCTTTTCAGAGAGCAAACACTGGTACTCGTAGAGGTAAACTCTGGGAAGTGTGGGGGCTCTTTAAATATGGGAAGTAATGTTCTAGATGTGCACTGGTGTTGAGAAGCCTGGTGGGCACCATCACATCTTTCTGCAAATGCTTTAACCTTGGCTGAGGCTCCCCCGCCCCTTGAGCTCTGTGGGGACCGAGAGTCCCAATACCTGCTCTTCTCCAGCTCCCACCTTCTTCCTAATGATTTTGTGCTCCAGTACTGAGAGATCAACAGTAGCGTCTGACAGTCTAACGTGCAAAGCCAGTTCCTTTTGGACAGTTTATTCTAGACTTCCACATAAAAATCATGTTGCTTTTGTTCTGTTTTATTTTTTGTCATTGCTTATTCGTTGAGTTTTTGTTTTGATGTTTGAGACAGAGTCTGTCTCTCTATTGTCCTAGTTGTCCTGGAACTCATGTCAACCATGCTGGCCTTGAACTCACAGAGATCCACCGCTCCCTGCCTTCCAAGTGCTGGGATTAAAGGCATGTACCACTAACACCCAGCTATCAAAAATTAAGGGTTTTTTTTTTGTACTGTGTCTGAAAGGGACACCTCCAAAAAGAAGAATAAAGTCTACATTTATGGTTATATTTTTTTTTTCTGTTTTTTTGCGACAGGATCGCATTCCATAGCCGAGATTTGCACCAAACTAAAAAATCCTCCTGTCTCAGCCTCTAGAATTCTGGGGCTATAGATGTGAGCCACCACTCCCCACTATGACTACAACCTTTTAAAAGGATTTTTTTAATTATTATCTTTAATTATGTGTGTGTTTAGGGTGTGTGCACATGTGTGTCTAGGTACCCACAGAGGTCAGAGGCATCAGATCCCCACAGAGATGGAGTTACTGGAGGTTGTGATCTGCTAGTCATGGGTAATGAGAACTAAAAACATGTCCTCTGCATGAGCAGTAAAGGCTATTAACCCCTGAGCCATCTCTCCAGCCTGTGGCTGCAACTTCTGTTTGACTCAGAGAAATACTTACTTCCAGGTCTTTGACCGTGCTGCCCACTTGATAAGAAGTAGGCTGCCAGAGAGCTTACTTGAAGTTTGACACTGATATCAAGTCACCTGCCAACACACCTCTTCACTCCTGTTATCGCCTCTTCTCCGTCCTCCTCCTCCAACACTAAACAGAGACATGAGAGACTGGGGAGATGGCCCAGTGAGCAAAAAGCCTGTATGCTGCTGACTGAGTTCAGTCCCCAAAACCTACATAGTAAAAGGAGAGAATGAACTCCAGCCAAGGTGTCTTCTGACCTCCACGTGGATGTGCACCTCACACCAAATAAATTAATGTAATTTTAAAATCTAAAATCTTGGCCACGCAGTGGTAGCACACACCTTTAATCTCAGCACTCGGAAGGCAGAGCCAGGCAGATCTCTGTGAGTTCAAGGCCAGCCTGGTCTACAGAGCAAGATCCAGGACAGACACCAAAGCTACATAGAGAAACCCTGTCTCAAAAAACTTAAAATTAAAAAAAATTTTAAAAAATCTAAAATCTTAAAGTATGATAGTGTAAGCCTGTTATAACTGCTAAATGGGGGCTGAGGGTACTCAGGACCTTGAGATGCCAGATCTTTGTTCTTGCTAGAATACTATCCAAGCCGATTTGCATCTGGTGAGTATCAAATGAGAGCACACTGGTCATTTTTCTCTCATTTTTGATATAAAGGTACTGTATGATTTCTAGCTCATTATTGGATTTTTTAAAATATTTCTATTAACAAGCAATCTTAGAGGGAAACTTCCAAACTGTGCAATATCTTGTTCCTCATCTTAAGTTTTACATCTGTTAATGATTTTGGCTCTAACCTATCTTTACTATGATGGCAGCAAAACGGTGATTTCCCAAGGCCAGCAGCCTCTCCCCACTGGTACTGGACATTTTACTTTTGGCAGGAACATCCATTGTCCCTACATTATCTGTTGCTGTGGACTCACAGATCCCTGGATTTTTTTAGTGATCTATAGTTTATTACCATCCTTCACTGTTTTGATGCTCAGAGTAGAATACCCCATGTTTATTTGGGGGAACACTGAAAGAATAATTATATGATGATTGCAAGACATTAATTAGAACTGTAGCACTTCAGTTGTTTAAGCCAAGAATGAGACTCATTTAAACTGTATTTCATACACATGTTGCTGTTTGTGGGAGTTTTGTTGTTGTTCATTTGGTTGATTGGTTAGTTGGTTGTTTTTTTTCCCAAGACAGGGTTTCTCCGTGGTAGCCCTGGCTGTCCTGGAACTCACTCTGTAGACCAGGCTGGCCTCAAACTCAGAGATCCACCTGCCTCTGCCTCTGCCTTCTGAGTGCTGAGATTAAAGACGTGCACCACCATGCACTGCTACATGGTGCTATTTGTATCACATAGTACTGATCAGAGGAGAGCCACTTGCCTGCCTCCAGGGACTGAGAGCCCTTCTTAGAGGCAGTAGAGGATCTCCAGTGTGCTCATGTGTTTGTGGGTAAGTGTGGGTGATGTGGATCTCCAGCATATATACCTGTCTACTCAGCATAACATCTGTGTGCTTTGCTTTTCCCTTCATTGTACCTGTTAAATTTTTTATCACATTTTAGTTATTTTGTGTGTGGCAGTCAGAAGAGAACTTAGAGGAGTTGCTTTTTTTCTTCTACCAACTGGGTCCCAGGGATTGAACTCAGTTGTCTGGCTTGGCAGCAAGCACCTTTCCTTCTAAGATCTCTTTTTAGCCCTCATTGTATTTTCTCCTCTCACATTTACGGTCTGTAAAAATGTCAGAAAAACTATCCATTTCCCAGTGACATTTCTGGTCATTTTCACTTCAGTCTTCACAGTGTGACTTTAGGCCAGTAGTAGGTTGGCTTCCACACCACCGTTTTATTGTCTGATTCCACTTGTAGTAACACGTAGGAAGTGGCGTGTGACTCAGCCATTACTCTGTACTCTCTGGAAATAACAAACGTGTTGTAATTATCTGTGACCAGATATAAATGGAAAGAGTTGGGCTTGGTGTTCTTTTTTTTTTAATGTCTGCCTGAATTCAGCATGTGTTCTTTGATGTCTCTGTCCTTGGCAGGCTCCATCTGGCTCCTCCACATTCTTACTGTGAATTGGTAAAGACTTATCTCACTGAAACATATTAATAGACCAGTTGGGTGTGGTGATACATGTCTGTAAGCCCAGCACTTAGAAGGCAGAGGTAGGAAGATTGTAAATTTGAGGATAGCCTGGGCTATATAAATGTAACAAGACCCTGTGTCAAAGAACTAACTAACTTCCCAATGGGAGCTAGGGACGTAGCTTAGTAGAAGAGTACTTGCACAAAGCCAGACTATGGGTTCCATCTGCAGTGCCAGCCCAGGAAAAAAAAATCAGCAAAAGTATTTCAAACAAAAAGTATCTCATACCAATAACATTCTTTAAGTTTTGTTATTTAATATTTAAAGGCCACATTGCCTACTGGCCACATGCATAGCCTTACATAGCATTGTTCAAAATATTGGGTACATTTCTTCATAGTTCCTAAAACCGAGAGTTAATGCTGCTATTTTTTTCACGATGGCTATGAGCATTGTCTCAGTTGAGTTTATGAATTTGAAATGTGTGCATGTTGTACCTAAATTCCTTTGAGCCAGCGCTGTGGTTCAGTGGTTCGGGTGAGTACCCCAGTTCCATCTCCAGTGCTGCAAAAATTTTAATTTTAATAATAAATTCCTTATTATTGCCCCCATAAGAATCTAGTTTATTCCAATTGAGTCATGTGGCTGTAATGATATGAATTTCTTCCTGAGATATTGGCTCCAAACTTGAAAAGGAAAGGATTGGTGCATCACGCAGCACAAGCTTCCTGTCGGGACATGCACTCCGTTCTGCTCTGTTTGAATCTGGGTTGTGCTTTCTCAGCTCCTCCCTCAAATGTTCTCTGCGTCTTTTTCCTTCTCCAATATAATTCACAAAAAAGTGGGTTAGAGAATGCACAGAAACAGAGCATTTTCAATCTGAAGTAATACTTGCTCAATTGGAGAGTAAACATCTGTGGACTTACTCAGTTTAAGAATAAACATCTGTGGAGTGAACCTAAAGGCAGTTTCATGTTCTGTGTCAAGGTGTGCTTTGGCAGCTTGCACAATCACAGCTAAGGTGTGTTTCAGTCAATCCTTAAAACCAAGGACTCCGGGGTTACCACTGGGAGACAAGCTCTGGAATTCCACAAACCATGAGGGACAAGATTAGCAAGGTCAGGGGTTCCCGTCCTACACTGTGAATGGCCCGTTTCATTGAACTTGTCTGCCGTGACAGAAACCACACAGAAGCATGGACAGTGAGAACCACGTGGTGGGCTGGGCCAGTGAGGCAGAGCCCCGAGGTCAGAGCTGTGCCTAACACACAGTATGTTGCTCTGAGGTCCGTGTTTGAGTGGGACTGCGGAAACACAGTTCAACGAGGGTCATGTAAGAAAGAAATGTGACCACTTTGCTTTCCAACAGAATTCTTCTGATGGTTTCAGCCAAAATATTTTTAGATCTTTTTTTTCCTTAAGAAGATCCAACTTAAAAAAAAAAAATCCAACTTGCCAAGAATTGAGTGCTTAGTTTTCAAATAATTAAAATTGATCTTATTTGTTTTTTTTTAATCTCCAACAAGGAATTGTTTATGGTTCAAAGTAGATATAAAAGTAACTGAATGTTTCAGTGTCTGAAATGACATCGTAATATAGTTATATTCTTGGCCAGGTTGCAGGCTTTTCTCATTTGATTTTTCATATTGACTTTTGGGAATTTTAGATGGCATCGTCAGGGTAGGAAGCTGATGACCATGGTGGGTGAAAAAACAAGACAGAAGAAAACAAACCTGAGTCTTGAGGATGATTCTGCCGTAACTATCCTTTATCCAGCACATTGTCTGACTGGAACTTCTTAGATTCACAGAGCTTTGGGAATAATGTGTATCCCTGGATCCTGATGGCCTGTGACCTCTCCAGGTTATGTTTCTGTAAGCAGTTCTCTGTGCGCACCACACCCAAGGTTTAGACAACACTTGTCCATAGAGGCCTTCAGCTTGTAGTTCACAAGTATGTTTATCTGGAACACTGTGGGGAGAGCAGGGAGGCTGCCATCTTTGCCTGTAGAAAGACCCCTGGCACCATGTAAAGTGACCTGGAAGAGAACATAGTCCAGAGAGGTAAGAGCACACACAGGCCAGGGATGGAGTGAAGGAGACTCTCCTAGAGGCCTAGCCATCTGGATCTGTGTGTGGACCAAGGAGAGTCCTCCCACTTCTGATGAGTGGACTTAGGAAGTATGTGTCTATGACTTCACAGTTTGTCCAGTGTGTCTTCTCCTCAGAGTCAGACAAGCATAGTTGTGGCCCAAGAAAGTAGTGTGAGTAAGGCTCATTCATGTTCTTTCCTAGAGGTTGATGGCACCAGTACACAGTAAGTGACTCTTCATCATGGCACCAATTGCCATGGCACCAATGCCATCTTCAGTTGATGGCACCGGTACACAGTCAGTGACTCTTGCATGACACATAGGTGAGAGGTCTCCCACCGTGACCAGCTGACTAGGGTTAGGTGGATTAGGAAGCACAGTACCGGTGAGCTCACTCTTACACATGGAACACCCAAGTCTGGGAGGAGACTAGCTTTCTGAGATGGAAGATGAGGGAGGGGCTGGCCTGGCCTGGCATAGCTGAGAAGCAGCTGTCTGCAAATGCTCCTGAAAGCATGGCTGAGTCACTTGTACACTAGGGACAGCTGAGGCCATGTGGGCTCTATGCCCATTTTCTCTTTTCCCTTATTCTACCAGGGTCTTACTGTGTCATCCATTCTCATCCACAGCTGTCATATTCAGCTTGCCATAAAAATTCCTTTGGATCTAGCCACTGACCTATAGAGCAGTCCACCAGTACATTCTGTGATGGTTTCATATGACAGTGGCAGTCATTCCAAATGAGTCCCTCTGTTTTCCTACTTATATTCATCAGACCCGTGTGGTGTCTGAGGCAGGTAGGTTGGCAGAGAAGGTCTTGTTCACCTTTATCAGAGACAAGTGTCAGAGCTTTAGGACATGCCCCCAACTGTAAGAGAGCTGGCCTTGTAAACCAGGTGGTCACCCTGTGATTTCTGGAGGGAGGCTCCTTTGCCCTGGACAGTCTCTGTTGCAGGGACTCTGTGTCCTCCCAGAAGATCCAAAATGGAACACTGTGGTTGGTACAGTTTCCCCTTGTGCTAATATTTTCCAGAACAAATACAGGAACTAAAATAAAAAAAATGATTTTTCTCTGTGATTAGCAGATAATCAGATTACTCTGGGGATTAGATAAAAATAAACCCTCTGTTCCTATAATTAGTTACTGTGTTGACTGAGTTAATCTTTTGTGAGAGAATTCAAAGTTAAATCACAGAGCTGGAGAGACGCCTTCATGGGTAAGAGGGAATACCAGCATTGTTCTTTTAGAGAACATGAGTTAGAATCTTAGCCCCAGCCATCGGGTGGCTCATGACCACCTGTAACTACAGATCTGACACCCTCTTCTGGCCTCCATGACACACACGTCGTACACATTTGCACAAACATATAAACAAAACCAAAACCTGTTTTAAAAAGTTAAGTCATAGGATTTGGCTGAGGGAATGAGTAAAATAGACTAGCATGAATCCAAGAACAGAGTAGGTGTTCTTGAAGAGGAAGTTAGTTCACAGGTGTTCCCTCTGAGCCTTCCCTGGGGAGCCAGCGTACTCTTGACTTGTCTTGGGGTTTAATATTTGGAGCCCCTGAGAGCAACCTTGTACTGTTTGCTTCCATTATTTTGTTTCTGTTTATGTCTTTGCAAAACCATGCAATGACTTCCCCTTATGTGTCTGGTTTTGTTCACAGGCCATGTCCTCATAGAGATTTCCAGCATCCACAAGAAACTCAATGAGACTCTTGATGAAAATGTATGTGAGCAGTTGTTATATTTTTTAAATGTATTTTTAAAAATTTTGCCTAAAACTCAAATATGATGTGAATTTTTTTATAATTTTCATTTTTTCAACAGTTCAAAAAATTCCATAAGGAGATTATTCATGAGCTGGAGAAGAAGACAGAACTTGATGTAAAGTATATGAATGTGAGTACAGTTTTCATCCACCTTGGCCAACACCTGAACTCTCAGCCTAGGAGAACTTTCACACACACACACACACACACACACACACACACACACACACACACACACACACACACAGTTTTGTCTACTTCCAGAAGTAGGCTGGAGTTCGAGTGCTGACACAAACTAGAATACACAAAACTAACAAATTCCCTTTGGGTTAAGTGGGCTCATTTTTGCCACTGCTTGGCATGTGTGTTACAAAAACTAGAGAGGCACCGGGTGTGGTGGCACACGCCTGTAATTCCCAACACTTGAGATAGGAGCAGGATGTTGAAACCAGCCTGGGACATATTGTGAGTCCCTTTTTTTTTTTCTCGTTTTTCGAGACACGGTTTCTCTGTGTAGCTTTGCACCTTTCCTGGAACTCACTCTGTAGACCAGGTTGGCCTCGAACTCAGAGATCCGCCTGGCTCTGTCTCCCAAATGCTGGGATTAAAGGCGTGCGCCACCACCGTCCGGCGTGTTTTGGTTTTTTGAGACAGAGTTTCTTTGTGTAGCTTTGCACCTTTCCTGGAACTCACTTTGTAGCCCAGGTTGGCCTCGAACTCACAGAGATCCACCTGCCTCTGCCTCCCGAGTGCTGGGATTAAAGGAGTGTGAGTCCCTATCTTAAAATGACAACAAAAACAAAAACACAAAACAACACAGAAACAGGCTAAAGCAGTTACGAGCTCTGGCTGCCCCTCCAAAGGACCCAGGTTCAATTCTCAGCACCCACATGGCAGCTCACTACCATCTGTAACTCCAGTTCCAGGGGATCTGATGTTCTCTTCTGGCCTTACACACGTGGTGCACAGATGTACATACAGGCAAAATATACAATAAATTAAAAAAAAAAAAAGCACCACAGAAACAGTGACAACAAAAACACAGAAAAACTAATGCTGGAAATCACTACTTACAGAGGACAGTGTTTTCAGAGAACATGCTAGTGTGACAGGACGGCTGTGTCTGTATTCTACAGCTTGTGCCTTCACTAAGCGGCACCTGGCTATGATTGTGCTTAGGAGAACACCTGTGCTTTGTGGCTGCTTGCCTGTCACACAGCCGTCCATCCAGGCAGTTTGTAGGCCTCCCTTCACCCGCTCCCGGTCTCCCAGGACCCAGGCTCGTGACATCTTCCCTTTCTGCTGTAGGATGCTTACTTCCTTTTGACATCCAAAGCCTCCCCCGACTTTTTAGTATGGTCTCCCCGTGTTACCCTTCCAAATTATCCTCTCCAGAGATCTTTACAACGTCTGTAGCTGTGCGTGCACAGGCCATGGGGTTACACACACCTGCTGAGGTGGACTTCATGTTGTTCCTTTTACATTCTCTTTTTAAAAAATAAAATAAAAGATTTATTTGTGTGTGTATATGTGTGAGTGCACATACACACAGGTTGGAGTTGGAGTTAAAAGTTGTAGGCCAACTGACATGGATGCTGGGAACCAAATTCTGGTCCCGCAAAAGCAGAAAATGTTCTTAAGCACTGAGCCAACTTTCCAACCACCCTCTTCCTCCCCCTCACTGCCCTTCACAGGGTCTCATGGAGCCCAGAGTAGACTCACACTGGTATGATGATGATGACCTCAAACTCTTTATCCTCATGCCTCCCCCTCCCAAGGGCAGAGGTAATAGGGATGCACCAGCATGCCCAGGTCATTTTCTAATTTGTATCCCTACCAAAATCCCTATATCAATATTCTTATGATCATCTTACAGATTTGATGAGAAACATGGGTTTATAGAAATTAAATATTGAGCTCACACAGGTAATGAGGAAAGAAGCTATTCTAGTTTCTTAAACACTATGCTATACAGCACCCCGAACACTCATGAGCAATTGCACTTATTCATTGTATGTCTTGAATTGTAAATCATGTAACAGCCAGGAATGTATGCATGTATGTGTGTGCACGCGTGTGCACGAGCTGGGAATGGAACCCAGGGCCTGACATACGCTATGTAAGCACTCTACCACTGAGTTACAACTCCAGCCCTTTAGTACTGTGTAGTCACCAAAGCACTGACTACACAGTGTCTAAAAAACTTTGAAAAAAGAGAGAATTAAAAAGAAAAGATTTTTATCTTTAGAGAGCTGCTCATAAACAGAAACATTAGAACTAACAATGCCTAAGAATTCAAGTTGAATGGAGGGGATCCTCTGGAGTGTGGGTGTGAGAATGGTGTGGACTGACATTCTTAAACCCTAGCCAGAATGGAGCCATAGGAGTGTGAGGATGTCGGCTAGTCAGCCACACACAGGGGAAGTGGGGGCAAAGTGACTACACAACAGCCTGTCTGGTGCCACAGTAAAACAGCATTTCACTTCCAGGCTACTCTAAAAAGATACCAAGCAGAGCACAGGAATAAGTTAGATTCCTTGGAGAAATCTCAGGCGGAGTTGAAGAAGATCAGAAGAAAAAGTCAAGGAGGGAGAAATGCACTCAAATATGAACACAAAGAAATTGAGGTGAGCTTTTCGTCAATGTTTTTCTTTGTCAATTATTGTATGTCCAGCTTAAGGGAGGCTTACTTCAGTCATCTCTACCATATCACTCCCTTCTGTGCCACTGCTGAGGTGAAATAGAAGCATTCCAAGCTGAGTGTGCTGACACATGCCCGTAATCCCAGCTCTCTCAAGTCTGAGTTGGAAGGGACTTAACTTCTAGGCTAGCCTGTGCTACATGGTGAGACCCTGTGTCAAAGAAAAGAAAAACAAAGCATGTGTAAGCTGACTTAGTATTGCAGGGCTTTCCAGAGTTAAGGTCATAGCACATGGTACTTACAGGCATCTCCCCTTAACTCAAGGGAAAGAAGGCACCTTTGTAACTAGCATGACTATCCCACCTGTTTGTGTGAGATAGGACCTCACTGTGTAACCTGGCTGGCCTGAAACTCTCTGTGTAAACTAAACTGGCCTAGAACTCACAGAGTTTTAACCTGCTTCTGCCTCTCAAGTGCCAGTATTAAAGGTGTGCACCACCATGCTTGACCTGACTGTCCTCATTTTACCACAGGAAAATGAAACTTAGATTAAGTCCTATGATTGGTACATGGAACAGTAATCAAACCTGAAACTTCTGGTTCCAAAGGATTTTTCAGTAGAAGAGAGTCATCCCTAGAGTACAGAGTTGTATTATGCCAGCTGCTCAGTGGAGAATGTAAAGCCTTCAGTAACCTTTCTCTACATATGAGTCAGTGTCTTAATGACGATGATATCTGCTCAGACTAGGCGACAAGTATTTTGTCCAGTGTTTATTTGCATTTTGTGTTTTCTCCATAATCAAAGTAAACTGGGTATAAAGATGGCTGGTGATAAATGTCATGCCGTGCAGGAACCAGATGCCTCCTGTCATGCTTCTATTGTTTATTTTCATAGTATGTGGAGACTGTTACTTCTCGCCAGAGTGAAATCCAGAAGTTCATTGCAGATGGCTGCAAAGAAGCCCTGCTTGAGGAAAAAAGGCGCTTCTGCTTTCTGGTGGACAAGCACTGTAGTTTTGCCAATCACATACACTACTATCACCTGCAGGTGAGTGTGCGGCAGTGTGCACTAATTTTGGCAGGAGCCTTATGTTATAGTCAAAAACCCTCGAGGTGCCGCTCCCTACAGATAAGCACAGGATAGACCTTCACAGAAATACAGATGGAATGAATAATCAAATTTCCACTTATCATTAATTTCCTAATGTATCCATATTTAAAATCCCTTGTAAAAAGTGACACATTTGGGGCTGTGGTTGTAACTCAGTTAGTAGACTGCTTGTCTAGCGTGCACTGGGTTTGATTCCTAGCACACTGCATAAACTGGGTACACACTTGTAATCCCCAGCTACATAGTGAGTTGAGGCTAGCCTGGGCTATGTCTTCAAAGCAAAGCAATAAAAAGACACAGTCTAAAAATGTCAACTTTTGATAGACTCCTATGTATCTTGGGTGTCACTGGCTTGACTAGGCTCAATCTCTGGGTGGTTCTAGATGATCCTAGAAATAAATAGGACCACTGGCAGCTCTGCCCGAGGCTACAGACACCCCTATCCCCATTCACAGCCATCAAGACACTGAGTTTTGTTGTTACTTTTCACTCTTGTTTACAGTATTCACTCATCATCACCTCAACCAAATGGCTGATTTAGTTCCCTCCTCCTGACAGACGCAGCTGTGGGGTTAGAGCCCTTTTTTCCTTTTAATTTTCTTGGGCCTATGTAAGCATCCTAAGCTAGCATGATTGAGGTCAAACATTCACTGTTGTTCATAAGCACATGATTTAAGAGAGAATTCCGAAATATGAGAAGAAGTTCTGCAAACACTAGAATGTAAGTCAACTCTTTCAAGGGGAGAAACCCTGCCCTGTGTGTGCGTGCGTGGATCACATATTCTGTAAAGGTTTTGTAACTCGAAGGATAGGCAGCTTCCTAATCCAAATACTTAAGATCTAAAATGGTTATAATAAAAAAGTTCTGTCTCCGGTGTTGGCTTTCATGTCTGCCCTAGTGTGGATGCGTCTGTAGATGCCCACAGTGCATTTACACAAGTAAGAGCAGTGCTGAGTATGTTTCGAAGCATGCATGCTTCCATGATGAGGGCCTCCTGCTGTGGCAGAATGACAGGGTCACCGCTGTAGAGGGAGAGTTTCCTTCCTATGGCAGTGCCCCACAATGTCAGGAGGTGACCTGGGCTGTTTTCAGAAAGTCCTAGTTACTGACAAGGTCTTTCTTAGACTAATCCTTGGGCCCTAATAGTATTCTGTAGAACAGCATAGACCAAACCTGCTTCTTTTTGTACCAGAAGCTTCTTCAGCTATTTGAAAACTGCTTTGTGATTCCCCCTTATTGCAGTTACAACATTCTAGTCCTTCCCAGTGTTGTTGCCTTGCAAATAGCTTCAGGGATGGAACCCTACTTCGTTTTCCAACCAGAGTGCTACCCTGGAAAAGGAGTTCACTGAAAGGTTGTGGGAGCCTCTGAGAGTCCCACTGCAGGAGCAGAGCCAGGCTCATGGGAGCACGAATGGCTCCTCAGCTTCAGCCTCCAGTGTTGCAGTGTCTCAGCTCTGCCCATTTGTCTGCTTTGTGCTGCCACCCAACTACTGTGCAGAGCCAGTTAGACTGTTGACAGGAGCATCCCTAGGCACATAACACATCCCTACCTGCTCCCTCTCATCCCCACCACTCCACCTATAGGCTCTTTCCCACACGTGGAATTCCTGGAACAGAGTCCCATTCATTTGCCTAACACTTTCACTCCTGTGCTTCTTACCACAATAGAGGTGTTGATTTTAGAAGGACTGGTGGGGAGATGGTGATTGTCCTTTCCAGGGCTATCTGGAAAATGAAAGACTTTCATATTGGTTGCTCAGGTCCTCCCTTTTAGCTTTTGAATGGCTTTATTGTTTTGTTTTTGAGATGTACATGAGCACACACACATCTCATGCATAATAAGCATGTACTCTGCCTCTGAGCTATTCCCAGTCCCAGCGGGATTCTTAATGATTTATGGTCCCATGTTAACTGGAAGTTCTGTATTCATGCTGAGAAAGCAGGTAAGTTCCCATTAGGTCCTGAGTCTGCCTCCTCAGCAGTCAAGACACAGTAAATGTTCATAGTTGCTTCAACTGTTGCTGAATTAGACTCTGAGCCCCCACTCCTGGTTGCAAGTCTTAATACATCAATAGAGATACTGTTTGAGGCAGCTTTTATCATCTCTTCAAACAGTGCACCTTTGTCTTTAATTTTGTTTCTTCTGGATTTATAGTCTGCAGAATTACTTAATTCCAAGCTGCCCCGATGGCAGGAAACCTGTTGTGATGCCACAAAAGTACCAGAGAAAATCATGAACATGATAGAAGAGATAAAGACACCCATCTCCACACCAGTGTCCGGGACACCACAGCCTTCACCCATGATCGAGAGAAGCAAGATGGTAGGAATCAGTCCCCCTTCTGTACATTCACTAGTATGAGTTAGTTCATATTGACTCAGAGGACCAGGACTGACTTCGGTGATAGACACCATGAGTCCCTCTTTCCTATTCCTAGACCTCGTTTCTTCCCTTTTTCCCACTTCCTTTAGAACTAGAATTGACTGTGCAAATGTTTTACATTCTGCTTAAAACTGTTATGTTTTAGAAATGTCATTATTACTGTATTCCAACATTATAAGTTTATTACCAATGAAGACAGTAACTGAGAGAACTGACTAAAAAACCCTGGTGCCATTCAGCACCTGGAAGACTGCAGCAGGAGGATCATAAGTTTGAGGTAACCTAGACTACATAGTGAGACCTTTATCCAAAAGAAGAAAAGAAATTATATGTCTGAGAATTGCATCAAAATAATGCAGGCCTTGTTTGGGAATCTGGGTGAGGGCATATATGATACAAGATTGGCTATAAATTAATTGTCATCGAAGCTATATGCTTAACAAGTTAATATAACACATTCAAAATTCTTTCAAATAATTGTTTCGAATGTAGACTCCTGGAGCCAAGTAGTGCTTAAGAAGGAGCCTACCTAGATGTGGTGGCTCACACTTGGGAGGCAGAGACAGTTAACTCTCTGAGTTTGAGTACACAGAGAGTTCCAGGCTAAGCAGGACTACATAGTCAGACTCTTTCTCTAAATCAATAATTTTTTAAAACTAATAATACATTTGAAATAATTCACAACTAAGAGGGGTTTCTGCCATACAATAAAAAGCAATCCTAGCCGGGCGGTGGTGGCGCACGCCTTTAATCCCAGCACTCGGGAGGCAGAGCCAGGCGGATCTCTGTGAGTTCAAGGCCAGCCTGGTCTCCAAAGTGAGTTCCAGGAAAGGCGCAAAGCTACACAGAGAAACCCTGTCTCGAAAAACCAAAAAAAAAAAAAAAAAAAAAAAAAAAGCAATCCTAGAAACCTGTGTTAGTCTCCTGTATTGTTCTAATATTAGACTAATAAAGAGTTTTTTCTACAGATTGGGAAAGATTATGACACCCTTTCTAAATACTCACCAAAGATGCCCCCTGCTCCTTCAGTCAAAGCCTATACCAGCCCTTTGATTGATATGTTCAATAACCCAGCAACAGCTGCACAGAGTTCAGAAAAGATCAACAACTCAGCAGGTAAGAGATTTAGTTTGATTTCTTTTATGGAAACGTATTAAATTGTTCTATTTAATTTTTAAATATTTGTTTTTATTTATGTGTATGTGTGTGACATGAATGTATGTGACATGTGTGCTAATACTCTTGGAGGCCAGGAGAGGGTTTTAGATCCCCTGGTGTTTGTGAGCCACTCAATACAGATGCTGAGAACTAAATCCAGGTCCTCTGCCAAAACAGGAAGTATTCTTAACCTCTGAACCATCTCTCTAGCTCCCTTTTTACATTTTAAAAATACTTTTTCAAATGAATTTTTTTAATAAATGTACTATGAGGGAAAGGCAGACACACAGGTATAGTGGATACATACAGCCCTGGCTTTGAATAACTTATACCTCAAAGAAATAAGGCTGGAGCTGAGAGTGTAGCTCCATAGTAGGACATTTGTCTAGCATGTGTGAAGTTCTAGGTTCCACTCCCAATATTTGGTGGGGAGGGAGATGAACTAAATAAGGTCTAGTCTAGACCATAAGACATTTAATAAGTGACATGTTTCTATAGCACTATTCTATCTACTGGTAGATGTCTACAGAGTAAATATACTGTTGACGTATTTTTTTAAATCATGTGTGCCTGTGTGCATACTCATATATGCACATGAGTACAGTGCTTATGGAGGCCAAGAGAGGGATAGGATCCCTTGGAACTGGAGTTAGGGACAGTTTTGAACTGCTTGCCATGGGTGCTAAGACTTAATTCAGATTCTCTGCAAGTGTAATACTTGTTCTTAACCAATGAGCCATCTCTCCAGCCTGAGAGGTATTGTATTTAAAAATAAACAGGATAGACTATAATAATTTAGTTTCATACAATGTTCCGTATCTGATAGCTCCCTCAGTACAAATCTGATGGCAGTCAAGTTGTGCTCTGGAGAGAACCCACAGCTTGTAGTATTCAGCTGTAGGGGGAAATGAGAGATTGAGAAGAGATTTCTATAAAGACAACCAGGACTGCTCAATGAGGGAAAATAATAGCTTGTAGTTATTTGCTTTTGAAGAAAGTTAAAGTATATAATTCATTCAAATATCTCTGGTTCTTTTTGGTAAAAGCCAAGTAAGAATCCCTGGCAGATTTAGTGCTGAGATAGTTAGAGACATGTTAAGGAATAGCAAAATCTGTATTCTAATTGTTACAAAGATGCAATAATAAAGCAGATATTTTAAATCCCTATGCCAGTTTCCCATTTTCTGGAGTGGCACATATCAGCCTGTGTTTAAGTTGAGAGACAGTGGTGACATAGTATCTAAGTGTAGGTGCCTGTGGACTTCGGTCCCTCCAGTGACTATAGCTGCCATTTGCCGGTTGTCATCTGGACCAGTCTGGAATTCTTTTGAGCTTAATTCCCTGGTCTGTCAGTATCAGCAGTCACAGAGCCTTCCTCTGGAGGCGGCTGGTGGCTGCATAGCACTGAGATTCTTGACGAATTCTCAACCAAGGGAACTCAGCAGCTCACGTGTCCGTGCTCAGGTGAGAAGGCCGAACACCAGCATCTCCAGCTCACTCCTTCTCTTGTGCCCAGAGAAAGGCAGTGGGTCTGAGCTGTTGCCTCAGCGGCCTCTGTGTTCCAAACTGAAAGAGCAGTACAGTGTGGGCACTTCACCAGGGAAAAGAACCGGCCTAGCTGCCATGGTGCAGGTGAAGCTGGCACACTCTGCTGGGCTTCTCTTCTTACAAGTGCTTTTGGCTGCAGGGCTCCTCTGCCCTCTGCAAAGGCTCCAGGCTGAGGCATACCTGTTTCCTCCTCGTGGGCAGTGTGAAAGGCCTGGAAATAGGCCAGAAATGGTTTCCATAAAAGGATCATGTGGGCACAATACAGAAACAAATGGTTTTCTGGGGTTGCTCACTGAGCTTGCCTGCCGAGCATTCTTTCATCATCATTCCCATGCTCGCTTCCACAGACACCTCAGAAGATCCCAGTTTACAAAGATCCGTTTCTGTTGCAACCGGACTGAACATGATGAAGAAACAAAAAGTGAAGACCATCTTCCCTCACACTGCTGGCAACAACAAGACCTTACTTAGCTTTGCCCAGGGGGACATCATCACACTGCTCATCCCCGAGGAGAAGGACGGCTGGCTCTATGGAGAGCATGACACCACCAAAGCGTGAGTTGGCACGAACCTCTCTGCACCAGTTTCAAATGACCCTCGCCTCCGAGAGCTGCTGCCTTCCCTGTGAACTGCAAGTTGTCTGTGCCGTAGGAACCCTTTATTCTTCTTTATAGTGTGGGCAGCTGCTGTTATTACATCACAAGTTATTTGGTGTATGTATAGGTGAACTTGGTACAGAAACAGATTATCAGGTCATATTACGTCACTGCTGACAAAAAGCATAAATATTTTTGTTTATTTATTTCGTGTGTACATGCATGTGTGTGTGTATATAATCTGGAGGTAGGAGGACAACTTTGAGGAATCTGTTCTCTCCTTCCAGCATGTGGATTCCAGAGATCATCAAGCTATCATTGGGTGGGTGGGTGTCTCTGTGTGTGTAGGAGACACCTGTAAAAGCCTCCATTTCACTCAACCCGTTTGTGAGTGGCTAGCCCACCCGAGCTGTCTTCAGGATGTCCCCAAATATGAGTACTACTTCCGTGCCTGCCTCAGGTATCCCAGATGGGTCTTTTTCTTTATCTTCACCTTTAGGAGGGGTTGGTTCCCATCATCATACACAAAGTTGCTGGAAGAAAATGTGAAGGAAGCAGTGTCTGTGCCTACACCAAGGTAGGGGAGTATGGCCTGGCTCTCCCAGCAACTGGAAGCTTGCCTTGACCCTGATGTCCCCAGACACAGTAGAGTTACAGCCTAGATGTGCAGCCACGCTGGGGTAACCTTCATCACTTGGGTGTCAGGAGCCAGTGGCTGCTCCTCTGTGCTTTCTGTGGTCCACGAGCTTCCCTAGCTATTTGCTGTGACCAGACCAGGCCAGCCCGCCAGCTGCAGTGCTCTGTCCACAGCACGTGTTCGCTGTTTCTCGTGAAATGTTCTCTCACCTGAGTTCCTGACCTAGTGCTTTGCTTGCTCTTCCCTCGTGTCCCTCCTCTGCGGGTCTTTTCCTGTTCACCACGTAGGCGCTCGTGCTCCTCGGGATCCACCCTCAGTCCTCCACTGCTCCCCGGGCTATTTCATCTACTTTTTTCTTTTATGTTTTATTGATGAATTTTGGTGGGGGAGGAAGCAGGTGGCACAGCACGTGTGTAGAGGTCAGAAGACAACCTGCTGGAGTCAGTTCTTTCCTTCCATCATGTGGGCTCCAGGGCTCAAACTCAGGTTGTCAGGCTTGGTTGGCACCTTGGCACCTGATCACCTCACCAGCTATATTTCATTCACCTTTATACTTGCAGCTACCCCAGTGGGCCTCCCTGTCACCTCCATGCTGAGAATCCCATTCCTCAGTCTAAGTTGTGACAGTAGAAATAGCCATCTTAGAGCTGGAGAGCTGCTCGGTGTTTAAGAATGCATTCTGCTGTTGTAGAGGGCCCAAGTTTAGTTCTCAGTCATGTGGCTCACAACTGGTAAACGTACGTTTAAAATCTTAATAAAAAAAATAGCCATTTCTTAGAGTCAATCCCAAGGGCTTTAAATTGCTGAACACAATGAGTTCTCACAACCCTGTGAGACAGGGCTCCACTTTAAAACTGGGGAAACTGAGGCACGGGGAAGTTTTAAGAACTTGTGCAAGGACAGAACCAAGACTGGAACTCAGTTATAACTCATCCAGGCTGAAATGTGGATATTTCTAGCTGGCTGCCCAATGGACCCTTGGAAATAACATGTCTACACTGAACTGGTCATCTTTACCATAAACTCCCTCCTACATGCTACTCTCTGGCCACTGAACCCTCAAATGCCATGCTCAGCATCCTTCAGGCCCTCTCCTCATAGAGTATCTCCATATGTTCCTCTCTCGCAGAGTCTAAAAATGCCATTGTACCAAGAAGGAAAAAATTATCATTTTAGAGAGTAGGTAAGAGTTGTTTCTTGAGACAGGGTCTCAATATATAGCTAAAGATAAATACAATGTATATAAACATGCACACTTACGCATATAAACTACTATGTATGTATGTAGTGCAGTGTTGGAATCCCCTCTTTCTTCACCGTTTCTTACATGTGAATGGATGTTTTGGTTTCATGTATATCTGTGCACCACATATGTGCTCAGTGCCTTCAGAGGCTAGAAGAAGGCATTGGATCCCTGGAACTGGAGTTACAGATAGTTGTGATCCACCATGTGGGTGCTGGGAATCAAACTGGAGTCCTCCGGAAGAGCAGCCAGTGTTCTTAACTGCTGAGCCATCTCTCTAGCCTCTAATCCTTTTTTGTCAAGTTACTGCCCACTACCCTAGCCTTGGCTGTGGGATGTTTGGGGCATAGGGGTGCAAGTGGCATGATCTTATCTGACTTGGCCCCCTAACCTTTGGCTTTGAGCCCTGCACCAGTGAGAAGCATCAGTACTGTGGACCTGACTGAGAAGAGCAATGTTGTCATCCCTCCTCCTGACTACCTGGAGTGCCTGTCCATGGGAGCCACCTCAGACAAGAGAACAGATGCTCCCAAGACTACTACTTCTACCTTCAAAGCCCCAGTGTCCAGACCAGATGCCACATCCACATCTCCGGTGAGTGCTGACTAGAGGCCCTAGCTCTGTTCATGGCTGGTGGGGGATGAGGGCATTGAGTTCTCTTCTTCATAGACACATGCTCCCCGCAACTCCTCAACTCTACGCCTTCTTTCTTTCCTTTTTACTTTATCTTGTGCAGGACAATTAACAGTTTGTTTCTAGGTATTATTGGAACTTTCATGTCTCCTTGCTTTTGTCTTCGTCTTTTATTCTTTTACTCCTCTTCCTCTGCATTTTGTTCCTTTCCTGTTGTTTTCTGAAAAGGGGAGGGACTAAGCTTAAAAATGGGGACTTGGTGCCAGCCAGTGTGCAGACATTGTCTTTAATCCTAAACTACCCTAAGAAGGGAAACGGAGGGCTTGGGCTCCTAGCCACTTCTTGGCAACTGCAGGTGGAGTGTCTGCAGAGCACCTGGCACACTCTGGGCTAGACAAACAGGTGAGGCCCCTGCTCCTTTGAAACATAGATCCTAGTGATTGGAAGCAGATAATAAACCAAAACGGGTAAAAGCCATGCTGAGAATGAAAATAGGGGGAGGTGCTAGTGGATAGGGTGACATCCTAGGTGGATGCGACAGGTTAAACTTGTTTGAAGCTCAGTGACCCAAGATGGAGCCCTGAGAAGGGGAAGAAAAGAACCATTCCAAGTGGGGAGCTGGCCTAGGCCTCCAGGGATTCCACTGAGAGTAGCATGCTGGGATGGCCTTCAAGCTGCCTGGAGAGAGCTAGGCCTCAGTGGGTCTGGGTTTGTAGGGAGGGGCGAGACCTTCAGCCAGAGCTGGTTAAGAAACAAAGGCAGCCTACTAGACACATTCCTGCATCTGAGAGTCAGCCCTTCTGTCCCAAGTGTAGGGTACATCCAGGACAACAGGCATCACAGGATAGCCTATGTGGCTATGGTCTCTCTGAAGTGACATTCAAGCTGAAACAGAGATGAACCACTGTGCAGAAGTCCCCGGGAGATGTGTATGAAGGTAGAGAGCAGAAAGGTTAAACATTATGTGTGATGCACATACACAGGGAATGGAGCTGGGAGAGGACTGGCTCTGGGTCAGGGGGACTTCCTCCTGATGTCTCTCCAGTGAAGACAGAAGAGGGCAAGACAGAGAGAAGGAAGATGGCTGAGGAGTCAGGATGCATCCAGGCATAAGAGCCTGTTGTGAGAGAAGGCAAAGCGGGGCACTGACTTGGCCAGTGTCTCATCTCTAGCTAGTTCTGCTTGCCTAATGGTGCAGGAAGATCAGCAGCTGCTGGGGTGGGTCCAGGTATCAAGAAGGTTTGACAAATTAAGTGTGCAGAGTGGTAGTTTATGCACACCAGGAAAGCAGGAGGGTGGGCAACACCATGCACCCATTAAAGCTGCTGGCAGTGATTTGAAATTGTCACTGTGCTTCCCAGCTGTTCAAGTCCAGATGAGAAGTATCATCCTGTGCCTTATTGATGGGATGCTTTCTGAGAAATGTATCATTGGAAGTCTGAGGACTACAAACTCGAGACATCATACACAGTCAGTCTGTCGTCACAGGAGAGGCCTCATGTATGACCAAATAGTTGGGGATTAACTGAGGTCATAGTACTTGAATTGGGAGGATTGGGGAGTTGGGGGTGTTTCTGAAGGCGTGGCTGTGGTTGTCTGAGACTAATCCATACCGGCTAAGGAGGCTCCATGGAATGTGAATGGGATGGGGTAGTTGCAGGCGTCTCCTTGAAGAGTGTAATCCTCATGGAGGAGTGTAATCAGCATGGAGAAAACTGGTAGGAAGCTGAGGAGTGAGTGGCAGAGAATAGGAAACAGAGCTAGACTCAGGAGGATGAGTAGCTGAAAGTTATGTGTACCCATGCAGCACAGCCAGGTGTGGACAGAGCCAAGTGGAACCAGAGCCTGCCCTACGTGTGTTTACCATAGCTTCCCCCCGACCCTTCCCCAGGGTTCCTCTTGGAGCAGGTTCAACTGAGTCCACGCCTCTTTTACTACTTGTCTTCTTGTTAGTTTTTACTGTTGTACCATCCTTTCTGTAGAGCATGTATACTGCCTCCCATCTCTCAGGAGGGGTACAATTCCACAGTTTGCCCCACAGCAAGAACCAATTACAAGGCAGGTTTTGTTGAGCAGTGCATGGTGCACAAGTGCAGTCTCTCAGTTATGTGAAACGGGGGTTCTGTACAAAACACATGTGTCTGCTCTCATGTGAGCCTTGAGATCTGCTTTCCTCCCTCTCCTCGGCTACAGGACACATTTGGGCCCAGGAAACGAGAGCTCTGAACTAGTGTCTTGGCTTCCTTCTTGGATAGCACATTGTATAACTGCACAAAGTCCAGGTTAGGGACTCATGACTATAATCCCAGCACTTAGGAGACCAAGAGAGGAGAATTGCCATGAGTTCAAGACCAACTTGGGGAAGTCTGGCATATGGAGCCATTGTTCATGTTCTTAGTCTACAGTGTTTCCCCTACTTTTGTTAAACTTTCCATTGTCTCTTATAGAAATTCAAATGTAATGCAAATAGAATAATGACCCCCCCCCCCCCTCCACTTTAACAGTTACCAGTTCTCTTACCAACCTGTGTCTTCCCTGGTTCTTCCATTCCTGGCTCAGTTTGTACCAATGCCAGACAATGTAAAGACTGAAAAAAAGATCCATTTCAAAATTATAACAAGACCAATATATCTTTAAAAACTAACAATAGTTTGTGAACACCATCAACTAGTCACTGTTCTAATTCCTGATGATGTCATTAAAATATTGTTTATAGAGCCAGATGTAGTGGCACATACCTGTAATCCTAGCACTCAGGTAGTAGAGACTGGAAGATTTGAAGTTCAAGGTCATTTTTAGTTATATAGTGAGGCAAGCCCTAAACTAGAGACTGGTTGAAGGATTGGGGGTGGGGGGGGACAGAGAGATCATGTATAGTACCGCCATTTAAATCTGGATCCAAATCAGCTCTAGACTTTGTAATTAGTCAAGAGGTTTCTTGAGTCTTTCCCATTGACAGGTCTCCCTTCTGTCTCTTTCCTTGCAATTATCATCATCATCATCATCATTACTATTTTTATATTATATCATCATCATTATTTAGAACAACCAGGTTGTTTGTCCTGGAAGGTGTCTCCAGTCTGCATTATGCCGATTATATCCATATAGTGCTTTTTACTGTGTCCCCTCGCTGTCCTGTTTCTGGGGCTTCAGCCTAGTCTCTTTGCTGCTCTTTGATCACTTGTCCTTGGTAGTCAGCATGCTTTCCCTTTTTATGATAGCATTGCTGGTCACCTGGTTGCCTAATGTGTTCTAAGAGAAAAGAATCCTGTCCAAGACATGTCTGATGGCATACTCCCAAGCTACTTGGAGGATCGCAAGTTCAAGCCAGCCTAGGCAACTTAGTGAGATCTCTTTCTCAAGATAAAAAGGAGAGGTTGGGGATGCTGCTCAGTGGTAAAGTGCATAGCACTCATGAGACCCTGAGCTCGATCCACAGTAACAACAATAACCTCCAGCACTTTGCCCATGGAACAGTTGCCAGTTGGTTGCTTGCTTGTTTTTATTTTGCATTGCTGAGGGTTGAACCCAAAGCTGTTTGCTAGGCATGTATTCTACCAAAGCTACATCCTTGCCATTTTAGAAAATTTAATTTTATTTATGTGTGTGTACTCACCCATGTTCCACATCTGTGTGAGGTGATGTTCATGGAGGCTGGAGGAGGGCATTTGATCCCCTGGAGCTGGAGTTACAGTTCCAGCTGCCTGATGATGCTGGGAACCTCTTAAAAGAACAGCAAGTGCTCTTAACCTCTGAGCCCTCTCTCTTCATTCCCAAAAACGTGTTTTTGTCTTCAATACTCTTGTCACATGGATCACGTGAGCTGAGAGAGTAATCCTCACTTCATGGAATGGACAAATTGACAAGTCCAGTTTTAAAATAAAAATATTGACTCAAAACCAAAAACATAAAAAAGGATTCTCAAAAAAAAAAAAAAAATGCAGGGTGGTGTGGTGTGGCGCATGCCTTTAATCCCAGCACTTGGGAGGCAGAGACAGGTAGATCTCTGTGAGTTCAAGGGAAATGTGGTCTACATCGTGAGTTCCAGGACAGCCAGGGCTACATAGTGAGACCCTGTCTCCAAATAAATAAGTAAAGATAGACAGACTGACTGACTAGAGTCACATATTCTTAGACACATACAAATAAAATATAATCAATAATAATAACTTATTCCCCATTTAGCATTTTATAGTTTTTTTTTTTTTTTTTTTTTTTTTTTTGGTTTTTCGAGACAGGGTTTCTCTGTGTAGCTTTGCGCCTTTTCCTGGAACTCACTTGGTAGCCCAGGCTGGCCTCGAACTCACAGAGATCCGCCTGGCTCTGCCTCCCGAGTGCTGGGATTAAAGGCGTGCGCCACCACCGCCCGGCCATTTTATAGTTTTAATAAGACCTAGCTTGATTTTTAAACCTCTGACTTGACTAAATCATAAGCTACTGTCAATATCGAGAAACCGAGTCAGTGTGGTAGCATATACCTGTAATTTTAGCTCAGGAGGTTGAAACAGGGTAACTAAGTTTCAGGCCAGTCTGGATTAGATAGTGAGACTCTGTCACAAAAACACCACCCCTCCAAAGGAAAAGAAATTAGGAGTCTGCCCCCTCTTGTACAATGTCCCTGAGCCTTAGAGGAATGTCAGAAAACCCTGTTTAGGGCTGGGCTCACGGAAGTCCACAGAGCAGCCACGGCTACATGTTTTCGTTAGGATCAGAGTCTAAGTTTTGTCCCAGTCCTTTTGTAAAATATAAAATGCTAGTAACTACATCTTTATTTAAAGCACACTTTGAGTGAGGGTACAGCTTTGTGGTGGAGTACTTGGGTAACATGCACAATATCCTGGGTACCATCCCAAGCACCACAAAAAATATATATATAATAAATAATAATAATAATAATAATAATAATAATAATAATCATAGCAATAATCCAGGGGGCTAGGGATATAGCTCAGTGGTAGAGCAATTGGCTAGAATGTGAAAAACCCTGGATTTGATCCCCCAGTACCATTCAAAAATATAAAAAGATAGATTTGTTTTGGTTTTCTGAAAACTAAAAAATATTAAAGGAAAAGTTTTAGTAATACTTATATTTCCAGAATATGATTAACATTCAATTATATTTATTTTAATACAGATTTAAATAAATATAGACGGGTAGATACGTGGATGGATGGATGATAGATATTTTCAACTCCTGTCCCAACCTGACACACACACATAGTGGAATGATAGCATTTCTCCTGCCACAAGCAATTGAGCCGCTGCTCCTGGACCCTGCTGTGAGCTGGCCTGGCTGGATCCAAGGATGGAATGGGCTGCAGGACCGTGGGAAATGGAGGAAAAGGGAGAGCAGAGAAGAATGACAGGCACTTCCTAGGTCTGCAGTGTATTGAGAAAAGTTTACTGTAAAGACTAGCACCGTTTATCAGCACAAGGAGGGGAAGGGAGCTGGGAGCTCTGACTGATAAGGCACATTCCACTGCCTTCTCTGCTGTTTACCAAGGCCCTGATATGATGCAGGATTGCCTTTCTGATCCAGAGGATAATGGAAAATACCAGCTAGTCAAAAGTCAAAAGTCACTAGAAAATAATGGGGTGTAGCTCAATTGTTAGAGTGTTTGTGTAGCATGAATAAAGCTGTGGGTTCCATCCTTAGCACCACATAAATCCATCATGGTGGTGCACATCTGTATCCAAGCACTCAGGAGGTGGAGGCAGAGGATCCGAAGTGCAAGGTCATGGCCAGCCTGGGCTACAAGAGACCCTATCTCAAAAAAAAAAAAAAAAAATACTTGAGTGTTTCTCTATCCAGGCTTAGAGGGTCCCTATCCCCAGTCACACTAAGGATGTTTACTTTGCGCTATCTTAAAACAGAGAAGATGGACAGTGACCCCTACATAAATGCAAAGGGCTTCAGTTACAGGATGAGGTTTGTACTGCATTTTTACCACTTACAGAAAGAACAAACACCTTGAAGCAATATTTCTAGATCCTATGCAGACTACAGAGAGAACTGCCAATCTTCACTGACACTGCCCTTCCCATTAGACAGGCCACCCATATGTCATTGCTACCAACTCAAATCAAGAGTCCTAGGAGCACAGATAGGGGAAGCAATGAGGACCCCCTGCCATCAGCAACAGAATAGTGCTGCTTCAAAGAGGGTAACTAAGGAGCAAGTACAATAGCCATATTGGGTTTGGGAGAAGCTACCTGAAAATGCCCTGTACAGACAGATGTTCCTGGATTTTTGCTGTGGTGGTACATCCTGCATCACCTAACCTATGGCACATCCTAACTTAGTGAGGCAGCATACCGCCGAGTGCCCGAAGCTGTGTCTCAACACCACCTCCAGCATCCCACAGGAAAGGACTATATCACGTATCACCAGCCCAGGAAAAAAACATCCCAGATTCACCATAGTTTTCTACTGAATGTATCACTTTCACACCATTGAAAGCAATCACACCAAAACACTTTAAGGCAGGCACTTGCCATTGCTTGATTTTCAAGTAAACACTTTATTAAAGGATTACATACACATGTGCATGAACACACAAAAGAATAACACGGAGTACACAACATTCTTCTTTTTTAAAAACAGGGACCTATAGCCCACATTAGCCTAAAACTTGCTGTGTAGCCAAAAATGACCTTGAATTTCTGATCCTCTTGCCTCTACCTCCCCAGTGCTAAGATTACAACCTGGTGTCACCATGGCCAGTTTATACAGTGCTGGCAATAGAACCCAGTTCCTAGCATGCTGGACAAAATACTCTACCAACTGAACTATATCCCTAGATCTTTTGCGGGGAGTAGGTGGGGGAACTGAGATATGGTCTCACTATGTGGCCCAGGCTGGCCTCAAACTATTCTCTCAAGTACTAGGCATATGGGTGTTGGATGACTTAAAATGAATTTTCTTGAAGTAATTGTCGAATCAGCGTCAGATCAAAAAACAACAGACACCTTGTGCACGCCCCAGTTGCTGTTTCTCCTCCAAGGACAGAATCCCCATGTCCTGGCACTGAGATCTCAGAGGGACAGAATGGATGAAAGTCGAGAGCTATTCTGTTGGATTTTTGGGCATTTCTTCTTGGGGCTACGTTGGTGTCTGTGGCCACATGGACACACTTTACTTTCAAGGATTTGCTGTGCTTGTTTCTCTTAGTGTGCTGAATGCTGAGGCATCCCAGCGCCTTAAAATGCCACTAAACTGGTGGTTTTAAGAGGGTTAATTGGCCGGGCGGTGGTGGTGCACGCATGTAATCCCAGCACTCGGGAGGCAGAGCCAGGAGGATCTCTGTGAGTTCGAGGCCAGCCTGGTCTACAGAGCTAGTCCGGGACAGGCTCCAAAGCTACAGAGAGAAACCCTGTCTCGAAAAAGCAAAAAAAAAAAAAAAAAAAAAAAAAGGGTTAACTGCAGGTGATGTCCAGTGGAGAGCTTTCTAGTTTCCAGTGAGGATATGATGCTGTCCTCCTCGAGGTCACACAGGATAGGCCAGTGTTTTGTCCAAGGGAAAGCTGAAGGTTTCCAATGGGAAAGTGAGGCGGCCTGGGGCTGCAAGGTTGCTCTTCTGGTCTGACTTCTGGGTGCCAAGAGGCTCCTTCCAGACTAGGGCTATTGCCTGGCTTGTTGCTCCAGGCAGTCCAATCATGCCAGCAATTTGAGCAGGCATTCAGCAGGCCAGACCTCCTGATGTTCTTTACAAAGAAATCATAAATCGGCTCTTAATCATCCCTATCATAAGAAGTTACATCAGAAATGACTTGTCCAGAGGCCTGCTAAGGAAGCTGAGTGCCCTGCAGGAAGAAATCACTTTTTACACCACTTAAAGCCTGATTAAGATGTGCCAAGTCAGGCAGTCGCTTTGTGTTTGTGATGAGTATACACTGCGTCCTGTGCTAGATGACTGTGCTGACCCCTGGGGAGCCTGAGGTCTCAGCCCACATGCCTGCAGCCTGCCTCAGCCTGAGATAGTATATCCCATTCAGTACTCAAGAGATGATGCCCTGCAGGAGTCTTGCCCAGACCTTCAGCCTCAGAACTCACACTAGAAAGTGAGTTGTTTGCTTTGAATCTACATGTGCCCAAGACTACTGTGAAGCCTAGGAAGCTTTCTAGACACTTGAAGACAGCTCTGATGCTTAAGATGATATTCTACTGCCCTCTGCTGGGTGGTGCTCCGGCCAGTGCTCTTACAGGAACAACACGAAAGATTTGAGACTGCAAGATTTCCAGTTCCCCAGCCAACACCCTAGAGACAGATATGCTGGAGGGAGATGGTATCTGTGACCTGCCGTGAGGCTCAGAGCCACACACCTGCAGGATTTGGACAGATCCTCGATTTAGAAGCCCCCACCCCTTGTTGCCTCCCTGCTTTCCCTGGGATTGAGCCTAGACCTCTTACAAGCTAGGTCAAGTGCTCTACCAAGCCACACCCCAGATCCCCAGATAGCTGGCTCTATCAATTAGCATCAGTCTCCCAAACCAAGTTACTATTACTTTCATGTCATCACTGAGGACTCCAGTCTAAAAATAAAGGCAGAGGGTAGGGTGGGGGCCACAGTCACTATACTACTTACTATAGCTTGGGTCTGAAACCTATCTGTACATGTTTTCCTTCCATGCCATGACTGTTGCTGTTTGGTAAGATCTGAGTTTCTGTGAGCATTCAGGATGTCCCATGCTGACCTGAGTGAGCACTGCTGCCACACTTGGAGGCACCTCCTTACCACCTTCTGACACACAAAGGGCCCTCAGAGTTCTAAAACATTTTCTCTTCTTGGCTTACTCTTTTGAAATAATTTAGACATAAAGCAGTCTCAGTGTGAGATCGGGGGATGCTTTTAAACATGAATAGCTTTAAAGATTTGTGTGTCTGCATGTGTGTGCAAGCATGTGAGTGATCCTAGAAGTCAGATCCCCTGGAGCTGGAGTTACAAGTGCTTGTGAGCTTGCGTATAAGGGCTGGGAGCTGAGCTTGGGTCCTCTACAGGAACAGCTCGGTATCTCCTCACGGAACTGTATCTCCAGCCCCACCAGTGGCTTTAAACTTAACTTTGCTTGTCTTTACCTGTGGGTCTTATAAAACATGTCCCAACGTCAAGCCTTACATAATCTGTCTTTTTCAGAGTGACACAAATGGGACCGCAAAGCCACCATTCCTCAGGTATGTATATCCCAGTGTACAAAGTCAGTGTCATGTTCCTGCTCCGCTAAGTGGCCAGTAGTGTCCCCCAGAAGCCCTTCATGGAGGTGGAAGAAACTGATGTCCCCTTTCCTATCACCACCAGCTTTAGACAGTCCAGGAGTGGGGTGCACAGTGACAGAGCAGCATGGTTCAGCTAACTCATGGCAGGGTGGCCTGTCCCACAGGGCTCCGTCCATCAGACTGAAGCAGCCTCTTGTGTGACCTGCTCCCTAGCTCAGCACAGTAAACTGCCAGACACCTGTGTGTTCAGAACAGGCAATCCAGGATTGGAATGCAATGGAAAGATGGCTCAATGAGTAAAGTCCTTACTGCACATGCATAAAAAGGACCCGAGTTCAAATCCCCAACACCCACAAAAAAGCAGGCCATCGCAGTATGTATCTATAACCCCGCACCATAGAGGAAGACAGGCAGATTCTGGACACTCAGTGGCCAGCCCATAGAAACAGTAAACTCCAGTCTCAGGAGGTGGAGTGTGATAGAAAACACCTAGCCATGACATTTGGCCTGCACATGTGGCGAGCACTCTGGTGTGGATACACCCCCATATGCGTCCACAATATCTAATTCCTGTCTTTTTTTCTTCCTCTTTTCCTCCCCTATAGTGGAGAGAACCCCTTTGCTACTGTGAAACTCCGGCCGACAGTGACAAATGACCGATCAGCACCAGTCATTCGATGAAGACGGGAGGGATCCTGCTAGTCCCTGCAAGAAGAAATCACTCTATCTGAGTTCTCACCTGCAAGACGACAGGTTGCTGGACCGGTGCAGGCACTGTCAGAGTATCAGAGGGTGCCTGATTTCAGTGAACCCCACTTGAGCAAATCAATGTATTTTCTCAGTTTAACAGAGCTGGGTTTACACATTTTTGTCTTTAAGGTAAATGAGTAGCTTAGTGATTAGATCAATCATTTGAAATATTTTCTTTTCTATTCAAAAGCAGTAAATTTGGTTCAAGTTCTTCTAATTTTAATTTTTAAGGAAATAGCCAGAATAAGGGCTAGTCTTATCTATGCTTTTGTGCCTGGCTTTCTGTGGCTGAATGCAAAAAGACCAGGGTTTTATTTTATAAAGCCTGTGCTCTTAAGTAGCATTATGATGTTCATCTAAAGAAACTATGTAAGTTTGTATCAGAGCATGCAAATCTAGTAAGCAATATAAATTATGAAACCATATTAAATATTTTTAAATGACCCAATTTTAACCTTTTGATTAAACAAATGTGGAGCTCATCTCAAAGATGGAGAACTCTGACCTCAATTGACAGTCTGCCTGCCTCATCAGCACTTAGGAAATTATCTCCAGGAGCTACTGAGTTCAGCGTTACCAAGTCACCAGCAGGGGTCTGTGTACATCTCTCTAAGCGTGGTTGACACCTCCGGAGGTTTGGGTGTCTCCGTTTTTTAATCAGGTAATGGCCTGTAAATGGCACTTCTAAAGCCTGGTGACTGGTGGGCAGGAGAGGCAGAGTGCTCGCTCTTCCAGCCTAACACTGTCCCACACTCAGACTCTGGCTGAGACCAACAATGGCTTAGGCCACTGCACAGAGCCTTGAGCCAGGGATCAGTCTGCCCCTACCTGCCCAAGGTGTAGACCTATTCTGGGATGGCAAATGATCAAAAGCAACACCCAGGCAAGTCACTATTGATAGAAGCTTGCTGCTTATCTCGGTTTCTTGGATCTCACCAGAGAAATCATTTTTCCCCAAGTTGCAAATTGGTCAGGGTTTGTGTACATGAAACTTCAGTCTTTCCAGCTCGGCCAAACAGTGCCAGGCTCACGTGGAAGGACAAACCTGCTGGCCCCATGAAGGGCAACTGGCACAGGCCTGCCCATGCCAACACCCTCCGTAGATCACAGTCAGGGTCATGCCCTCTTTTATCACTGTGTTAGGCAGGTGTCCCAGCCTGATGGAGAAAGGGCCACATTTCAAACCGTCTCTGTGATCAACACGTAAGTGCAGGTGAAGGCAGAAGCCCTGTGTTTTCACCGACAGAGTACAAACAAGCGTGGCTTTCAGATATGTGAAGGGGGAGTGGCACTGAGAACTCACATCCTTCCTGTCACACACATACAGAAATGTCTGCTGGGGTGTGTTCTCCCTCACGGGGTCACTTACCTGACTCATGCCGCAGTGCTGCAAACACCAAGGTTACCATTTGCTTCATGTTGATAATAAAGGAGAGTCTGAAACACATGTTCTGAGCCATAAGTGATACCCGAAGACTGGAAGATGGCCACAGGGCCTTTGCACGTGTGACATTTCCACGACAAGACTTCACAGAGGGGCAGTGTGTAAAAACACTGGGCAAGCAGAACAAGCTACACAACGGTATGAATCTCATTTATTTAAAACAGCATTTCTCACCATCTCAAACTGAAGACTGCAAAAACTAGAAGCAGTACTTTCTTGAGTTCTCTTAACCTCGGGAGCAGTTCGCTGCCTTCACCTGCAAGTCGGCCGTGTATGCCAAGTCTATCCCACCACACTTTACAAAACAGTCCGAAGCTTAATCAAATAAAACTACTGTACACAACATTTACATTAGAAAAGATAGCTGAATGTAGGAAAACTGGGTGTGTTGTTCCCTTTAAGTAAAGACTGCTCCACAGTTGGGGCATCTTCGCTTCCTCAATGCAAAGCAGCAGATGAACCCAAAAGGAAACAGGACGATGGCCAAGAAGATGCCCAGGCAGGTGAAGCAGTACTCCAGGACACCAACCCTGCAGAGAGAGGCAACCAAGTTAGGACCCCCAAGCCTGACAACCCGTGGGACGTCATCCTCCCCTCCTGTGAGTCACACACACACACACATTTGCAGGGGGAATGTGCCTGGAATAGGCACACACCCCAGCAAACAGCCCAGGGCTGGAGTGCACAGAACTGGCTGGAGCCAGTACCAACTGCCACTGCTACTGAGGGCACCCTGGGCAAATTCAGAGAACACAGTTGAAAGGTATCCCCTAACGCAAATAAAGAACTTTCCATAGGTCAGTCTTACAAAAAGGGGTGAGATGGGGCTGGTGGGACAGCTCAGCTGTAAAGGCGCTTGCCACAAAAACCTGACAACCTGAGTTGGATCCTCTCAGCCCCTGGAGGTGGCAGGAGAGAACCAACTCCATGAAGCTGTCCTTTGGCTTCTGCCTTCATACACAACAGGAAAAACAAGAGCGAAGCAAATGATTCTATAAAAATTCTGACATCTCGGGCTGGAGAGATGGCTCAGCGGTTGGGAGCACTAGCTGCTCTTCCAGAGGACCCGGGTTCAATTCCCAGCACCCACATAGCAGCTAACAACTGTCTATAACTCCAATATCTGACACCCTCACACAGAAACACCTGCAGGCAAACACCAATGCACATAAAATAAAAATAAATAAATTATTTAAAAAAAAAACTCTGACATCTCAGAAATGAAACCCACCGTAGAGTGTTCGCTGTGCTGGGAACAGAAACCGAGCCTCCCGAGTAGCCGGCTAAGTGCTCTGTCTCCAAACCCAGAGTCTTTCCCCACCGCTGAAATGTTTTAGGTTTCTTTTCTGTCCTCTAAGGGAAAGTGTTTTAAAAGTGATCATTTGGTTGGTGTGAAGTTAAGTCAGACAGAAGTTTAGGGGGCTGGAGAGATGGCTCAGGGGTTAGGAGCACTGGCTCCTCTTCCAGAGAAGCTGGGTTCAGTTCCCAGCACCCACATGGCGACTTACAACTGTTAACTCCAGTTCCAGGGGCTCTGACACCCTCACACAGATGCAGGTAAAACACCAATGCACATAAAAATAAATAAACCCTTAAAAATAAAAAGCCAAGTGCACATGCATAACGTGGAACACAATGACAAAGGGACATCATGAAAAGCCTGTATCAAGCATGGAAACAGGTCCGGTGACCAGATGTCTGTCAGAGGTCATTTTTTTTCTCCCCATGTGACCCATATTGGCTTGAAACTCTGGCTCCTCCTGCCTCAGCCTATTAGGATTCCAGGTCTTTGTCACCAAGGTAGCTCAAGGATCTTCTCACAAATTCCAAAGGTGGGAAGCAAAGCTCCAAAGGCTCCTCTGGAAAGTTCTAGATGCCAAGTCTCACTTCTACCCAACAGACTCCCACGAGCTTTTCCCCAGGCTTCTCCCAACAGGGGCCCCCATCCAGTGCTCCAGGCACTAGCCCATGGGCAGTACACACTGCTGGGACAGAGAAGAGAGAAGGGGAGGGGGCTGCTGAAGAGACTGTCCGAGTGACATCAGAGCTGGTCTGTAAAGGAGGGAGCTCAGCAGGGACATCACAGGGACAGCAAACAGCTGGAAGTTCAACCCTGCCTGCTCTGCTCCCTCTGGGTAGGGAGGGGAGAGGGAGGGAGTAGAGTGGCTCCCAGCATCTTATCCCTCCCTCCCCACGGTCTTAGATACTGCAAACTGTCCTTTAGACCACGTTGGCTACTCCTCAGAGAGAGAGCAGGAAAGTGAAGGCTTAAAAGACCCAACAGGGAGCCGGGCGGTGGTGGCGCACGCCTTTAATCCCAGCACTCGGGAGGCAGAGCCAGGCGGATCTCTGTGAGTTCGAGGCCAGCCTGGACTACCAAGTGAGTCCCAGGAAAGGCGCAAAGCTACACAGAGAAACCCTGTCTCGAAAAACCAAAAAAAAAAAAAAAGACCCAACAGGGGAGAGCCAACATTGAAGGCTTCACCAGGCGTAGTGGGCAGGGTCCCAGCTCTGAAAGACAAGGCGAACTCCATGCCAGCTTCCCCCACCCACTCAAGAGGAACCGCCAGAAACAAACCTATGGCAGGCAGTAAGACCCTGAACCCCAACAAGCTCTGTGGGTGCGGGGGCTCTGGACAGGCAGGGCTGGGAAACAACCCCACTTCTGGGCGCTTTCCACTCCGCCTGGTTCTGAGCTTCCAACACCTGAGCTAGTGACAGAGCTGCTGAGCTAGGCCAGAGCACAGGGAAACCAATCTGTTCTAAGGCGGCACGAATCGGGATGCCTGCACTGTGTCAGCAAAGCTACCTCTTGTGTGATTTGGGGGTGGGGGCATTAAAACAGGGTCTCTGAAACTCCCTATATAACTGAGGATGACCTTGAACTTCTGACTCTCCTGCCTCCACCTCCCAAGTTCTGGGATTATAGATATGTGCCACCAAGGCCTGTCTCATATGACTTTTACTAAAGTGCCCCTTTCTAACCACCACAAGGTCACCACGTCACCACACTTCCTCCACCAGGCTGCAGCTGCAGGGCCCTCTCTAACCAGTGGTGAAACTGATGAAACACCCAACTAAAAACTACCGGAGGCTGCTCTGCTGCCCCCAGGCACAGGTGGGCAGGGCCCTGGGCCCAGAAATGTCCAGAGTGGCCAGCAGAAGACCATGTGGTCCTGACCCACTAAGGGCATTTCTGTCTGGGTTGCATCCTTCTATTTCTCCCAACACCTTCACACTGTCCAATCTCGAGGTAAAATTCCAAGAAACACTGGTCTGCATATTCCAGTTAGAAAATATACCATGAAAATTGGGTAGAGTGGTGTGTACCTGTATCTCCAGCACTCAGGAGATAAAGGCAGGAGGATCAGAAGTCCAAGGTTATCCTCAGTTACACAGCTAATTAGAGGCCAACCTGGGCTACATGTGACCTTGTCTTAAAAGGTTAGGAAAGGAAAGGAGAAGAAAGAAAACGTCCCACAAAAGAGCACTGGACACAGGAAGCAAATCTTGCTTTCTGATTGGGTCACCAGAAACTTTCAAAGAAACCAGGGGCCTCAAGATCTTCAATACCCAAGAAAAGAGACAGGAGCACCTGCCAAGCTGCTCCCAAGGGAGAGGGAGAGCCCAAAAGATGCCAGTGGCTGGGACACTGTAAGATTATGCCAGCGTGTAAGGGGTTGGCGTGGGCTCTCCATGCTGCCCTGCATCTCATCCACATGAGTAGCCCAGCTGTGGGTCACTACTGTATTTGGGGGCAACCCTTCTAGAGTAGCAGCACACTCCAACCCTGCTGTCCCTCTGAATGCTCCATCCAGACCATAAGCCAGCAACTCAGCTGCTGAACTAGGAGCCCAGGATGGCAGGTCACTCCCCCGAGCACTCCCTCATGGCCCGCACTGCCTGATGCACAATTACCAGAAGTAGCCAGGCCCAGTGTCTTGGCTCAAGACCTCTTATCTTCTGAACCCTTTAACAGTGCTCATACCTTCAACAGCAAGAGAGAGCCACAGTGGACCCACCTGACCTGTCACTATTGGGCCTTCAGGCACTGGGACAGCTCAAAGCATTAGTCTTCACATACCTGGGGTTCCCTGCAAGCACCACACTGTCTGTCAGAGGCTCAGCTGGGAAGCAGCCACCTTCTGCTGGCTCCACAGTTACGAGTGCCAGACTTGGTACTGAGAACCTCATCCTTCCTAAGGAGCCTTCCCCTCAGCTTGCTCAGGGATGCCCACCTCTGAGAGGACTAAGGCCGCTATGCCTCCAGGAAAAGTGAGGATGCTCCTTCAGTCACACTATTTGGAGACCAGTCACCTAAGGTTTTTTTGGACACCTGCCAGCAACCAGAAGTCTGTGACTGGAGACTCACATATCCTCATCCCACAAAAACAACTTGAACCCAAGTTCTAAGCAGGCTTCAGTGAACTAGAGGGATGGGGAAGAGAGACCTGCTCCAGCCCTCTATCTTTAGCTGTAAGCGAGGGAACTCATGCCCCAGGATCCCTGTCCCTCAACCCACAATTCCAAATGCCCAAAGCAGAACTTTCCCCAAATTTGGAGTAAGCCCAACCTGGATGCAGCCTGATGTGAATGTGTATGAGGAGATTACAGTCTCTGTTTTGTTGTTTGCTTGTTTTTTTAGACAGGCTCTCTACATAGCCCTGACTCTCTATGTAGACCAGGCTGGCCTCAAACTCACAGAGATCCACCCTCCTTTGCCACCCAAGTGCTGGGATTAAAAACGTGCACCACTGCCCAGCCTATTTATAGTCTTAATATAGCCACTTAACATGAAGATTCACATCTTGCTGCAAAAATACTAACATTTTAACTTCAGTTCTGCCCCAGATCTCAAAGGGAACATTGGCAAAAGTTTTAGTTCTAAAAGCCAACGTCTGACTCCAGAAACACAATATGGCCTCTAAGTCAATTTATATTCAACCAAATGCTCCAGGCTACTGAGGTGGTAACGGCACTAAGTGAAGACCCTGCCCAAGAGAACAGCTGCTGCCGTCCAGCTTGCCTGTCCCCACAGCCTCACCTTCTCTTCCTCTGCAGCCTCCCTGGAGCTCCAGGACAGGTTTCAACTCTTCAGTTGGCTCAGAACCCAAAGCTGGGCCTCCTGGCAGCACCTGGATGGCCCCTCCTCCACCCTTACCCAGTCACACGGAAAGGGGAGGAAACAGCCCAGGGAATTAGGAAAATAACTAACTTCGAAAGCCTTTATTCTTGAACCCCTAACTGGAGCCTCCACAAACAGGCAGTCACTCAACCCTGACATCTGCCAGACAGGGTGGTCGCAGGAGGTAAGTGGACGGAGGAAGGGAGAGGGAAGCTCTGAGCTGCAGGAAGACTCGCAACCCTGGAAGGTCCCAAGGGCCAAGTACTTAGCCAGAAAGGACTATCCTGACCCGTCCTGTGTCCTTACAGAACCCCACTCCATCAGTACAGCCTGGCCCCCTCTTACAGGTGGATGAGGTCGGAGCTGCAGGAGGCCATACAGCTGTGGAAGTGTGGCAGGGATCCAAGCTGGCCCCAGCCCTCCGGATGTTCAAGTATTACTCCCAAGCCTGGGAGCCCCGAGGCACCATCCAGCCCTAGGAGCCACCTGCAACATTCCTAGAACTGGAAGGACAACATCCCCAGGAAAAGGATGCAAGGGTTTCCTCCACCAGCTACTGACTGAGTGAAAGCTCCCAACAGAGCCACCAGACAACAGTCTCCACTCCACAGAGCATCCCCACATGGCAGAGAGCACCACCCTGATGTGGGCAGTTCACCAGGACCTCCCCCAAAATATCCTGCCACCTAAGCACAGGTCTCAAAAGCCCAACTGTCAGGCCTAACCTCAAGTGTTCACAGTGGGGGGAAAAGAGGGCAAGGCATGTGCCCTCAGGCCCACCACTCAGATTTGTGCCATCCCACACTGCCAGAGCTGGTAGGCCCCAGATAGGACTGGGAGACAAAAGCAGGCCTCCTTCAGACTGCATGCCTTGTCCAGCACACAGCCAGGACACCGGCCTCTAGCTCCTGCCTGGCACGGCCAGCTCCTTCACCTCCTTCCTCAGACACAGAAGGGGCAGAACAGCCCTTCCATCACCCACCATTATTAGAAACCCAAGGTTGCCACTACCCCATCTTCTCCAGACTCTCTGCCACCTCACGTTCTCTATATCACCCAAACCCACCTCAGCCCACACGGGCTTTCATAACAGCAACCCTTATACCAGGGCTGTATCCAGACTCCACCCTCCCCTGGATTTCTTCCTGTCTCTTTGGTCACCTCCAGAACTAAATACCGGGTAACAACCCAGCCAATACTCACGAGGAGCCGGTGCCTGCCAGCTCTGCACTCACAGCCGTGCCACTCACCCTGTGCATGCACATTCCAGCTGTGACCTGTGCTCCCAGGGCACACCGAGCAGCCTCACCTGCCCTGTATCTAAGGTCAACCCACAGCCCTGGAAAGGCGCCAGCCTCAGAGACACAGGACCTTTGTGGATACCCTGCTTGCTGCAGGTGGGGCAGAAAAACCTTAAGGAAGGCTGGAAGAAGCCCAGCAAGGGCCTGGTTCATCCACTGGGGAGGAGAGAATCGCTTCTCGCAAATGTCTATAAAGGGAAGATGGAGTCAGGCTGCTTAACTGCGACTCAGACAGAATGGCAAAGTGACAAGCGACACCGGCCTCTTTTGCCAAGTCTCACTCGGAGGGAATCACAGACGTGTGACTTGGGCAGAGTCCTGCCAAGCCACTAGGGAGGGAAGGGACAGGGCCTGGCAGGCTACATCTGGAAGGGAGAAAGTCTGGTCACATGAGATGTGTCCTATCTCTCAGCCCTAACAGGCTAGGCAGGGGCAGACTCAATCTTTCCAGGGGAACATCTCTGTCCCAACCCTAGGAGCACGCACACACACACACACACACACACACACACACACACACACACACACCCACTCCCTAAACCAAAGGTAAAGCCAGCCACCCCTTCCTGTGCTGCCCACTCCATACTTACCTCCCGCCCCCTGCTTGGGAGAGGGAGCCCCACACCCTGCATGCCTGCTTTTATAATAGGAATCAGCCTTGGAGCCAGGGGCTGGCAGCAGAGGGCACTGTGAACAGCCTGCAGGGGTCCCAGGTGTGCGCATAACAGCCTGTTCCTCCCAGCCAGGACACAAGTGGCCTGGGAAGATCCAAGAGTGGTCACCACTTTAAGGATCAGGCACCCACAAAAGTTGTCCTCAGAGAACCCAGCTTCCTGAATGCTGGATGCCTCCACTCAGTAGCAGTTATGAGTCCCCAAAGAAGGAAGCACCCACAAGAGCCCAAGACCTTCCTGAGAGGGCGGCGGACACAGCCTGACCTTGTCCCAGATTCTGCAGCACTGAAGGGCCCCATGAGAAGCCACAAGCCTGCGGAACCACACAACTCACGTCCCAGGGAAAGTGTTCTCAGTAACCCAGACTGCAGCTGGACACTCCACAGCTCTTGGGTTTGGACTACCTTGACTCCCAGGCTCTAGCAGCCATACTACCTTGCTGCTGGTCTCCCCTCCCCACTTCTCTGAGCTCAGAGGTCTGGGCCAAGAGCCTTACGGGAACACCCCTGTCCACTGATGGAGAAAAAAACAGCTGCACGTGGTAGGGCCAGGATCTGGATCCAGTTCCTCGTCCAGCTCACTGCTGGACAAAGCAGAGAGACATGAAATACTAGAGGCTCCTCCAGTGCTATGCCTCTCTCCATTCTCCCGCCAGCCAGCCAGCCAGCCTGCCTGCCTGCCTGCCTAACACCTCTCCTTAAACTTGAGAGATCATCTAATGTTTGCCCCATCCATAGGGCTCTGAGGCCCCCAGGGACTAGCCTCAACACCAAACAGGAAGGCTTCCCATTTCCCATCTCCATGCAACTCCCCACTCCCCAAAGGCTCTCTGCACAGGGGACCCTATACTGATGCCCTTGCTCAACACACCAGAACCACCCCCGAGTTGGTACTCCCTCTTGTCTACCCGGTGTGCCTCAAACCCTCAGGTGGAACTCTTGCATTGAACCGCCCTCTGGAGGAGTCAGCAAGACTAAGCTATCGGAGAGCCCGTCTACAGTTGGAGGGAGCAGCTGATTCCTACCCTCTGCCCCTCTCTCCTCCACCAGCTCCAAAGACCAAGTCAGCAGGGCAATGACCCACCAAGAGCGCCGGACAGCGCCTTGAGTCTGCACTGGGGTCCCTGAATGAGGACTCTAACCAGCACTCACTCTCCGTCACCGCGCACACGATCAGCTCTGAGGGTCCAGTCAGTGTCTTCCACCCTCGGTCATCTGTGAAGCCACTCCCGAGTTTCTGAAATCATTAACTTCCCTATGGCTCCACTCCGCGCCTCTGAAACACACTTTTGAAATAAAGTCTAAATCCAAACAAGGGTTTCTTAATCCCATCTCGTAGACTTGAACTTCCTCCTCCCAGACAAAGGCTGAAGCCCTGCCCTGCGCATCTGAGTGAGTGGCCAAGTCTTACTTGGACGCTGACTCCTCAAAGCCTGCCTAAAACGAGCCTGGCTGCATCTCTTGCCTTACATAAAGTCCTCACAAAGTTTCTGTCAGCTCCAGTTTGAGGATATGAAAAAAAAAAAAAAAAAAACCACTCCAGGCCGGAACAAAGAAGCACGGGGTTTCCTCCTGGGCCAGCTAGTGGCCCGGAGTTGTTAAGCCCTAGTCTGCATTCTGCACCCTCACGGCCTTTACTCTCCTGGCTACTTGGATCTCCCAAGTCCTCAGGCATACTGGCCAGCGGACTCAAGTCCCAGTACCTCCCAAATAAGACTCAACTGTAACAGTACACTAGCGGAAACTGGACGAAAAACCAAAATAAACCTTGATTCGCTGCGGATCCCAGAACCAGGGAGGAAAAGACCATCAGTCTCCATTGTTAACATTCCTGCGTCCCACGCACTCGGGGTGCCATGCCTCCCAAATGCACTCAACTCCCCACAGAAAAAGGGAACCCATCCTTCTGCCGCATAAAGTAAATTCAGAGCCAGGGGTGTGTGACCCCACCTTTCTCCCACTGCAGTCCCTCCCATGCGGGACTCCCTCTAAGACGGGATCCCGGCTGTGACCCCACCCCATCCCACCCCCGCTGGCCTTTTGCAAGATCCCGGCACGTGCGTTCGCCGCCGCCGCCACCACCACCCCTAGGCTGAAGACTCACCTGCAGACCGGGCAGCCTCCAACCACGACGATGGAGTTGGCAGGATACCGGGTGACCGTTCGACTGTGGATGTTATAGACCCGGGGGTGGCTGGTGGGGATCCCTGTGGGAGCGGAGCGCAGATCAGCACCGGGCGTTCTCGGCCCTCCTCCTCCCTCCCCCTAATCCCCGGTCCTCCCCGCCTCCAACTGGGCTGAGCGCGCCCTGCGGGTGGGCTCGAGAAGCCAAGTGCAAACCCTCCGACACAAAGTTCACGGCCACCGGGGCAGGGCCCGGCCGGGCAGGGCGCTCCAGGCAGCAGCAGCAGCAGCAGCTGCCCCTGCAGGCCTGCGCCGGGACAGCGCGGTGCTCAGCCAGAAGGCCGCTCGGGGACCCCCGCCGAGCCGCGGGCCCACCTGTGACGAGGTAGGGGTAGGGCGGCGGCGGGGGCGCGGTGGGGATGGCCCCGTAACCGTGCGGGCCGCACGCGTAGTCGCCCTGGCCGGCCTCCAGGTTGTAGGCGGGCGGGCGCTCCTGCAACAGGGGCTTGTGGTCCATGGCGGCCCCCGGGGCCGCGCGCCCGCCAGCTCCGGCCCGGCTCGCTCCCTTCGGCCCGGCGGGGACGGCGGTGGCGGCAGCGACGGCGGTGTCCCCAGCAGCTCGGCCCTGTAAGGCGCGCGCCAGGCGGGGCGGGCGCGCCAAGGGTTCCCCGCCCTCCTGCCGGTCACAAGACCGGGGTCACGTGGGCGGGGCGGGGCCGTGGGCGGGGCCTGGAGCGGGCGTCTTAAAGACGCCTCGGCGGCCGGCGGTGGTGGTGGTGCGTTGTCCTCACTCAGTCCCGCCCCTCGTAGACTCTAGGGCTTCCAGGGAAGTCCTGACACCTTGCTCCTGATCTTTTTAAAATTTTTGTTTAAAAAAACGGTTGTTACATTTATTTGGGGGTATGTGTGTTTATATGAGTGGGCATGCATTGGAAGTCAGAGAGTGGGTTCCTGCTCTCCACCGTATGGGTCCTGGGATAGATAAGTTGTCAGGTTCAGCGGCAGACACCTTCACCCGCTGGGCCATCTCGCCAACGGCCACTCGCCCCCATCACCCCCTTCCCCTTTTGTTTGTGGGCTCACGCATCCCAGGTTGGTCTCGACCTCACTACTATGGAGCCTGGAACTCTTAATCCTCTCGCCTCTGCCTCCCAAAGTATGGACCACCTTGCCGGCTCCTGATCACTGTATTAAACCCTCAAATTCTCCCCCTCCCCGCCCCCAGCGCCAGGATCACCACCCACGGGGAGGGGCAGGGGTGCAGTCTCCACATGGCTACTGTCATGCCTCTGGTTGAAGTAGTCCCAAGCATGATGCTTGGTTAGTTAAGTTGGTTAGTAAGGCAGATTGGGATCTGTGCCTGTAGCTTGGTTGATAAGAGTGCTTGCCTGGCATGAATAAAGCCATGGGTTCCATTTCCAGCATTCCATAAACCAGGTACGGCAGTGCATGCCTGTAATCCCAGCACTTGGGAGCTGACTCAAGAGGACCAGGAGTTCAGTGACATCCTCTGATGCACAGCAAGTTCAAGGCCAGCCTGAGTTCCGTGAGACCATGTGTCAAGGAGACTGTGTCTCCAAAACCAACCAAACCAAAAAGGAATGTTGGAACACTTAGAACCCTTCCCGTTTGCTGCCTGTGTGTTTCCAGGGTCTTGCTTTGGTGACACTTCCCACCTCCTGTCCTTTTCTATGTGATCTGTGTTTTGACCCACGTTTGGTAACTACAACTTCTCAGAGATTCAGTTTGTATTTATTTATTTTGAATTTGTGATACGCCTATAATCTGCCCACAGTGGGATTATAATCCTGTGCTGCTATTCTTTAATTACTTTCATTTTAGCAAATTAACAGAGGGAACTTCTCTGCTAGGGCCTCTGTCATCCCTAGCCATGGCTTTGACCCAGTCTATGGTACCAGTGAGGAGTCCTTCCCCTGAAGCAGCCCATCAGAGAGTGACTGGTTACCCCTATAACAACAGACTTGCTACTACTGTACCACCAAGCGCATCTTGTCTAGTCTGTTCCTGGTGTGTACACACAGGATCCACATCTGGGTGATTAATAAACTCACATCCCTTCCTCACGTGTTGAGTTCTTCCAAGCCCATTCCTGTTTTCCTCTTGGTTTTGCACTGGTCATTTCCCCAACATCTCATGAGGAGAACTGAGAGGCCGGCCAATCCCTTGACCAATAAACATTAGAGAGGGCATCGAGGTTGGGCAGTGGTGGCGCACACCTTTAATCCCAGCACTTGGGAGGCAGAGGCAGGTGGATCTCTGTGAGTTCGAGGTCAGCCTGGTCTATACAGAAAGTTCCAGGACAGCCAGGGCTACACAGAGAAACCCTGTCTTGAGAGAGAGAGAGGACATCAAGGACAAGAGTGAAGTTGTGTGTGTGTGTGTGTGTGTGTGTGTGTGTGTGTGTGTGTGTGTGTGTGCTCTTGGATGAACAGGCATGTGTATCTAGTGCCACTCTGAAGGAGAACTGGGAGTTCAGAGCCATCCTGAGTAACATGTTGAGACTGTCTGTCTCAAAAAGAAACCCAATGAGGCTGGATGTGTAGCTCAGTTGGTAGAGCCATCACCTAACATGCATGAAGCTCTGGGATCCATCCCCAACACTGCATTAACCAGGCAAGGTAGCTCAAGGTAGCCTGTAATCCTAGCACTCATGAGCTGGAGACAGGAGAGTCCAAAATTCAAGGCCATCCCTGGCTAAACGGCAAGATCAAAGCCAGTCTGAGCTACTTGAGACTTTGTCTCAACAACAAAAGAATTTGGCTGATGGAACATGGCTAAGGACTTTGGAAGGAGCAGGGCTGAAGCTCGCGGGGTGGGGGGCAAGATAGAGCCCAAAGGCTTCAGCAGTGTAACCCCTCTCCTCTCCAGGGGAGCCTGGGATGCAGCACCAACCCTTATCATCATGAGAAGTGGGTTCATCTCAGGCTGCTCCCCTGTGACCTCCCAGGTGGTGACTGCTTCATTAAAAAAAAAAATTAGGCCGGGCGGTGGTGGCGCACACCTTTAATCCCAGCACTTGGGAGGCAGAGGCAGATGGATCTCTGCGAGTTCGAGGCCAGCCTGGTCTACAAAGCGAGTTCCAGGAAAGGCGCAAAGCTACACAGAGAAACCCTGTCTCGAAAAACCAAAAAAAAAAATTAGTATTCATTACTGTTGTGTGAATGATGCGGGGAGCGGGGGGCATCCCCTATGGTATATGAATGTCGGTCAAAGGTCCAGTTTGTGGACACTTCTTTCCTTCTACCTTTATGTGGGTTCCGGGGACTAAACCCAGGCCACCAGGCTTGCTTAGCAAATGCCTTTACCCACTGAGCCATCCTGCCGACCTCGGACACTCCGTACAGTCCCTTGCCCTCTCCAGCCCTTTCCTATCAGACACCATACACCTTGGTAGACTTCAATTTGAGGTCAATTTTCTTTTCTCACAGGCCCATGTTTGCTGATCCAACCCCACAGAAAACGAGAACCTCTGGTTCCCTGGGAGTGCCTCTGCTTAAGGACTCTGTCTCATGAATGCTGGAGTTGGGGGATGAGGGCTTTGGAATTTCCCAGTGTAGCCTTGAAGAATGCCACTTACCAACAAAGCCCTCTACAGCTATCCATGGATGTGTACCTGCTAGCCCACAGCTGTCCGTGGATGTGTGCCTGCTAGCCCACAGCTGTCCCTAGATGTGTACCTGCTAGCCCACAGCTGTCCCTGGATGTGTGCCTGCTAGCCCACAGCTGTCCGTGGATGTGTATCTGCTAGCCCACAGCTGTTCCTGGATGTGTGCCTGCTAGCCCACAGCTGTCCATGGATGTGTACCTGCTAGCCCACAGCTGTCCGTGGATGTGTGCGTGGATGTGTGCCTGCTAGTCCACAGCTGTCCGTGGATGTGTACCTGCTAGCCCACAGCTGTCCGTGGATGTGTACCTGCTAGCCCACAGCTTTCCATGGAAAACACAACGCTGAATGGGACGCCAAACAGCAGTCCCGTAGGGAGCCAGCGAGTGAAATGACACTGCAGTGAAGTGAAGGGACGGAGATGGCACACAAGGAATCCACGAGCCTGGGTATCCCAGGAACCCGGGATCAGTGTCTAGAGGAAGCCATGGGAGTGACCCTCGGGACCAGAACAAGAACCTCCCAGGCAGACAAGAGCTTTCCAAGGAGCACAAGGTACAATCCCAAAAGATCAACAGCAGGCAGTTCCATGCTATGATACTAAGTCATCTGGGGTGGCCAGAAAGGGTCCCCAAGAGGCAAAGGTGGAGGCCCTCCCTATTCAGGGAAGTCGATGACACTAGAATAGAGGAAGTACCTTGAAGGATCTGACTGCGGGACTGCACGGGCTTGGGGTTGGTTGGTTTGTTTGTTTTGTTTTCAAACAGGGTTTCTCTGTGTAACAGCTGTCCTGGAACTCACTCTGTAGACCAGGCTGGCCTTGAACTCACAGAGCTCCACCTGCCTCTGCCTCCCAAGTGCTGGGATTAAAGGTGTGCACCACCACCACCTCGGAACTAAGTGTTTAAACAGGGGTGAGCATCAGATTTGCACATTGGAAGATAATCAGTGTCCTCAGCCATAACCGCCCTGAATCTCTGAAGCTGAGCAGAGTGAAGCCTGGTGACAGATGGATGAGAAAATGACAGGCAGCAGCGAAGGCCAGGGAGAAACTGGGAAGAAAGGAAAATGAGAGGTACCTGTTAAAGTCTGTTGACCTTTCCAGGGGTGGCGGTATGTACCTGCAACCCGGCACTCAGGAGGCTGAAGCAGGAGGATCTAGAATTCCAGGCCAGCAAAATCCCACCCGAAATGAAAAGACTTGGCAGCTTCTAGGAGGAGAGGTACCAAACTGTTGATAGGATGCTCATGATTGTGGCTTAGATAGTAATAGACAGAGGGCTAGCACCTGGCTGTGCACAAAGGCAAAGCTGTGTTCGGGGGAAGAGCCAGACAGGTCCAGTTTTTCACCGAGCCCATTCCCTAAGTGATGCCTAATAAAAGCTGGGAGAGTCTAAGCAGGTGTTGGGAACATCCTCCTCCTTTTTATGGTGTTTTGGTCTAAATTTATGTATTTATATGTATGACTGTTTTTCCCCATGTGTACCCATGCGCTACATGTGTGCCTGGTACCTGTAAAGGCCAAAAGAGTGTTAGATCCCCTGGAACTGGAATTATAGATGGTTGTGAGCCACCATGTGAGTGCTGGGAACTGAACCTAGGTCCTCTGCAAGAGCAGCCAGTGCTCTTAACCACTAGAGCCATCTCTCCAGCCAGCTGTGTGTGTGCACGTGCATGTGTGTGAGTGTGTGTGTGTGTGTGGGTGGGTGGGTGTGTGTGTCAGGGGGAATGGTAGTTTGGAGACAGGGTCTTCTGTAGCCCAAGCTGGCCTGTACTCACCCTCTAACAAGGGATGACCTTGAACTCCTGATGCTCCTGTCTCCATTTCCCCAGTGCTAGGATTCCAGGCACACAACACCACAGCTGGTTTGATACCACCCTGCTGCTGAAAGGTCTGGGACATTTCATAGTCAAAGCCACTCAGGTGCCAGCACCATGGAGCACCTGATCTGTTCATGGTGAATCCGCTCAGGTGCCAGCACCACGGGAGCACCTGATCTGTTCATGGTGAATCCGCTCAGGTGCCAGCACCACGGGAGCACCTGATTGTTGTGTTGGTTTGTGCAGGTTGAAAGGACACAGTCACCTGCTTTTGGAGCTGATGTAATGAGCTGGGGACAGAGTTACTAAGAGGTGATGCCGTGGGAATGAACAGGCTCAAGGAGATGGGGAGTCAGGACAGGGGGTGAGCTGTAGCTGCCCCCCAGTGTGCGGAGTGGCTAGTTTGGAAGGAGACATTTGACCAGAGAAAAGACTAGAGAGAGGAGCCATGTGTGGTGCTGCGTCATACCTCTAAAATCCCATCATGTGGGAGGTAGAGGCAGGAGAATCAAGAGTTCAAGATCATCCTAAGCTACATAGAAAGTTCAAGGATAGCCTGGACTACACGAGACCCTGTCACCAAAAAAGAGGGAGGGAGGAGGAGCTGCTGGATCAGCCAGTAAAATGAGGATTTGAGTCTGCATCCTATCACCCACATAAAAGCCAGACAAGGCGGGGTGCACCTGCGACCCCAGAACTAGAGAGGCAGAAACGGGGATCCCTGGAGCTCACTGGCCGGCCAGCCTGGCCAAATGGATAAGACCCAAGTTAAACCAGAGACCCTGTCTCTAAAAATAAGATGGAGCCGAGTGGTGGCACACGCCTTTAATCCCAGCACTTGGGAGGCAGAGGCAGGTGAATCTCTGAGTTTGAGGCCAGCCTGGTCTACAGAGAGAGAGTTCCAGGACAGACAGGGTTACACAGAGAAACCCTGACTTAGAAGAGGGGTGGGGGGGGGGGAGAGAGAGAGAGAGAGAGAGAGAAATCAAGGAAGACACCGAACTTCAACCTCTGTCCTCCACACTGACAAATGCATGCAAGTGCAAACATGCACGTGTACGTACACACACACACACACACACACACACACACACACACACACACACACACTGAAAACAAGAAAACGAAACAGTTGTCCATGTAGAGATGGAAGGAACAGTGTCCAGGCTTGCTTGCTTGTTTAATGTGGGCAAATACCAGATCACTTGTAAAGTGATAGGATTCAGCAGGGCAGGGGGAGGGGTGATAGGTGAGGGGAGACAGTCCCTATTGGATTGGACTGGTCACCCATAGAAGGGGACACAAAGGTGCTAGGACAGATATCACTCCCTCTCTTACCCCTCCCTCTCATTCCCCCCTTTCTCCACTTTCTTTCTTCCCTCTCCCTCTCCTTCTCCTTCCTACTGGGGGTGCTACATAAGCACCCAACCCTGAGCTACATCCCCAGCGTGGGAGCTCTCTCCTGAGTGTTGCTAACTCCTTCATGAAATTGGGAGCAAAGCCAGAAACTGGAGTCTGAGACCAGAGGAGGGAGTGTAAGAAATAGATGGTTTGTGGGACTCCCGAGAAAAGGGGTCTAAGCAGGAAAGAGGAAGAATTACAGTGTGATTGTGGAGCCACGTGAGCCAGTAATGTTGTCATACAGGCAGAAGGGAAAATGTTCTCAAGCCCCTCCTTTCCGGCCATCAGGCTGATGAAACAATGGACCTTAAGGAATTGAAATTGCCCAGGAAATCTCGTACCTAAGGTATTATGGTTTGAGTGAAAATGCGCCCCCCCCCAATAGGTGCATAATTTGAATACATGGTTCCCCAATTGGTGGAACTTTTTGGGAAGGATTAGGAGGTGTGTCCTTGTCAGAGGAAGTGTGTCACCAGAGGGGGGACACAAGAGGCTTTGAGGTTTCAAGAACCCCCACCACTCGCAGTTAGCTCTCTCTGCCTTGGCCTTGTGATCAGATGTGAGCTCTCAGCTCCTGCTCCAGCACCATGCCTGCCTGCCTGCTGCTGCCATGCTCCTCACCATGATGGTCATGGGCTCACCCTCTGAGTGTGGGTGAGCTTCCAATCAACTCTTTCCTTTATTTTTTATTTCCCCCTGCCACCCCACCCCCACCCCCCACCCCCACCCCCACCCCCACCCCCCAGAGCTGAGGACCGAACCCAGGGCCTTGCGCTTGCTAGGCAAGCACTCTACCACTGAGCTAAATCCCCAACCCCCAACTCTTTCCTTTATAAATTGCCTTAGTGTCTCTTCACAACAATAGAAAAGTTAACTGAGACATTGGAGAAAGAAAAGGCTGAAGCCCTGGGGACGCCATGGTGCAGCCTTCCTGAAGGAAGTACATCATTGTGGAGGGCTTTGAGACTAAAGGCCTTGCCTACTTCCAATTTGCTCTCTGATTCATGCTCACAGTTAAAGACGTGAACTCTCAGCTTCCTGCTCCAGCTGCTGCCTGCTGCCACACTTCTCTATCACAATGGAACCTTCTTGTCCCTCTGGAACCATAAGCCCAAAGAAATTCTTCTCTGTGTTGCCTTGGTCATGGTGTTTTACCATAGCAACCGAGAGTAACTAATACAGCTTCTTAAGGGGGAGAAACAAGTAAGTGTCCTGGCAATAGCCACATTTACCATTTTGGTGACTCTCAAGTTACATCTCAAAGGCTTGCTAAAGGTATTCTCTCTCTCTCTCTCTCTCTCTCTCTCTCTCTCTCTCTCTCTCTCTCTCTTCTCTCCTCTCTCTCTTCCCTCCCTTCCCTCTTTCTCTGATACAAAGTCTCATGTGGCCTTCTATGAAGCCAAGGATGACCTTGAACTTCTAACCCTCCTGCCTTGACCTTGACCTGCCAAGCGCTGGGATTACAGCTGTGCACCACGCACAGTTTATGGTACTGAAGCCTGGACTCAGGGCTTCATGATGGTGGCAGCCAAACCTGCTACCAGCTGAGCATATCCCCACCCTCTTCTTCCTGATAAGTGGCTGCAGAGGACTTGCGTGGAGTCGTAATCTGATAAGGAAAATCCAGGAAGCACTAGGGTTGCACAAGGTTTAGGACGTAACTTTTACCATAATGGAGTGTCTGGTCTGAGATTCCTGGAAAGTTGCAGGTCACAGCTGGGAAGGGAGAAAGGTCTTAAGGAAATGTGGCTAATGGTGCTGGAATTTTGACTTCCTAGCTGGAGGGAGCCTTCAAGCAGGCTCCTGGATGAGACTCCTTTCCGTTCTCCTGTCCCCATCATACCCCTGTCTTTCTGTCCTGTCTCATTGGAGAGCAGAAGTTAAAAATCCAGGTGTGGGCCGGACTTCATTCCCTCCAAAGGTTCTTGGAAACGCCCCTTCCTGTCATTTCTAGTACCTGGTGACTCCAGATTCCTTGTCACACAGCAATAGAAAGTGTCTCTAGGGGCTGGAGGAATGGCTCAGCAGTTAAGAGCACTGCTTGTTCTTCCAGAGGTCCTGAGTTCAATTCCCAGCAACCACATGGTGGCTCACAACTACTTGTAATGAGATCTGTCGATCTGATGCCCTCTTCTGGTCTGCAGGTGTATATGCAGATAGAGCACTGTATACGTAATAAATAAATCTTTAAAAAAAAGAAAGAAAGTATCTCTAGCCCTCTCATGTCTCTCTAGGCCCCTCCTCTTGTAAGAACACCAGTCATTGTTTGCATTAGGGCTCAAGCTTGATATAGAATGGCGTCATTTCCATGCATATATGCCCAAGCCTTCCCCTCCCTCAGAGTACCCTCATACAGTCGAGATCCAGCTGCCCTGTGTCACTGGCATGGCGGGAGCCAAGATATACTAAAGAGAGACACTTGTGCTCTCCCTTCAGCTGTGAGGTTATAGAAACAATGGTCTCCGTGGAATTGGAAGTCACCCCCCCCCCAAGTCTCAGAATTGACTGAGATTTCTTAGCTATGCATAGCCCCTATTTAAACATAAACCTCAGAAACTGGAGAAATAGCTCTGTGGTTAAGAGCACTAGTTGCTCTTGGAGAGAACTTGGGGTCAATTCCCAGCACGCACATGGCAGCTCACAGCCATTTCTAACTCCAGTCCCAGAGGATATGATGCCCTCTTCTGGCCTTTGCGAGAACTGCATGCACGTGGTGCACAGAGGTGCATGCAGTCAGGACACCCTTTCACATAACATAAAAACAATTAAAACAAGCCGGGCGGTGGTGGCACACGCCTTTAATCCCAGCACTCTGGGAGACAGAGCTAGGCGGATCTCTGTGAGTTCGAGGCCAGCGAGATCCAGGACAGGCACCAAAACTACACAGAGAAACCCTGTCTCGAAACACCCCCCCCAAATAATAATAATAATTAAAACAAAAAAATTAAAAATCATGAACCCTTATACCAGGACGCTGAAAGTGGACTTTGGGGTCCCTGGACCTCTTCATTTGTTCTTCTTTCCAATGTAGCCATATTGAATAAACCTCTACTTTTCACTATTATGCATCTCGTTAACTGATGTATTTGAGGCCGGGTGGCTGAACCTAGCTTATCAGGTCTTCTTTAACCATAAAAACTCCAGCGACAGTGATTTGGGTATGTTGGGCACTCTCCATGGCAGTGATTTGGGTATGTTGGGCACTCTCCATGGCATGTCATATGTCTTGTTTTCTGGCTTCTTTAGAGTTATCCCACGGAAGTAAACATCAACGCCCCCTCGCTGTTTGCAAAGGAGACTCAGGCACAAACGCTTTCAGTTGCGCTTACAAGGAATCCTGGCCTCTGAACACCAGTGTAGCACCTGCAGCCCTGAGACCACACCATGCTCTCCTGCACCAAGTGTGCAAAAGGGAAACACTGGTGACTGTGGTGTGTGTGTGTGTGTGTGTGTGTGTGTGTGTGTGTGTGTGTGTGTGCACGCGTGTGTGCACGCCTTTGCCCTTACCTTGCTAGGAACTGAACCCTGGGCCTCGGGCACGCCAGCCGAGTTACCACTGAGCTATACACTGCCCGTCCTCTTCATGGTTGATATTAGCCAAAAGTCCAATCGATCTAGTCTTTTTACCGTTTTGAGATAGGGTCTCACTAAGTTGCCCACACTGGTCTTGACCTTACTCTGTAGCCCAGACAGGCCTTGAACATGTGATCCTCCTGCCTCAGCCTTCTGAGTAGCTGAGGTTACAAGTCTGTTTCAGCAGACTGGCTGGCCACTGGTTCTATGAGAAATACATTCCCACAGAATAAGAGGGAATTTGTTTCATTTAGAGCATATCTTCTCTAGGCTGGGGACGTCACTTAGGGATGGGATGTTTGTGTGGCATGCAAGAGGACTCCGCACCAAACGGAAAATAAAAATAAGGCTTAGAGATGTCACTGAGTGGCTGTGGTGCTCGCCTAGCCTTCATGAGCCCTGAGTTCTATCCTTGGCACCAATAAAACCAGGTGTGGTGGCATGCAGCCATGATCCTAGCCCTCAGGAAGTAGAGGCTGGCAGAGCAGAAGGTCAAGGTCACCCTCTACAGTAGTCTACTACACAGCGGATTTGAAGCCCGCCTGGGCTACATGAGACCCTACCATTCATAAGTAAGTCCTGTGTATATTTTTCTGATAACTTCAATTCTATTCTTTATCTGCTTATACATCTCTTGCACACTAAATTTATTTATTTTTTTAGTATTGCCATTTCTGTTAAAAACAAATAAATGCAACTCTGATTTTGAGTAGAGTATATAAATGCTTTCTAAGGAGGGCACAAAACGGGATCTGGGCACACGGAGGATGTGCCGGCCCCTGCCTGGGGGCTGGGGCAGTCGTCATGCTCCAGACCTTGACAGTCACTGTGACTGTCCTCAAAGACCAGAGGAAGCCGAAATAAAGGTCGTGCCCTTTTCTTGCATGCTCTTGAGAGGCGCTGATAACCCATCACGTGGGTTTCTTGGCACATACAGGAACTGGGTACCTCACATGGCTGGGATTGTGACCAAAGGAGAAAGAAAAAAAAAAAAGAAAGAAAAGAAAAAAACAAGAAGGAAGCAGAGTGTCAAAAGCCAGGGCTGGAGCGAACTGCAAGTGCTTGGCTTGGGGAAGGACGTTACCAAATATTTGCTGAATAGCAACTAAATGTTTATCTTAGATAAACACTTTGGAGTTTTATGGTAAGCTGGTTGTGAGATTTACAATTCTAGTAGGCAAATACTTCTAAGTATTGTTATAAATTAAGCATATCGGGTTCCACACGACACACGAAAGTGTCTCTTTTGCTGTCGGATGGTAAATCTTTCATAAGTCGCGGGGCTGCAAGATGGCTTCATAGGTAAAGTTCTTGCCCTATAAGCATGATGTCCTGCCTTTGATCCCCCAAATACACACGAAAAGGCCAGGCATGGAGGCCAAGGCTTGTACTACCAGCACTGGGTGGGCGGGGGGGGGGGGGGGGGGGGGCACAGGCAGATTCCTGGAGCTCAGTGTCCAGCCAGCCTGACCAGGCAAGTTCCAGGTCTGTAAAGGACCTTGTCAGAAGACACAAGATGGACAATCCCGAGAAACACCATGTAAGGTTAACTTCTGGTCACCACGTGCTTGCGTCTCCACGTGCAGCTGCACCCATATGCACGCACATACACACACAGACACATATACAATCTTTTATAAGTCACATATATACATATTCAAATGTACGTAATGCCCTTTGCTTTTCCTCTTTCTCTGTGGGGATTAAATCCAGGGTCGTGGCACACTGCAAGCATTCTACCACTGAGCTACGCCCCAATCCTCCCAGATTTCTTGACTGAGGGACAGAGAGTCCAAGGACGTTTCAACCAAATTTAGATGCTGAGGCAGGTAAGGTAGAGGGGAAGATCCTGGTTGGAAGAACAACTGGTTCTCATCAAGAATGTTCTAGGCTAGGAACTTCCTGTATAATTTGAGCAAGCACCTGAGCCTCCTAAAATGGAGACATCAAATATCTTTCAACATTAGAACAGTTTCCTGGGCTGGGAGATGGTTCATCGGTAAAGTGCCTACCATGATGATCTCAGTTTGATACCAGAACACATGTTAAAAAAAAAACAAAAACAAACAAACAAAAAAAACAGGCATGGGGCATGCACCTGGAATCCCAGGCTCATTGGCTGGCCAGACTAGCCAAATTGGCAAGCTCAAGGCCATTGAGTGCTGTCTCTGAAAACAAGGTCTGGGGCTTGGGAGGTAGTTCAGAGGTTGAGAGCACTTGCCCCACAATCATGACTATCAGAGTTTGAATCCCAGCACCCATGTTAGAAGCCAGGTATCCCATGTCTACCTGTAACCGCAGTTCAGAGGGGAGGGGAGATGGGAGGATACCTGGAGCTTGATGGCCTCCAGCCTAGTCAAGAAAACATGTGCCCTGGAGCAGAAGAGATGGCTCAGTGGATAAGAGCACTGGCCGCTCTTGCCCAGGACCCCAGTTCAGTTCCCAGCACCCACATGGTGGCTTACAAACATCTGTAACTCTGAGTTCCAAGGGATCAGATACCCTTCTAACCTCCATGGGCACCAGGCACACATGTGCTACACATATTTACATGTAGGTAAAACACTCATACACACATATAGAATAAATAAATCTTACCAGGCATGGTGGTACACACCTTTAATCCCAGCATTCAGGAGGAAGAGGCAGATGAAGTCTTTGCAACTCTGAGGCCAACCTGGTCTATATAATAAGTTTCAGGCCAGCCAGGGCTACACGGTGAGACCCTGTCTCAAAATAATATAAAGTAAATCTAAAAAAAAACAAAAAACAAAAAAACTATGGGTACAGGGAGAGATCCTACCTCAAAGGAATAGAGAATGCCATCGACCTCATGTCACGTGCCTAGAACCACTAGACTGATAGAGGAGATTTAAATCCTTTTCTAAATTCCAGTTCTGGCCAGACTCCACGAAGTACATTCCCACTTTAGGTCAAAAATATGTTTGCATCATTCCAGAAAGCCATGTCTGGTTTTTCAAAAATGCAGAATGAGGTGGAGGGAAAGCTGTCTGTGTATGGGAGTCTGGAGAAACGGCTTAGCAGTTCAGAGCACTTACTGCTCTTTCAGAGGCCCAGACTTTGGGTTCCAGCACCCACATCAAGCAGCCCATACATGCCTGCAACTCCAGCTCCACAAGATCCTATGTCCCCCTAAAAAGAAGAATGGAGAAGGATGTGGGCCAGCCTAGCATGCATGAAGACCTGGGTTCCATTCCCCAGCACTGCAAAAAGGGCTAGCACCTGGAATCCCATTATTTGGGAAGTGGAAACAGGAGAGTATAGAAGTTCAAAGCTGGCCTCGGTTAGGGTGACTATTGCTATGATGAAACACCATGACCAGAAGTAACTTGGGGAGGAGAGAGTTGAGTTCCCTTATTCTTCCTTCTTATGGTTCATCATCGCGTTAGTCAGGGCAGGAACTCACCCACGGCAGAAACCTGTCGACAGGAGCTGATGTGGAGGCCGTGGAGGGGTGCTGCTTACTGGCTTGCTCCTTATGGCTTGCTCAGCCTGCTTTCTTATAGCACCCAGAACCACTATCCACAATGGTCTTGGCCCTATCGGGTCAATCACTAGTTAAGAAATGCCCTACAGGCTTGCCTACAGCCTGATCTTATGGAAACAGTTTCTCAACTGGGGTTCGCTCCTCTCAAATGACTCCAGCTTATGTCAAGCTGATATAAAACTAGTCAGCACAGAGTTCCAGGCCAGCCTCACTATGTTAGACATCTTAAAGGAGTGGGGGGCAATAATCAAGACCACTCAGAAGTAAGGAAATTGCCAGCATCACAGAAGATGAGCACCGCCTAGGATCTCACTGAATGATCTTTTGTGGTTACATAGTATCATAATATCAGAGCACACCATAGGTAAAATGGTGGGTAACTCCACAGTTCTACTCTGTCACAGGATAGATAGGAAGTTACCTGGATTTACAGAAGTCTTTTCCAGGGTAGGGATGTAAAATCAGCAGTAAAATCCCCCAGTGAGGGGCTGGGGAGTGGCTCAGTGGTAGAGCTCCTGCCTAGAATCCCCCAGTGAGGGGTTGGGGGTATGGCTCAGTGGTAGAGCTCCTGCCTAGAATCCCCCAGTGAGGGGCTGGGGTGTGACTCAGTGGTAGAGCACCTGCCTAGAATCCCCCAGTGAGGGGCTGGGGTGTGGCTCAGTGGTAGAGTACCTGCCTAGAATCCCCCAGTGAGAGGCTGGAGTGTGGCTCAGTGGAGAGCACCTGCCTAGAATCCCCCAGTGAGGGACTGGGGTGTGGCTCAGCGGTAGAGCACCTGCCTAGAATCCCCCAGTGAGGGGCTGGGGTGTGGCTCAGTGGTAGAGCTCCTGCCTAGAATCCCCCAGTGAGGGGCTGGGGTGTGGCTCAGTGGTAGAGCACCTGCCTAGAATCCCCCAGTGAGGGGCTGGGGTGTGGCCATCAATAGAATGTTTGCTCAACATACGTTAGGCCCGGGTTTGATCCAGAGTGCTGCAAGAGGTTTCTTTGTGTTTAACTTACAGTGGTCACAGGAGACCAAGCAGAACCTGAAGGCACACCTGTGCCCAACTACTGATTACTGAATTTGGTGACAAACATGGATTCTCTTGGTTTGGGGGAAGCAGACAAGGGGCCAGTCCCAGTTGAGACAAAGAATTCATGACTCTGGGTCCATAAGGATGTCTAGGGCCCAACCTGGAAGCTCCCTTCAGAGGACTCTTCACGTGTGGGGTGACTAAAGATCCTGCTGTCTTTCTCCCAGCCACTTTTAGTATTGCAGAACCACCCAGAACTGCCCCCCAGAACTGGTCCTCCTCAAAGTCAGAGGATCTGAGATGGTGCTGTCACGGGGACTTGGCTTTGTGAGACAAGCGAGCTTGGGGAATTGCGGTGGGGAGGGCCTTTGACAGGAGAGGATGCCATGTGCTGGAGAGGCGACTCAGCAGGAAAGAGCACTTAACTCTACAGCAGGAGGACATGAGTTCAAATCCCCAGATTCCCACATTGTCAGGTTTGTCCCTGCACATGCTTGTCACCACAGTGCTGTGCCGAGCAGAGACTGGAGGATCACTGGGGTGGTCTGGATGAGATGTCCCTCATAGTCTGGAGCGAGCCCCAGGTGGCGGTGCTGTTTGGGAGGTGTGGCCTTGCTGAAGGATAGACATCCCTGGGGGAGGCTTTGAGGCTTCCAAGACTCAATTCCCCCGTTCACTCTCTCTCCTTCCTTCCTGTGCTTTTGAGATGTGAGCTCTCAGCTGTTCCTACAGCCGTGTCTACCGCCTGCCACCACATCAATGCCAGGATGGACTCTCATCCCTCTGGAACCATAATCCCAAATAAACTCTCCTTCCAGAAGCGGCTTGAGTCATGGTGTTTTATCATAACAACAGAAAAGTCACTAAGACAATCACTGAGACTTGCTGGCCACTAGCCTAGGTCCAGGTGAGAGACCCTGTCTCTCTGTAGTCTAGGCTGGCCTTGAACTCAGAGATCCGCCTGCCTCTGCTGGGAATTAAAGGTGTGCACCACCATGTGTGTGGTGAAAGACCCTGTCTCAAAAGAATAAGTTGGAGAGTAATAGAGTAGGTCACCCAACGTCCTCTGTCCTCTGTGGCTGACACAGATACATGTGCATACACTACACATACCACACACACACACACACACACACACACACACACACACACCACGGGGGTGGGGGGTACCATGATAAAGGGACAGAGAAAAAACCACCCGCTTTTCTGGGCCCTTCTCACCCCCTCCAAGTGTCTTCCCCAGCCAGGCCCCCTGAGCCTCAGCCCAGGGCCTCGTACCTGCTTCCTGCACTGTGGTGCCCATGGGTAGTCCCCGCAAGATGCCCAGGAGTGGCCAGAGGGAGCCTGAGGTTGGGTCAGGAAAAGCCCCCTTATGCTCCAGCAGCTGACAGGCAGTGACTGACATGAAAGAGTGACCCAGAAGGCCGGTGAGGAAGAGTCATACCATTGAGAATGTGGGGGAGGCAGGGAGGAACTGGGCAGGCTGGGCCTCACAGGGGACAGAATGTAGCCTCACAATCCTGCTCTGTGCCAAGGTTCTTAGGTTCTGAGCTCCAGTCAGCAGGAGGTGACTCCAGCTCAGCTATTTCATCCCTCTGCCAAGAGATGTGATACAGCCCAGGATTCATGCGGGGACTGTAGAGCCACCATGTGATGAACTGCCACCAGGCAGGAAAGACATGGTCCAGTGTCAGACTTTAGCCTGTGGCCCCAGAAAGGTCAGAGTGAAAGGCAAGACCTGCAGCCTTATCCCCAAGGAGGCAGAAATAGCCCCGACATTCCCTGAACTAAATAAACAATGAACATTATATAATAGTTTCATGAGGCTGAGCAAGGCGGGGCACACCTGTAAGTGCAGCACTCGGGGTCCAGAGGAGAAAGATTGCAAGTTTCAGACCAGCTAAGGTTCTATGAAGTAACTGTCTCAGAATAAATAAATAAACACACATAAATACACTTACACATACACATGTCATGCATATACACATTCTCACATGCATACACACAGTCACACATATACATATACACACATACACACACACATAAACTCACACCTACATATATATACACACTCTCACATACACACACTCGCACATAAACACATACATACACACACATACACATTTTTCCTTCTGAAGATTTGAAAACGGTGTTTATGAAAATATAGTGAGAAAAGGCAGATTAAGAAGAAAAAAAAGGCCAGGCGTGGTGGTGCACTGGGGGTGTGTCTCAGTTAGCATTTCCCAAGTCTTGGGTTACATCCCCAGCACCACACAAACCTGACATAGAGGTGCACACCTGTCATCCCAGTTTCAGGAAGTGGAGGCAGGAGGATGAGAAGTTCAAGATCATCTTGGGTCACACAGTGAGTTTGAGATCAGTCTGGACTAAATGAGACCATATCTTTAAGGGGAGTAAACAGATGTTTGAAGCTTAAACACTCACATGGATGAAGGAGAGAACCAACTCCACTTGTCCTGTGATGCCTCCCCTACCAAAAACAATTTTTTAAATTAATGTAATTTTTAAAGTCAGCAATCCAGATGAAGGATCACATAACCATGGCGAGTCAGCACAGCGGAGGAGGGCAGTTCACAGCAGGGCAGCCGGAAAGCAGAGAATGGGAATAAAGAAAAATGGTGAGCTGCAGACCCCAGCACAAGCCCCCAGGGGCCCTCTTCATCCAGCCAGACTTTCGGACGTTTCCACGGTGTATCTACCTTGTTTTAACACTTGGTGGGATAAAACACCTTGGCAAAAACAATGTGAGGGAGGAAACATGTTTTGGTTCATAGTCCCAGGGTTCTGTCCATCATGTTGGGAAATTCACAAGACTTTTTTTTTTTTTTTTTTTTGAGACAGAGTCTTACTATCTCCTGGTTGGCCTGGGCTTACTGTGTAGACCAGGCTAGCCTCAAATTCACAGAGATCCACCTACCTCTGCCTGCCCGGTGTTGGGACTAAAGGTGTGTGCCACCATACAATCCAAGACTCAAGTCCAGAGAATGGTGTCACTGTCCTTTAGGGTGGGACCTTGTCACCCCTCACTGTCACAGCCAGCTCAACCTAATCTAGATAACCACTCCCAGGTGTACCTGGAGGCTTGCCTCCTTGGTGACTTGTCAAGTTAACAAGGGAGATTAACCATCACAGCCTTTCAAAATAGTGCCAGCATCTGGGGACCACATAGACAAGACAGGAGCCTGTCCACAACACTGCTCCATCTCTCTCTTCTTGACTGTGGCTGCAATGTGACCAGAGGCTTTGGGCTCCTGATGCTTGATTTCCGCGCAATGATGGACTGTATCCTCACACTGTGTAGGAGACCTTGTCCTGAGGATTACTTTGAAGCAACAGTGATTTAGAGGAACCCGTAGGCAGGCTGCCAAAGCTGTCAGCAGTGGTGAAGGTGCAGCCCAGCCCTGCCACCAGCAGCAGTAAAGGGGACCCTTGGGGACACGGTAGGAAGGACGGCGAGTCAGCTCGGAGCAGATATACTTCTCCTGTAAACACTGGCATTGGAGGTAGAGGGAGGGCTCAGCAGTTGAGAACATGTTCTGCTCTTGCAGAGGACCTAAGCTGCATTCCCAGCACCCAGGTCAGGCAGCTCCAGGAGATCCAACACCCTCTTCCAGCCTTTGAGGGCAGCTACACTCAAATGCATAGACTCACACAGACACGCACATAATGGAAAATAAAAATAAAACAAGTCTATATCTAGTATGTGACTCATTGTTTACCTTTGTGGAAATGTGTTAACATAAAAACAACAAAACAATGACTGTCCCAGAGCACTGAGTGGAAAGATGACATCCACATTCTCCACACCTTGTTTAATGCTCTATTTATTTATTTATTTATTTATTTATTTATTTATTGTTTTTTCGAGACAGGGTTTCTCTGTGTAGCTTCGGAGCCTTTCCTGGAACTCACTCTGTAGCCCAGGCTGGCCTCAAAGAGATCCGCCTGCTAGTAAGTAAGTTAGTGTAAGTCTTGCTGGATGGTGGTGGCATGCCTTTAATCCCAGCACTTGGGAGGCAGAGGCAGGTGGATCTCTGTGAGTTTGAGGCCAGTCTGGTCTACAGAGTGAGTTCTAGAATCGCCAGGGCTACACAGAGAAACCCTGTCTTGAAAAACCAAAAGACAAGCAAACAACAACAAAAACCTTGTAAATCTTACAGGCCAAATTTTTAACACCATTCTCTCTGGCACATCTGAAAGTTTATAAGAATATTAAATTAATCCTCTTCAACAGTCTAACCTGCGGTAATAAATGCAGTACAAACACAGCACCTGTTACATGTGCCAATGTTAAAAACCACAAACCAGGGCTGGAGAGATGGCTCAGAGGTTAAGAGCACTGACTGCTCTTCCAGAGGTCCTGAGTTCAACTCCCAGCAACCACATGGTGCCTCACAACCATCTGTAATGAGATCTGGTGCCCTCTTCTGGTCATACATGCTGTATGCAAAATAAATAAATAAATCTGAAAAAAAAAACAAAAACCACAAACCAAATCCTGGGCTTAAATTTCAGTTAAAGAACTGGAGTGGCTCAGTGGTTAAGAGTACTGGCTGCTCTTGCAGAGGACCCTGGTTCGATTCCCAGCACCCACGTAGCAGCTCACAACTGTCTGTAACTCCAGTTCTAGTGGATCTGAAACCCTCTTCTGGCCTGAGGGCAGTAGGCACCAGAGTGGTACACAGACATACAAGCAAGCAAAACACCCAAACACATAAAATAAAAGTAAAAAATAAATCTCAATTCCTTTACTTAAAAAAAAAAAAACTGCAGACAGGGGGCTGGAGAAATGGCTCAGTGGTTAACAGTGTCACTGCTATTGCAGAGGGCCCAAGTTGGGATCCCAGCACCCAGGTCAGGCAGCTCATAACCACCTGTAACTCCAGCTCTGGGGACATCTACACACAAGTAGCTAACAGGCACATAAAGACAGACAGACAGACACACACACACACACACACAAAATGTGCAGGTTTTGTTTTTGTTTGTTTGAGACACAATCTTGCTGTATAGACCTTGCTATCCTGGAACTCTCTGTGTAGACTAATCTAGCCTTGGACTCACAAAGACCCACCTACCTCTGCCTCCGGAATGCTGGGATCAAAGGTGTGTGCCACCACACTCAGCTATAAATGAATGTTTTTTATAAATTGAATAGAGGGTTTGGGGTGTAGCCCAGTTGATAGACTAGTTGCCTAACACACAAGAGGTCCTGAGTTTGATCCCCATCATTGCATAAGATGGGCACAGACGTGCTTGCCTGTAATCTCAGCCCTGGGGAGCTGAAGGCAGGAAGATCAAAAGTTCAAGGTTACCCTTGTCTACGTGAGAGTTCATAGCCTTGGCTACATAGCAAGTTCAAGGCCAGCCTAGACTCATGAGAATATGTCTCAAAATGTCTGGAGATGGTAGAACTGAGGAGGTGGGGCCGAGCTGAAGAAAGTGGATCACTGAAGGTGATCCCTTGGGGCTCTGCGTTGCTCTGGCCACTTTCTGTTTATTTCCTGTCCACTGTGAAGGGAACAGCCTTCTTCTCTGAGTTCCCACCCACCACCATGATGTTCTGCCCCAGCACGTGGCATAAATTCTTCATGTTAACCAGTTGTGTGCTGGTAAGTTTTTGTCAGTGTGACACAAACCAAGAATATCTGGGAAGAGGGAGTCTTATTTGAGGGTATGTTTCCATAATATTGGTCTGTAGGTAGATCTGTGGGGTATTATCTTGATTAATGATGCTGTGGGAGGGCCCAGCCCACCGTAGGTGATGTCACCCCTGGGCAGGTGGTCCTGGGTGCTATAAGAAAGCAGACTGAGGGGCTGGAGAGATGGCTCAGTGGTTAAGAGCACTGGCTGCTCTTCCAGAGGTCCTGAGTTCAATTCCCAGCACCCACATGGTGGCTCACAACCACCTGTAATGAGGTCTGGTGCCCTCTTCTGGCCTACAAGGACACATGCAGACAGAACACTATGTATAATAAATAAATAAATTTAAATTTAAATTAAAAAAAAAAAAAGAAAAAGAAAGCAGACTGAGCAAGCCATGAGGAGCAAGGCAGTGAGTTCCTCCATGGCCTCTGCTTCAGATCCTGCCTCCAGGTCCCTGCCTCAGGCTCTTGCCCCGATTTCCTTCAGTGATGGACTCTGATCTGAGAGTTCTAAGATGAAGTAAAAGCCAAGTAAACTGTTTTTGATCATGGTGTTTCTCACAGCAATAGAAATGCTAACTAATGAGAACAGAGACAATAACACAAGTTGACATACCAAGGAAGATTCACCACACCTGACCCAAACTCTCTTTTCTCCAAATCACTTTGACTACCTACCCCATCTCTGACCCCCTACAGTGTGTGAGAACTTCCCTTAACCTCAGGCAGTTCACAGGAGTGTGCTGACAGGGATTAAGAAGGGACAAGACACACAAATGTATTATGTGTACAGAGGGGTATCACAGGAATATGACTACCCATCAACCCCAAGCTCGGGGTTTGTGTCTTCCTGAATGGGGAAGACAGAGGGAACGGTGGTGAGTAAATGGGTCAGGAATAAATAATTAGGGGCCCAGGAAATGGAAATTAACTTGTAAATGGTTTCCTTGAATGTGTGTGACACACACACACACACACACACACACACACACACACACACACGTGATGAGTACTGTTAGGTATCAAGTACTGAGTGATGCTAGGGAGAACTGGCCAGCGTCCACTTTGATATGTTAATAGGTACCTCAGCTAGCCATTTGTCCCGGATTTCTGAAACACAACAAGTATACTGTCGGAGCCCACTAGGTTTCCTAGTGGCTGTAGCCAGCAGGACTGCATAAGAGGTTGACTGGACCACAGACCTGGGTACCAGGTGACTGTAACTAGCAAGGGGGAGGTCTTTTGCTCCACCCCTTGGCATTGTTATATATAGACCTTTGGAATAAAGTTCTGGGCCGGTGGATAAGGATCCAGGCCTACCCGACCGAGTCTATTGTGTGTTTTTTCTCTGTTTCTCTCCTCTCTATTTCTAACAAGTCTCTTATTCCTCAATCCTCAAGAGTTCCTGGGGTAGATAAGTGTGGGGGCTGGTCCCCCACAGTATACATGCACACATGGCCTGGTGAGGCCAGGGACAACCTCAGATGCCATCCTCAGAAACAGTGTCCACCTCTCTTGAGACAGGGTCTCTCACTGACCTGGAGCTTACTCATTTGGCTGGGCTGGCCCACCAGCAAGCCCCATAGTCCCCCCATCACTACCTATCCAGCACTGGGACTGTGAGAATGTGCCACCACGCCCAGCTTTTTACATTGGTATTGGGAATCCACACTTGGGGCTTCATACTTGGGTACACTTTACCAACTGAGCCATCTCCCCAGCCCCATAAACTGTTTCCTTTGGAATCAGAATGAGTCTAAGACAGGCATTATAGTTTGACAAATCTACTTGGGCCCAGCTGTAGCCTTAAGGCCTTCCCTGTCACAAATCATGAGACTTCAGAGACAGAGGATTGTGTTTGCTTTGACAAGTCTAGCCTCTAGGCAGGGAAGGGAATCGCAGAGACTTTCCCTCACCTGCCCTGAAGGAGACAAGACAAAGAGCTGAGGAGATGGTTCAGTGGGTGAGAGCACTTGCTAAGAAAGCATAACGACCCGAGTTCAAATCCCTAGCATCCACATGACCCAAAAAAGCCAAGTATGGCTACAGAAGCCTGTAACCCAGTGTCACGGGGCAGAGGTAGGATCGCTGGGACTTGCTGGCTAGAAGTTCAGCAGGAGACGCTATCGAAAGGGAACAGGGAAAGAGTGACGCAATCGTCCTCTAGCTCCATGTGCACACACATGTGCACACACACGGAAGTGAGAGGTTAGAGTGTCCTGAATTCCAAGACTTCCCCAGGCAGCATGTCAAAGTCCTCCATTTTGGGACATCATCTCCTGAGACCAACACCAGCACTAGAGAGCACCGGTGATACCGAAGGACTATGCCAAGGATAAGTAAGCACGGTGATACTTGCCTATGACTCCAGCGCTTCAGGGACTGAGGCAGGAGGATATCAAGTTTGAAACCAACCTGCCTTATAGTGTGAGACCCTGTCTCACGGGGAGTCACGAAGTGAAGTGGGGACAAGCTATCCTGAAGTGAACATTCCTACAGTTTCCCTGAACAGATGGCCATTACCACCTGGGAGAAAGGGCAGTGACAGGAAGTGTAAAATAGAAATTAGGGGACATGCCAGGCATGGTGGCACACACCTTTAATCCCAGCACTTGAGAAGTAGAGGCAGGCGGATCTCTGTGAGCACCAGGCCAGCCTGTTTTACATAGCAAGTTCCAGGACCCCCTGAACTGCAGAATGGAACTCTGTCCCAGGAAAAGGAAGAAAGAGAGAAAGGGAGGGAGGAAGGGAGGGATGGAAGGAGGAGAGAGAAAGAAAGTAGGGGAACATATCTCATAAGGATCCCTTCACTCCCAAAACATACATACATATGAGGGGCTGGAAAAATGCTTAGCAGGAAAGTGTCAGCCATGCGAACATGAGGATCTGAGCTTGAGCCCCTGATGACAGCATGCTCTTGTAATCCCAACACTGGGGAGGCAGAAACAGATGGACACACACACCCACACATACCCCCACCCCCAGGGCTCACTGGCCAGCCAGTTTATCCTATTCAGCAAGTTCCCTGAGGAAAGGGAGACCCACATAGTCTAGCCGGGCACACATCTTTAATCCCAACACTTGGAGGCAGAGGCAGGTGGATCTCTGTGAGCTCAAGGCCAGCCTGGCCTACAGAGTGAGTTCCAGGACAGTCAGGGCTACACAGAGAAACCTTGTTTGAAAAACCAAAATAATAAATAAATACATAAATAAATAAGTAAAAAAATATAGTCTTCAATGGCCTATCTCTCAGCAGCCTCCCAGAACTTACCTTCCACAGTTTCTACCATCTCTCAATAGTCCATCAATTACAAAACCACCAATGGCTAATCCATTGATTAGGTTAGCACTTTTCTGATCCAATCACATGCCCAAAGCTTCTGAACACTGCATTGAAGACCAAGCCTTCAACATACTTCATAGCCAAGCCCTCAGAGAAATTCAATCATCTTATATTTAAAACACAGGGGCCAGGGAGATGGCAAGTCAGGAGAGCACTTGGCTTGATAAGGACTTGAGGGTGACCTTGGATTTATGATCCTCCTGCCTCCACTTCCCGAGTGCTGGGATTACAAATGTGGGTGACATATTATGTGCTGGAGAATGAGCCCATGCATGCTGGGAAGTACTCTAGCAATGGAGCTAAAACCCCAGCTCCTCACTCCCTTGGGAGGGAAAAAAAAAAACCCAACCTAGCTTCTGGGGCTGGAGAGGTGGCTCAGTGGTTAACAGCACAGGCTGCTCTCCCAGAGGACCCAAGTTCAGTTCCCAGCACCCAAATGGCAGCTCACAACTGTCTGTTACTCTAGTTCCAGGGGATCCAATGCCCTCTTCTGGCCTCTGTGGGCACTGAATGCACCTGGTGCACATACATACAGGAAAAGGGGAGAGGGACTTCTTTCAGTGACATTTGATGAATGGATATATGCATATATGCTCCCAGGCGGTACGGAAGCCAAAAGCCAAACCGTATCCTGCTGCGTATGTCTTTTGGCTGCCTGTTGCTCAGGTGCGTCCTTCATAACGCATCAATGAACTGTGAAAAGAAAAACTAAAACAAAAGCAACTTTTAGAGGGTATTTTAGAATGAATTGGCAAGTTAAGGAAGGACTGGTACACATTTCATCAAATGCCTAGGAACGAGTGCTTTGGCGATGACCTCCATCCTTTGATACCTGGCAGCCGGAACAAGGGAACAACCAATGTCGGAGCTAACTAGCTTCAACTTGACTGACACAAACCTATGGTAACCGGGAAGAAGAGACTTCAGCTTACGAATTAATGCAACAGCTTGGCTTGTGACCTTATCTGTGGGGTATTTCTTAATGGCTAGTTGACATATGAACCCAGCCTAGCCCACTGTGGGTGTTCCCTAGGCTGTGGGGCCTGGGCTGTACAAGTAGCTAAGCAAGCCAAATGCAGTGTTCCTCTGTGGACACTTTCTGCTTCAAGTTCTTGCCTTGAGTTCAGGTCGTGGCATCCTTTGACGACGGACTGTATAACCTGCAAGCCGAATACGCTTTTTCCATCTCTGAAGTGGCTTTTGGTCACGGCGTTTATCACAGTAAGAGAAGCAAATTAGGAGAGCCAGTCAAGGACACCGTGCCCAGAGGATGCACACCGAGGGAGGCTCCGATCTGCCCACGTTCTCTTTCTCTCTCCCTTCTCAGTACCTGCGCTCCCACACAGCATTGATTCAGAGCCACTGGCACCGCAGGGGCCTGGGGGAAAATTTCAGGTAGAGTTCCGAGTTACACTTGACCAGCGTGTGCCAGGCTCTGTGGGTTTTGACACCTTGCATTGCAAAAAAGAAAAAGACAGACTGGGGAATGGCTGTTAGTAACGTGCCTGCCCTGCAAGCGTGCGGACTTGACTCCAATCCCTAGGCACTGGAGGTGCACATCCATAATCCTAGTCCTGGAGGGGCAGAGACAGGGGGATCCTTGAAGCTCACTGGCCGGCCAGCCTGTCCTAATCAGTGAGCGAGGGAGACTGTCTTAACACAGAAAGTGAAGAGTGACCGAAACACTTGGTGTTGATCTCTGACCCCGCACACATACATAGACACACACGTGGAAATGATTCTTGGCCAGGTATGATGGTACACGCCTGTAATCTCAGCAATTGAGACATGGCACTCAGTAAAATACTACCCACGAAGATTATCCTTTCTTGGGGAGTGTGGAAGTTCGAGTAAGAACGGCTCCCACAGGCTCATATATTTGAATGCTTAGTCACAGGGAGTGACACTCCTTGAAAGGATTAGGATTAGGAGGTGTGGCCTCGTTGGAGGAAGCGTGTCACTGGGGATGGGCTTTGAGGTTTCGAAAATCCATGCCAAGCCCAGTCTTTCTCTCTTGACTACGAATCAGGATGTAGCTCTTAGCTCCAGCTCCAATGCTTGCCTGCACCCTGCCAAGAATGGACTGACCCTCTAAAACTGTAAGCTAGCCCCCATTAGATGTTTTCTATTATAAGAGTTGCCTTGGTCATGGTGTCTCTTCACGGCAATGGACGGTGACTAAGAATGAGACAGGGGGAAGTCTAGCTGCACAGTGACAGGGGCTCTATAACACTAGGCGACCTGTTCAGTCGTTTGCAAAATCTGCAATTCCACATTCCAACGTGGCCATTTTGCACATGGTTCTTGGTTGTTGAGACGGATGGCATGTGCTAATTCAAATGATTAAACTATTGAAAAACTTTAATTTTCTTTGGTTTAAGACTACCACGACGGTGCATAATCACAGATCTCCGCTAGCTAAAAGCTGTCACTGTCTAAACCACCAGTGGTCACTCATGAGACTAGATAAAGGAAACTATCTCATTTCTTTCTGTTGCTGTGATTTTTAAAAAAATCCTGCCACCTGGCAGTGGTGGCACATGCCTTTAATCCCAGTACTCGGGAGGCAGAGGCAGGCCTCCCGAGTTCAAGGCCAGCCTGGGCTACAGAGTGAGTTCCAGGACAGGTACAAAGCTACACAGAAAAACCCTGTCTCAAAGAAACAAAAAACAAAACAAAACAAAACAAAATCCTGCCAATTAAATCTGTGAATTAAAAACAAACAGACAAAAACAACACCCCCCCCCCAGCCCCAAAACCTGACCAAAGCAATTTAAGGGAGAAAAGCTTTATTCTGGTTCACTATTAAAGTACAGTCCATTGGGAGGGGCAGAGGCAGGCAATCTCTGTGAGGTTGAAGCCAGCCTGGTCTACAGAGTGAGTCCCAGGACAGCCAGAGCTACATAGAGAAACCCTGTCTGGAAAACAACAACAATAACAAACAAAACAAAAACAAAAAACAAACAAATAAAAAAAAGTACTGTGGGAAAGTCAAGGATACCAGAGTTTGAAGCAGCTGGTCACATCCCATCCACAGTCTGGAAGCAGAGAGGTGAGTGCACACTGGCTCAGCTCCCCTGCTCCAACTGTACAGTCCAGGATCCCAGCCAGGGAATGGTGCCACCCACAGTGGGCAGGTCTTCCTACCTCAATACAATCAAGACAATCCCCTACAGGCATGCCTAGAGGCCTAGCTCCAAAGTTATTATTTTTTTTAAGATTTATTATATTCTGCCTGCATGTATGCCTGCATGCCAGAAGAGGGCACCAGATCTCATTATAGACAGTTGTGAGCCACCATGTGGTTGCTGGGAATTGAACTCGGGACCTCTGGAAGAGCATCCAGTGCTCTTAACCTCTGAGGCATCTCTCCAGCCCCCTCCTAAGTGATTCTTTATTTTGACAAATATGTAAGTCCCCTATGCTCACGGGGACTTATTATTATAATTAACAAAAGCCCCTAAACTGAACCCACAGCTTATAGAACAATCTTTTTACAGCACACTGTTAGAGAGGAAAAATACCATCATGTGGTCTTCTACTCTGTGATTATTTGTACTGGAAACATCTTCATAAAAGCTCTTTCGGCCTCATAGACCATATTAGGAATTTTTTTTCAAATAATTTATTATTTTTACTTTCTGCATTTCTGTTTTTCCTACATCTATGTCCATTTGAGGAAGGTGGATCCCCTGGAACTGGAGTTACAGACAGCTGTGAGCTGCCATGTGGGTGCTGGGAATTGAACCTGGGTCCTCTAGTAAGAGCAGCCAGTGCTCTTAACTGCTGAGCCATCTCTTCAGCCCCCACGTTAGGAATTCTTAACTATCCCCTGTGCTCCTAAAGTGACAGACCTATGTCTCACTTAAAGAACACCATCCTAGGGGCTCACAAGCAGGAAGACCTGAATTGAGGTCCCCAATCCGCACATCAAATCTGAATGTGGCAGTGTGTGCCTGTCACCCCAGCTCTGGGGCAGGAATGAGAGGATTCTGGGGGCTTGTTAGCTATCAGTCTGGCAAAATGTCAGGGTCCAGGCTCAATGCTTCAAAAAATAAGGTGGAAAACAATAGAGCAAGCTAGCCAAAGTCGACCTCTGGTCTCTTCTAGCAATTCCCCCACATGCAGACACAAGTATACAACACACACACACACACACACACACACACACACACACACACACACACACACAGACTATCTCAATGTAAGTGGCTTACTGAAGCCCCTTGAGACTTCAGGTTAAGAACACTACACATTCAGCTAATAAGTGCCCATCCCTGAAAAAATAAGGCTGTAGATGTAGGCAGCTCTCTCAAAACAGGACAAAGAACTGTGATGATCCTTCTCTTCTTCACCTCTGTATTACCATGCGCTCACTAGCACTCCTGTGTTCTGCTGTGCTTTGTATTAGATCCTATACATTATGTCACCATTTCTCCTGGCAGAATGACAATTAAAGGACACAGAGGACCCCAGTCACGTCTGTTGGATGGCCTGACGGACACTGAGATAACACCCAAGACCCAACCTTCAGCTGCCCAGACTCCTGTTGCTCATTATGTTATTTGGACTTCGTGTTTCTGCAACGGACATCTGAAGAGAGTGACGTACTCTTTTTTTTTTTTTGGTAGGGAAGGGGTAGGTTTCTCTGTACAGCTCTGGGTGTCCTGGAAATTGCTCTGTAGACCAGGCTGGCTTTGAACTCACAGAGATCTGCCTGCCTCTGCCTCCCGAGTGCTGGGACTAAAGGTGTGTGCCCCCACGACTGACTACGAAGAGGGTAACTTAAAAGGAGGAACATTTTCCTTTGGCTCACAGTTTGGCGGCTTCAGTCTCAGGTCTGTGGCAGCACTGCATTCGACCTGGGGCACAAGGAGTTACAAGCTGCTCACACCACAGTGGTCAGGACACAGACAAGCAGGCAGGGTCCAGGGCAAGACAGACCCTTCGAAAGTATGTCCCCAGTAACCTAATCCTCCCAAACAGGTCCCACTGCCTACTAAATATCTTACTTCTTGGGACACTGTGTCACAGCCAGGCAGTGGTGGCGCACTCCAGAGGCAGAGGCAGGTGGATCTCTGAGTTTGAGGCCAGCCTGGACTACAGAGTGAGTTCCAGGACAGCCAGAGCTACACAGAGAAACTCTCAAAAAGAAAGAGAGAGGGAGACACTGTGTCACTATGTAGCCCAGAGTGGTCTTAACTCAAGATCCTCCTGCCTCAGCCTCCCCAAGTGCTAAGATTACAAATGTGTGCCACCAATGTGTACCTCAGAGGCTTTGCTTCCTATGATGAGCCCAGCTGTGAGGTTGGTACCCTCATGAACCCATCTCTAATACTGCCACCTACTGGGAACACGCAGTTACTACATGCGCCTTTTGTGGGAGAACTTCATAGTCAAACGTTAACAGCTCTCCATTTAGTCATTTCTTTCTTTCGTTTTAGAAAAACTTCCTGGAGCCAGGGTGGTGATGCACGCCTTTAATCCCAGCATTCAGGAGGCAGAGGCAGGCGGATCTCTGTGAGTTCGAGGCCAGCCTGGGCTACAGAGTGAGTTCCAGGAAAGGCACCAAAACTACACAGAGAAACCCTGTCTCGAAAAACAAAAGAACAAAAAGAAAAGAAAAGAAAGCTTCCTGGAAATGAGCCTTTTGAGCTCTACAAGCCAAGGGACTAAAAGAAAAAACTGGACACAAAGGCTGGGCATGTTGGCTCCTGCCTGCAATTTCAGTATTCACGAGGAGCAGGTAGGAAGACTGCCACAAATTTTTTTTTTTTTCTTTTTTTCAAGACAGGGTTTCTCTGTGTAGCTTTGCGCCTTTCCTGGAACTCACTTGGTAGACCAGGCTGGCCTCGAACTCACAGAGATCCACCTGCCTCTGCCTCCCGAGTGCTGGGATTAAAGGCGTGCGCCACCACCGCCCGGCTTTTTTTGTTTTTTTTTTTTTTGTTTTTCTTTTAGACTGCCACAAATTTAATCCCAGTCAGCCCGAGACTTTCGTCCTAAGAAAAACAAAAAACAAACGAGCTAATTAACCAACCAAATACATGGGGCTGGGATGTAGGTCAGTATCTGCCTAGAACGTGCAAAGTCAGGGGCTGTCTCCAACACAACACACACACCACACTAACCAAATCTTCATCTTTGGTGTTTCCCATATTTTGACTACAAGTGAGGTTTGGGGAGATGGCTCAGTTAAGTGCTTGCCACGCAGGTACAAGGACCAGGGATTGGATCCCAAGCACTCGGGGAAAAGCCAGGTGCCGTGTCGCGTGCCTGTAATGTCAGCGTGAGGGAGGAAGAGGAGGACTCTTGAGCTGCTGGCCAGCCAGGACAGCCTCTGAATGAGTTCCAGGTTCAGTGAGACCCTGTCTCAAAAAACATACGGTGGGCCGGGCAGTGGTGGCAGCGCATGCCTTTAATCCCAGCACTCTGGAGGCAGAGCCAGGTGGATCTCTGTGAGTTCGAGACCAGCCTGGGCTACAGCGTGAGTTCCAGGAAAGGCGCAAAGCTGCACAGAGAAACAATGTCTCAAAAAAAAAAAAAAAAAAAACCCAAAAAACAAAAAATAAAGAAATAAACAAACAAAAAAACATATAGTGGAGTTATTGAAGAGGTCACCCGACACTGATCTCTGGCCTCCATACACATGTGTGTACACAGACACACACATGGTGTCTTTGAATCATAACTGGGGATAAAGAGTTAGCTCAGTTGGCAATTAGTAGAGTATCTCCTGAGCATGCACAAAGTCCAGGGCTCCATCCCCAGCACGGCAAAAACGCCTGCAATCCAGCAGCCAGGAGGTGGAGGCACACACACACATGCACACGCACGCACGCACGTACAAACAACTGGCACACATGCATACACCACACACGTATATGCACACACACAAATTATTTCAGAGTGTTCATGTGAACTGTAGAGAAACAGTTATTTCCCCAGGGTAGGAGGTGGTAAAACCAAGGCCCTAGCTCTCTCAACTGCCCAGTCCCTAGAACAAGGATGAAGATCTGGATATAAGCCAATCACTCAGGCCTCTGACTTCAGATGTAACAAGAACAAAGGGTTTGGAGACTCACTGCACCTGTGCCAGCAGCAGGGTCCAAATCTATGAGCCTCCAGGGGCCTTCTCATTGAAACCACCACAGTGACCATGTCCAGACTCAAGCATCTTCCTGACACCTCATCCAGTTACATTCTTCTGCTCTCCAATGTGCCTGTAGAATTTCTTTAAGTTTTTTCTTCTTCTCAAAGACTACTTCTTTGCTGATCTCAAGTCTGGCCGTTGTACATGACTGCCCTTGGGGAGTGTGGAGGATCATAATGGATCACTGTGGAAATTCTCACCTGCTGGCTGGGTGACACAGATCTGAGTGTCCTGCCTGCCTAAAACTGCTGTATGAGGCTCAGCAGGGCAGAAACCAGGGTTTCGTCAGTCTCCACGGAGGGCGCATCCTACCCACAGCAGCCGTCAATGGGACTCCATTTCTGTGCTGGAGTTTGGGATGAAAAAAAAGAAATCACCGTTTAGATCAATGACACTATGCAGAACTTTTGTGGGAGGCTGTGGAGATGGTAAATCTTGGCATGCAAACAGGAAGATCTGAGTTTGGATCCCCAGCAACTATGTAAACACTCATGTGTGTCAGCACAGACCTATAATCCTAGGACAAGGGTGGTTGAGACAGGAGGCTCCCTAGCGCTTGCCAGTCAGTCTAGCTGGGTTGCTGAGGTTCTAGGTTCAGTGAGAGACCTTTGCTCACAAACTAAGGTGGAGGGCTGGGTGAGCTGCGGAGTGATGTTAAAACAAACCCTCGGATATGGTAGCACATGTTCAAAATCTCAGTGCTCTTAGCAGAGTTTGGAGGTGGGCAGAGTAGAAGCCTCAAAGCCAGGTAGCCTGGTGTCTGAGTGCAGACCAAGAGACTCTGTCTCAAGGTGGAAGGCGAGGGTGAACACCTAACAATGTTCTCTGACCTCCCCAAGTGTGCTATAGTATACCCTGCGTTCCTACAATACACACAAAGATTGAAAAGAGGCAGTAAGTCAGGCGTGGTGGTACATGCCCCTGATTCCAGCACTCAGGAGACAAAGGCATGTAGATGTCTATGAGCTTGAGGATAGTCTGGTCTACAGAGCAAGTTCCAGGCCAGCAGGGAGAGTGAGAACCTGCTTCACCAAAAAAAAAAAAAAAAAAAAAAAAAAGAAGTCACTAGAGAGTTGGCTCAGTGACTATGAACATTTGCTGTTCTTGCAGAAGACCAGGATGTGGTTCCACGGGGTGGTTGTCTTACTTACTTTACTACTATTTAGTTTCTTTACATAGCGAAGAAAACACTACGACCAAGTCAACTTATAAAAGAAAACACTGAATTTGAGGCTTGCTTGCAGTTTCAGAGGGTGAGTCCATGACCTTCATAGTGGGAAGCATGTCCGAAGGCAGGCAGGCAGGCATGGCACTGTGGATGGAGCTAAGAGATTACAACCTGATCCAAACGTGAGAGGCAGAGAGAGCTAACTGGAATGGCATAGGCTTTCGAAACCTGAAAGCCCACCCCCAGTGACACGCCTCCTCTAGCGAGGCCACACCTCCTCATCTTTATCAAACACTTCCACCAGCTGTGGACCAAGCATCCAAACATCTGCACCTATGGGGGCCATTCTCATTCAGACCACCACAGTGGCTCACAACCATCTAGAACTCCAGGTCCAGGGGATCTGGCACCTTTTTCTTTTCTATTTCCCAACTCTTTTTTAAAATTTCAATCAAGGTGGGGGGGGGGGGTGCATGCCTTTAATCTCAGCCCTGGAATGTGGTTGATACATCCAGTGACACTCCACTGGAGAAAAGGTTTTTCCCTTCCCAGCAAGTATCAATCGCAAATAGCTTCTTGGTTAGGAATGGGACTTTGAATCCACTTGCCCTTCTCAGAGCTGGCATTCCTGATACCCCTTTTTGACCTCTACAAGCACCAGGCATGACACACACACAGTGCACATACTTGCAGGCAAAATACACGCACTTAAAATATAAAAATAATCAAAAAATTTTAAAAAATCAAATTTAAGCCGGGCGGTGGTGGCGCACGCCTTTAATCCCAGCACTCGGGAGGCAGAGCCAGGCGGATCTCTGTGAGTTCGAGGCCAGCCTGGACTACCAAGTGAGTTCCAGGAAAGGCACAAAGCTACACAGAGAAACCCTGTCTCGAAAAACCAAAAAAAAAAAAAAAAAAAAAATCAAATTTAAAGAGTAGAGAGCAATAGAGGAAGTCATGTGATGTCCACAAACTGTCTTCACACATGTAAGGATTCTGTCCTTAATTATGTCACCAGCCTGCGACGGCATCCCAGCCTAAAAAGCAGGCGGGCCCTCTGTGCGTTCCCTTTTTTCCCTTTCTGCTCTCTCTCTTTCTCTCTCTCTCTCTCTCTCTCTCTCTCTCTCTCTCTCTCTCTCTCTCTCAATAAAGCTCTAAAAAGGTAACCATGGCTTGTGATTCTTCCGATCAGCACTCTCCTCCGCTGGCATGGCCAACACATGTGCATATATACGGGTATTCACCACATACACACAAATGCTTGTGCAAATGATTAGAGAAAACCATGAAAGATACTTAGTTCCAAAAACTGGTTTATTTGACAGATTACATTTCTTGAGTAAAAACAAAATACAGATGTTTGCATGTTGTTTTTTTTCCTAGTGATCTACTAGCTATCAAAGCCAGGGTCCCCACACCTGAAAGACAAGGTCTCTACCACTGAGCTCCAAGCCCAGCCCCAGATAGGTTGTCTAGATAAGTATACCACAGCTGGAGATGCAGCTCAGTAGTAGACAGCTGCCTAGTCTGTGTGCAAGGACCTATGCCTGATCCCCAGCATTGCCAGAAAAACAAAAGCAACAAAAACTTTCCAGAGCTATAGCTTGGTTTTGAACACACTGAAATTTTCCTGTTGTAAGAATCAAACCACAAGAGCAAGCTTTAGTCCCGCATGAACACACAGGGATGGGCGGGCAGCAGCTGGTGTGCACACACTGGGGGGAGTGCAAATTTTATTTGCCTCCCATAGAGTAATTTCTGTTAGGTAAATTGATCTGAGGCTTCCGCCTCCTGCTCCTGACCCTTGTACTTCCACCACAGACCTTATCAGTTCCGCCTTCTTAACCCTTCACTCACACAGCTCAGACCCTTAGAGTTGCATGGGTTCTTTGCTGTCTTCTCTCAAACATTTCTTTCTCTTCCCACGCACCTTTTCAGCTCCTGGTGAAAAGATCTCTTGGCCAATTTGAATAAACCACTGTGCTAATACAGAATCTGTAAATGCCTGTCAAATGCATGCCTCATTCACCATGTCTGAGGGACTTTGTAAAGACGTAGGAAGGATCCTGCACTTTCTCAGGCACCCTGAGTGACTACTGTTGACCTCCAGGTTTGGCCCATCTTTGTTTATCTGTATTTTAGTCTTGCAGGCTGCAAGAATATATTATAGAGATTCAGCTGTGTATTAAAGCTATACTTTGACCGACCAAGGATCCGTCAAGTGGGAAGCCATTTATCACGTAATACTTGGTGTTATACAGCTTTAATATTGAGCTGTGCCTTGCTATGAATTTCTTGTGGGCCCATATACTACTAGACCATTTGGCAAATGGTTCAGCTTCTCAGACCTGCTGAACCTCTAGGTAACTAACTCCCCCGCTGAGTCTAGGAGACAAGCAGGCTGTAGATACATAGCTTTGCTTCTTGTGCAAATGGAGCTCAGACCATCCCTTGCCTTCAGGCCTAATGGCTTTCCAGAGCAATTGACTGAGAACAAAGGAGGTTTTTGCGTAACCAGGAGCAGTAAAGACTGGAGCGGAATTCCAGCTGCAGACACAGAACTGCGTGGCCAGAGAAAAGAGAGTAAGTCAGAGATTCTGGAGAGGGTAAAGCAGATCTCTTGTGGAGTTTATCAGGGCCAGCGGTAAGGAGCTAGGAAGAACAGATGGAGGACAAAGGAACAAAGGACGAAGATGAGACCCAAAGCATAAGTGCTTAGTTATGACCAGGGCTGTGAGGGGACAGAAAAAGTAGGTACAGAGAGGAACTGAGACTCAGGACAGAACTGAAGAAGAGTTTTGTCATTGTAAGGAACATGGAAGACCAGGGTGAACAACCCTGGTCAGGATTGTTCCAAGCAATAGAATGATGTAAGTAAACCACAAATGGAGTAGTGATAAGCTATAAGCTGTGTGTGGAAGTAGGGATAGGACTAGAAACCTAGCCAGGAAAAAATATAAAAGATGAAGCCTCAGACCCGACCAACAGAGCTCGCCGGGCCCGCGCGTGCGAGACGACTCTCCTCCGCCAGAGACGTGAGATCCTGTCCCCAGTGCAGACATGGCTGACCACAGGAAGGCTGACCCAAGATCCAGAGGAACAGACGTGGCAAGTCCGGACCTGTACACCCGGAGAGGTACTCCTGCTTCCATTTGGAAGACGGGATAAATAATGCTTGTAATCTTGCTGGGTGAATAAATGAGTGTTATACCAAGTCTGAATCAAGAGTGATTATTCCTCCCCTGTAACCGGGCTATGTGCACGCTACAGTCATAAAGGAATAAAGTAAATGGACAAAAGAGCATAATGTACATAGATTCCTTTCTCTCAGATACCCCACGCCTGACGTAGCGTCTTCCCCAGGACTCTGGGAGGAATTTTCTCAGGGATGAAACTTGGGAAAATTCTGTTATTTTAGAGGTTTTTGTGGTTTAATATTTTTTATTATTTTTATAAATAAAAAAAACTTCTGTTTTCCTCTTTTTTTCCCTCCAGGGTTGAACCAGGGCTTAAGTCCAGGACTCTATGCATAGTAGGCCGTCACCAGTCAAAAATACCACTTTTTAGCTGGGTGTAGTGATGCATGCCCTTAATCCCAGCACCTGGGAGGCAGAGGCAGGTGGATCTCTGAGAGTTCAAGGCCAGCCTGGTCTACAGAGTGAGTTCCAGGACAACCAGAGCTACATACTCAGAGCTTGTCTTAAAACAACAACAAAAACAAGGTCACTTCTCCAGGGCATTTTTGATCATGTTTAGATATGCCAACATGGGTGCATACACACACTGCCTTGGTAAGCAGTTTCCATGAGCGTTCCTCAGCCAAGGGTAGAGGGACACACACTTTTAACTTCACTTTTATCTATTTCTCGTGTTGTTTGTGTTGGTTAAACGGCGCGCTGCTCGTGGCTAGCCAGAGGAGAGTGCTGATCGGAAGAATCACAGGCCATGGTTACCTTTTAGAGCTTTATTGGGGGGGGGGGGGACAGAGGGAGAGAGGGAGAGAGAGAGAGAGGACAGATGGAAGGAGAGAGCGGAAAGAGAAGGGGGGCACACAGAGGGCCCACCCGCTTTTTAGGCTGGGACGCCGTCACAGGATGGTGACGTAATTAAGGACAGAATCCTTACAGTTTGTATGTTGTCCATTTCGAGGCCAGAGCAGAAGGATGAAATTGGGCTTATACTTCAAGAGTACACTCCACGTTGACAGAGAAGGTACAGCAACTGTCAATTCTGGGAGAGGGTGGTGAGTCGGTGTTTTTTCCTAAAGTGTTTCCAGAACTCTCACCAGGCAATGGGCAACGACAACCAAATGACCCGAATCTGATTGCACAGAAAAGCTGGGAAGGGAGTTTGGTGGTGGAATACCTGCCTAGCGTGTGTGTGCAAGGCCCTGTAAGAAAACCATGGATGCAGAAGACACAGCAACATGCTGCGTGCCACCACATACCTTCTTCCTCCACCCTCCCAACAAGAGGCAAGTGATAACGTGACTTACAGCGGAGACTCAGAGCCTGAGTGACTCACGGTGTACGGGACAGAGTTGCAATTTGGCCGACGAGAGAATTGGCAAGATTCAGATGGAGAGGAACAAAGTTAACAAAGGAAGTTAAAAGAATACAGAGGGTTTGTTGGTAGCTAAGGACACTTGCTGGGCAAGCCTGGTGACCGGGGAGTTTGATCCCCAGAATGCGTGAAGGTCGAGGGAGAGAGTCGCTCTACAGTTATTCTGTGACCCCTACACAAGTACTGTGGAATATCATGCACACACACAATAGTAATGTCAAAATATAGCGGAACGTCGGGTGTCGTGGTTCAGCCTGTAATCTCGGCACTCATGAGGCTGAGGCAGGAGGTTTAAAAATTCAAGGCGAAGGCGGATCTCTGTGAGTTCGAGGCCAGCCTGGTCTACCAAGTGAGTTCCAGGAAAGGCGCAAAGCTACACAGAGAAACCCTGTCTCAAACAAACAAACAAACAAACAAAAAAGTTCAAGGCGAACCTGAGCTACATAGTGAGTTCCATCCCAGCTTGGGCAACCCAGTGAGATCCTGTGTCAAAAACTAACCAGGCAAGCCAGCGAGATGGCTCAGAGGGTAAAAGTTCTCACTAACAACCGGAATTCGATCCCATGTGGGACTCACCCGGTGGAAGGAGAGAAGCAACTCTACTAAGTTGTTCTCCGACCACCACACCTGTGCTGTGGCACATGTGCATGTGCGCGCGCACACACACACACACACACACAAAATAAACAATGTTGTAAACGGGGCGAAGGACCCTACAACTAACCGGGCGCTGGAGCGAGGGCTCTGACAGCCACAGCACTTGCTCTGCAACCATGAGGACCAGAATTCAGTTCCAACGGGCACTAAACAAGCCAGGTGTCTCTGCAAATGCCTTTAACTCCAACCCCAAGGCGAGCAGAGACAAGAGGATCCCTGGGGCTTGCTGGCTTCCAGCCTGAGACAGTGAGTCAGTCCCGGGTGCAGGCAAGGCCCTTGCTTCAGAAGAACAGGCAGAAAGCGACAGCAGAGGACACCTGACTCTCTTCAGGTCTGTGAGAGCTGTATACAGGTGTACATCCCGGCCCCCACATTTGCATACACTCTCACACATAAACAAAGTTAGATCTAAAAAACTAATTAAAAAATACAGAATTGGAAATGATGACTATCCTTTCTGATGGAGGCTGAAAAACAGACTCCTGACAACAAAATAAAACCAACTCTACATGGTCCTTGGTGATCTCATCAGTGTCTTTCCATGAGCACACTGGGGGCAAAGAAGACTACAAGTGTCACAGACAACAGAATCCAGGTCTTCCCACGACCACGCTAATGCTTGTGTGGTGCAGCAGACGGTATCCTAATCTCAGAGGAACCGCCCCCTTTGCCTCTCTGAGACCTTATGCTTTGAAAGAGTTCTCCCCACATCTCCACACTGAACCCACCAATGCCAATCTCACAGTATTCACAAGGAGCCCCTGCTTTTTCTTCCCCTGAAGTTGTCTGGGGCTTCCTGTACAGGACATATGCTTCCTCAGAAACAGACTGGAGCCAAGACAAGGGGCTGGAGAGAAGGCTTGGTGGTTAAGAGCACTTGTTGCTCTTACAGAGGACCTACGTTCGGTTGCCAGCAATCACACAGTGGTTCATAACTCCAGGGGTTGGATCCCAGGAATCCAGTGCCTGTTTTGACCTTCTCAGGCACTGCATGTCCATGGTGCACATACCTTAATGCAGAGAACACCCTCATACATATAAACGTTTTTGAAAGAACCAAGAAAGGAGGAGGGTGTGGGGTCAGGCTCCCATTGCTGCAGCAAACACCTGAGATAACTAATAAAGAGGAAAGGTTGCTGGGTGCGATGGTGCACACCTGTAATCCTAGCACTCAGGAGGCTGAGGTAGGATGACCATGGGTTCAAGGTCAGCCTGGGCTACATACCATAACTCTTGTCTCAAAAATAAATACATAAATGTTTATTTTGCCTCACAATTTTGTGAGTCCATGGCTCCCGTTGCTCTTAGGTCCCTAGCTAGGCAACACACCATGGAAGAAGCACGTGGCCGAGCAAAGTCTGCTCTATCAGGCCATAAACTCAAGTGAGTGAAAGTAAAGGGCTGAGTCTCTCAGCTCTTTTGGATTATTGTGTAGGTCAAAGTGTGTTGTAGAATGAGGTCCTCGGAGGAAAGCAGCTGCCATGCTCATCAGATCAGCGTGCTAGAGGCCAGACTGCTGACATTCCCTCAGAGGGGACTGGAAGGGTCACTGGACCTGAGCTTTCAGATGCTCCCCCAGCCATTTATATGCCATTCGGCCCCGACTGCATAGGATCTTAGGAGGTGCTAGAGCACACAGGCTATGCGGAAGCCATCAGCTATGACGAGGGGGGACTTTCAGGGGCCCAACTTCAGGGTCACTCTTGTAGGCAACCCCTCATCCACGTACTGTTAAGTCTGATGAACTTCAGTGCAATCAGTTTGATCAGTCACTGGGACCTTATGAGGAGTAGGAAGACATTTTTCCTACTCCTCATAAGGAATTCTTGCAACAAAGTGGGAAGACATCAGTACATCCAGGGAACACTCACACATCAACATTAATATTATGCTCCATCGATCTAGGTTATCAACGGCAACCCCAAGAGACGGAGCAATAAATACCCTGACGCCACGGTGCAGTCACAAAAGTCACGTTTCCAAAAAGATTAACGTCTGTGCTCAGGGCTACTTTCTAGTTCCAAGGAATCCATCCAGTCGCCATGTCCTCCTCTGCGGGTCCCAGGCCAGGCGCGGCCCCCAACACGCCCGCCTGTCCTCAGGTCACCATACGGTCTCCGTTTCAACATGCTCCCGGCCCGCCCCTCCTCGCCTGAGGTTCTCGCGTCTACACCTGCCTGCTCCGCTCCGGAAGCCAGGTCCTGAGGGGAGAGGATGCAGCAACGGGCGCCTAGCTTCCTCACACGCAGGACTCAGCCGGCCCGCGGGACCAAGCGCGACCTCGGGAGTGCGCAAGCGCGCCGACCCAGCGCCGGTGAGCTCGCCGGCCGCCGAGTGCAGCAGTCAATCGAGAGCTCCCAGGCAGTTGCGTCACCGTGAGGCTGACCAATCAGTGCTGACCTGACCATTGCTTCCGGCCTGCCCTCTCACCTGAGGCCGGGGGAGGGCCCGGCTGTAGCAATAGACTAAGGAGTTCGGGAGCATCCACTAGGAACCCGCCCCGCCGGGCGTGGGCCCAGGTAAGTGCAGCGGTGTCCCCATAGCATCGGTGACAGGACCGGGGGGACTCCTATCCGGGGAGGTTGGGGCGGCTCAGAGCCGAGGTGCCTCCGGTTTCCCGCTCCCCCTCCTCCATTGGCTGCGTTTGCTGGGACGGTCGATAGAGGAGGGAGAGGGACTGACTGTACCTGTGTTCTCTGCTGCACACCTGCGGGGCACCGCCCCCACCCCTACCCCTACCTCGAACCCCCAAATTCCAGCCCAGGGACCGGGTTCACAGCACGCCCCCACTGCAGCCTTAGGACCGCAGTGATTTGAAGAAGCCGATCGCTGAAGTCTGAATGATTTAGAGGAATGGAGCGTCCACGGGCCTGTCCGTAGTCTTCTCCCTTGACGTTGTTGGGAGCAAATCTCCTTGCCCTGGGATTAGTGTAGGCAGATGGTCAGGGCCCTACAGCTCCGACATATGCTCCTGATGGCAGTGCGGGGGACCCACCTGTCGGCCAAGTGCGGGAACTGGATAAAAGCCAGGGTGCCTCCTGCCTGCCGCCGGGGCTGGGCGGACTCTGTTTATTCTTCAGGAAGGGCCCTCACTCCCATACAAGCTCTGTCTTCTCTTTTAACTCTAATGCCGCTTTGGAGTAGTTCCTGCACTTGGCAGCCAGAAAAACAACTTTAATAGCCAGTGCACAGCAGATAGGAGTGGGGGTGTAATAGAAAAAAGAGGAAGCCCTTAGATTTGGGAGAAGTAAACATTTGGATGCCTCCTGGTGCAGGGTTGTGGCTTTTAGGACGTCTACCCCCTACTTGCCCTGTTCTGGCTCTCTCTCTCTCTGTGTGCAGATAGATGCACATGTGGATGTGGAGGCCAGAGGTCAACCTGCACATCTTCCTTGTTTTGTTTTGTTTTTAAGACAGGATTTCTCACTAGCCTGGGGCCACTGATTAGGCTAGGGTGACAGGCAAAGGAGCCCCAAGGATCCACCTCTTCAGCTCTGGGATTATAAACAAGTGCCATTATGCCTCACTTAAAATTTTTATTTTACATTTATTTATTGTGTGTGTGTGTGTGTCTCATGGCTCACATGTGGAGATCAGAAGACAACTTGCAGATGCGGGTTCTCTCCTTCCACCATGTGAGTCCCAGGGATCAAACTTAGGTTGTCCAGCTTGACAGAAAGTATCTTTATCCAATCAGCCACCCGGCTGACCACACCTCTCCCCCCACCCTCAGGACACACTTTTTTTTTTCTTTTTTAACATGCGTTGAACTCGGGTCCTCCTCCTTACAAGGCACTTTACCAACTAAGCCATCTTCCCAGGCCTCTTGTCTTTGTTTGTGAGACATAGGGCTCACTATGGAGGCCAAGCTAGCCTGGACTCAGAGCAATCCTGCCTTGGGGGGGGGGGGGGCGCTGAGAGTGCAGGCATGTGCCACCACACCAGGCTATTCTCTCGATCTTGGAAGGGATCTGTGGATAAACTGACCCAGAAAGGCAGCTGGCTTTTGTGGTGCTGAGTCTGTTTAACCAAACGACCGAAGGACCGAGTTACATTTGTTTTTAGAGGTTTGTGGTGAAGTAGAGGTTGCTTCCGTGGGAGACGTGCCCTCTATCCCTTCGCTTCTGCAAAAACAATGATATCTCAGGATCCCAGAATCACAAGACCTCCATACACCCACTTCAAGAGTCCTGTGACCCAGTGACCCAAGCCAGGTTGCATGGTGATCTCACAGGAAGAGGCATGTGACCTGCTGGGGAAGCATCCTGTGGAGAGGCACAAAGGAGTTGTGGTTGGTCAAGGATGTTTGCCCGGTATGGCCTTTAGCTCAGATGTGACTAGTGCCTGAGTCCCCACTTGGAAGGGAGTTGGTAAATACAGCCCCTGCTCCATCCTGTTTCTGCAGCAGAGTATTCTTCCATTAGCTGCCCAGAAGGTTCAACTATGTCTGAAAGAAAATTACTGCTTAGTCATTTATCTGAAGGAAAATGTTTCAAATACATCTTTACTTTTTGAGCTCAACCTTCAGGCTCAGCTTGACTTAATTGGTTGTTTATACATTGAATTGTGAATTGGGTTTGGTTTTGGTTTTTCGAGACAGGGTTTCTCTGTGTAGTTTTGGTGCCTGTCCTGGATCTCACTCTGTAGACCAGGCTGGCCTCGACCTCACAGAGATCCGCCTGGCTCTGCCTCCCAAGTGCTGGGATTAAAGGCAGTTTGCAACTACGCCCGGCTGTGAATTGTTTTTGGAGGAGGTGGGGATTGAGACAGACTCTTACAATGTAGCCTAGGCTGGCCTTGAACTCCTCATCCTATTTCTGCCTCTTACGTGCTGGAACTACGGGAATGTACCACCTTGGCTGGCTTGAGTTTTATTTCCTTTTTTAAAAATTGCTTTTTAAATTTATTTGTTAATATTGTGTATGTGTATGTGTGTGCGCATACTAGTAACAGAGGGCAACTTTGTGTAGTAGGTTCTCCTCTTCTACCTTTATGTGGACTCAGGAGGTTAAACTCACATCGCCAGCCTTGTGTGGCAAATGGCCTTTACCTACTGAGCCTTGTTGTCCACCTCTGGCTTGATTTTTCTCCTCAAGAGACCGGAACCTGGTAAGACAGCAAACACCTGTAATGCCAGCACTAGGGAGACTGAGGCAGAAAGATTGTGGGGTTCAGGCCAGCCTGGACTATATAGTGAGACCTTGACTCCAACATATAAACAAAAACTGAGGTGAATGTGTAATGGTTTTGTATCCAGTGATAAAGTGACATCAGTGACAGTCACAGAGGTCATGCTGGACACTGAACAATGTTTATCCTAAGTTCTGTGTCTGTGTTACCTCATTTAGTTCGTAGGAGGTAGGTCCCTTTTCCTTTCTGTTTGTCACATGTTGTTACATGTACTCAAGGCACAGAGAGGATAGTTAGCTTTGGTGATGTTAGAAGCCACCTGTGGGGGTGCACACCTGTAAGCCTGTCACTCGGGAGGTGGAGTTAGGCGTTCAAGATCATCCTCTGCTTCACAGTGAGTTGGAGCTATGGGAGACCCTGTCTCAAAGCAAAATAAAAACAAACAAAATAATAAAGAGAAGAAGTCATAGAGCCAGGCCCCAAACTCTGGTGCTCTGGATTCTGACAACTCTCAATGGTCAGTGTGAAGCAGGTAGAGGGGCCTTCAAGACTGGCCCAGAGGAAGGAAGGATAGACAGTTGGTGCCACTGGGGCCCCAACTAAGGTCTCTAGACAGAGATGAACTCAGAAAGCTAGTATCCTGATTCCCACCCCACCCACATGTGTACACGTGAGTGTGTGTGTGTGTGTGTGTGTGTGTGTGTGTGTGTGTGTTTGCTAGAGAGGAAGAGAGAGCCCCTGTGGTTGAAGAGATCATTGGTTCTGTGGGAACACTCCATTCTCCTCACCCCCCCCCCAAAAAAAAATCACTGCATTCTGGTGCGTCTGGTGCATTCTGGTGGTCAGTCTCCCTCCTGGAGTTTCTATTTCAGGTCATGGATGTTTCTCAAAAGTTGTCCCTGCCTGCCTCTGGCTTCCTGTTGCATATCCCTGCAAGACCGCTTTCTCCTTTGTGACTGTCAGACTCACTGGGTTCCAAAAGAGCCGATTTTGCCTGAGGCAGATGCTCCTATTTCCAGATTGTTCCATCTCCAGTCCTCATCACACTGGCAGAGCCTTCTGGAGCGCCCCCGTGCCTGTGGCAGACTGCAAGAGTGGAGCGGCCTGGCACAGCCTCGAGGTCCCTAAATAAACTTACCTATCTTCCCAGTACTTCCAATTCCCGGGCTGGACTCTCTCGACAGGTTCTCACGTAGCTGAGGCGGACCTTCAACTCTACCTTTCTGAGTGTTGGGATTACAGGCGTGAGCCACCACACCTAGTCTCTGGGATGCTGGAGATGAAACCCAGCACTCCGTGCATGCTAATATAATTAATATAAATTGGGTGTGGTGGTGCACGCCTGTAACCTCAGCACTTGGGAAGCAGCGGCAGGAGGATCAGAAGTCAAGATCATCCTAGCTACAGAGAACATTTGAGACCAGCCCTGGGGCACATGAGACCCTGTCTCAAATTTAAAGAGGCAAAGCATCCCCATAATGAGAAAGAAGAAGAGACAAAGAAAGAAGTTTATACTAAAAGGCACGCTTTGCTTCTGGTTGCTATGGTGACTGCTTGCTTGTCTCTTGGGAACCTCCATGTGCCGTGTGTGGGATGATGCAGCCACTAAACAAGGTTTCCATGATGTCCCCTGGTCCAGGAGCCATGACACTGATGGCTTTTCTCTTGTCCCCATCTTCGCCACAGCACTGTGGCCATGCCTGCCTCTGTGCTGTGGGCCGTGGACCTCTTCGGGAGAGTGTATACCTTGTCGACGGCTGGCCAGTACTGGGAGCTCTGCAAGGATGTCCAGATGGAGTTCAAGCGGGTCAGCGCAGCCACTCAGTGCTGCTGGGGCATCGCCTGCGACAACCAGGTCTACTTGTACGTGTGCTCCAGTGATGTGCCCATCCGCCACCGAGAGGAGGCCTATGAGAATCAGGTAGTGCTGGTGGGGGGGGGGGGTGGGGGGGGTTGCTGAGGTGGTCCGCTCCCCTCCAGCTCGTCCCTGAGACCACCCCTGTATCTCCTGGCCTCAGCGTTGGAACCCCATGGGAGGCTTCTGTGAGAAGCTCCTGCCGAGTGACCGCTGGTCGTGGAGTGACGTGAGTGGGCTCCAGCATCGGCCGCTGGACGGGGTAGCCCTGCCCTCGCCACACTGGGAATGGGAATCGGACTGGTACGTGGATGAGAACTTTGGAGGGGAGCCCACCGAGAAAGGGGTAGGTGAACTCAGTACCCTCCATGGATGCCCCTTGGGCTGCTCAGCTTGTCCCCCGGTGGCACCCTCCCTGTTGGTGTCCAACCTCTGCTTGCTACGGGATTGGATACCCTAGTCCCTCCTTCCCTCCACCTTCCCATCCCTTCAGATTCCACGCCCTCCCCCGCCAAGCCAGATAAGGCTCCAACCTTGGTATTTCAGGGGTGGACGTACGCTATGGACTTTCCCGCCACCTACACTAGAGACAAGAAGTGGAATTCTTGCGTGCGGAGGCGGAAGTGGATCCGGTATAGGAGATACAAATCCCGGGACGCCTGGGCCAAGGTCTTTGTGCCTAAATGGGGCAAGAGTGTGGGTGGGGCATGGGGTCCCCGATAGGGTCACAAGGATAGGCATCTTCTTCCCCGCACTGGGGTGCAAGGGGACACCATGCCCACCCTAGGACCTGGCCTTTGATTTATTTGCTGTAGCCCTACAAGTCCCCTCATTTGGGAGACAGCCACACAGGGTCCAAAGTCAACACTGAACTTGTCCTTTCCCCTCCCCCACCAAAGCTCTAACGTTGTCCCCATGACCCAGAGCCAAAGCAGTGGCTCAGGTCTGGCGTCGTATGAAGGGGACAGAACAGAGGGTATCCATGGCCAGGTCCACAGGCCTGCAGTCTTGTGAAGTCAGACAGGATGGCCCACGGGGAGGGTGGAAGGACTGGAGGAGAGGCCGGCGGGGGAGGGTGACGCAGTGCAGGTCACCAGGTGGTGACAGCCATTGCTTCTCACCCCTTTTTTTTTTTTCAGATCCCCTCGAAGGATGACCCCAAGGAACTCCCTGACCCCTTCAATGACCTGTCTGTGGGAGGGTGGGAGATCACAGAGGAGCCTGTGGGCCGCCTGTCAGTGTGGGCTGTGTCCCTGCAGGGAAAGGTAAGTCCCGCTACCACGGTGCCCGAGGTTTGACATGGCAAAGGAGGCCAGCTGCAGGCTGCAGCGGTGCAGAAGGAAGAGAGCTGTTGGCCTCCTGTCCCTGGAACTGGGACTGCCTGGGCGGGCAGAAAAGTTACCAGACTCCACAATACCCTGGAAGCCTTGGGACCTGTCCCTCGTCCTAGCCCACTTCAGACTCAGATGTAATCAATTCTGTCTCCTTGGGACAGGTTCTGGGCTCCCTGCCAGCTCCTTCCTCCAGTCTCCAGGAGCATTGTGGATGTGTGGGTGGGCGAATGGCCGATGTGTGGAGAGACTGATGGTGTGTAGCTGGATGGATGATGGTGGGTATATGGATGGATGGATGATGTAGCGTAAGTAGATGTGATAGATAACAGAAGACTCCTGGGTGGGTAGGTGGGTGGGTGGGTAGATGACAGGGAGACGAATGGGTCAGTGGTGGGACAAACGGATGGTGGGTGAGTGAGTAGATGGTTGGGTGGATGGTTGAATGGATGATGGGTGTGTGAATGGATGGGAAGTGATTAGGTGGATGAGGAGTGGGTCAAGTGGTTGATGGGTGGGAGGGTGTGGATGCATGATGTGCGGGTGGATGGATGGTAGGTGTATAGATGGAGGGTGAGGGAGATGTATAGGTGAGTAGATGGATAGATGGATGGATGGTTGGATGGATGGGTAGGTGATAGGTATGTAGACTGGTAGTGATGGATAGATGCATATTTAGGGAGAAATCTTTTCTCAGAGAGTTTGTGAAAAACACCAAACCTGGATGGCAACAGGAACACAGATGATCCTGAGCATAGGGGTCTGATGCCTTCCTTGTGGTTTTAGATCTTATTTTATGGTTATTCAGTAACTCCTGCATTAACCACATTAACCACAGGTCTTCACTGTCTTTGGAACAGTCAGCAGATTCTTTTCAGCAGGCTTACCTTTGGCTGGGGTCATGCTCTCTCAGGTTTAGGTAAACCACAATCCTTTCCTCGGAGCCTTTCTGAAGGGTGGTAGAGAGGGGCCGAGCAGAGTGGGAGCGCCAGCTCAAGACACTCCACCTGGATGCAAAGAGAAGGTAGAGTAGGGCCACCCACCTGAGTGCCAGCTAGCTGTGAGCCAGGATCACCCGGCACCACCCCTGCGCTCCACAAGAAGTGGCCCCAGGGCCCTGTGCTCCGGGAGGGAGAGACTTGTTCCCTGAGGCTGCCTACTTGGTAGCCAAAGAGGGGCTTCCCAGAGCTGGTCCAGCAGGGCCCATCGTAAGGGTAGGGTGGCAAGACCAGAGAAGTCAGGGTCCCTAGTCTGAAGACGGTTCTGCGGAGCCATCCTTCCCTTATCTCCTTTACCTGAACTGAATCAACTGCATAGGTATGTGCTATCGATCCCAGCTACAAGTCCTATTCTGTGGGCCCTGTGCATACGTGACCATGCACAAATATGAACATGCACATGCATGCACTCGCGCGCACATGCACACACACACACACACACACACACACACACACACACACAGACATAACTACTTTTGAGATACCATCTCACCGGAGTCAGAATGGCTATCATCAAGAAATTAACGGACAACAATCCTTGGCAAGGATATGGGAAAGAGGAATTTCATTGTTCAGGTTAAAGAGCAAAAGAAGCGGACATTTCAGACATTGGGTTGTCGTCGCCCCCCCACCCCCACCCCTGCCTGCCTTCCCCTGTGACAGGTGTCCTGGGAGCACTTCACCACTAGGGGGCACAGGTTTCATGGACTGCCTGGGAGCTGCTGAGCACTCCATGCTGACACTGGAGTCGGCTTGCAGTTGTTCTCACAGGCAGCTGCCGAGAATAGGTCTGTCTCTCTAGACCCACCAAAATCCAGGCTTTGCACTTTCTCACCAAGGTGTGTATATGAAGGGAGGTCTACAGAGTGAAGATCTGTGAGTGTGTCAGAGACCCTCATATGTGGCCTCTGCAGGTAGACAGATTTGATGATGTGAATACCACATTTGCTTCTCTCCTCCCAGGTGTGGTATCGAGAGGATGTCAGCCACCCCAACCCAGAAGGCTCCTCCTGGTCTCTTGTGGATACCCCAGGAGAGGTGGTCCAGATCAGCTGTGGGCCTCATGACCTCATATGGGCCACCCTCTGGGAGGGGCAAGCCCTGGTCAGAGAAGGAATCTGCAGGAATAACCCAAAAGGTAGCCAGCCCCGTAACAGGAAGCGGGGTACTTCCTGTCCAGAATCTTGGCTGATGGAGGCTGCCTGGGGTTTCTTTGGGGACTGGCAGGAAGTTCCTGGTCCATAGTGGAGCCTCCTGGGTCTGAAAATGGTATCATGCACGTCTCCGCGGGAGTCAGTGTGGTCTGGGCCATCACAAAGGACCGCAAAGTAAGAGCTGGGGGCTGGAGCTGGGGTGGGTAATGGTGCCATTTAATACCAAGGGTTTTTGTTCCTGTGAGCATCTTCTAAACCCATTAGTACAGATCCTGTGAGTTTTTCTTTTCTTTTTGAGATGGTATACTAAACATAGTATGTAGCAGAGGCTGGCCTTGAGCTTCCGACCCTCCTGCTCAGATTACAGACATTTACCATCATACCTGGCTGACGCAGTGCTGGGGACCAAACCCTGGACTTCATGCATGCCAAGCAACTCCTCTACCAGCTGAGCCACATCCCCAACCCCTACTGCGAGCTTTTTCTGGTGTTGAAATCATCACCCACCTCTGGGATGTTTGATGCCGGCTTGTGGTACCCTCACTCACATCCCTGGACTAAAATACTGAACAGCCATGTTTATTATTCTATAGGCCAACCATATCAGATAATGGGAAGCCAATATGCCAGCAACCTTGGCCATTTAAATGCTTTTCTTCTCTCCTCTGCCACTTGTATCTTACCAGAGGCAGGTCCAGTCACATTAGCCAATTTTATATGCCTTTGTGAAATCTATCTGTCCATCTATCATCTCCCTGTCTGTTGTGGTGCTGGGGGAAGGAAGCTAGGACCTTGTACATCATGGATTCATTCTAACTGTATGTAGGAGCCATTCCTGCCAACCCAGTACCTTAAAAAGATTTTCTGGAATGAGCCAGTGAGGTGATTCATTGGGTAAAGGTGCCTGCCACTAAGCTTGACAACCTGAGTTCAAGCCCCAGGACATACGTGGTGGAGGGAGAGAACCAACCCCCACAATTGTCCTCTGACCTCCACATGCAAGCTGTATGATACGTGTCCCTCTCTGCCCACCCCCCAAATAAATAAATAAGCTCCCCTCAGATTCGGAGGTGGCTCAGTTGGTGGGTAAAACACTTACTTGCCTTGCTATCATGAGGACCTGACTTCCAGCCCTAGACCCGATGTGAGAGTGCTGGGCATGCTGGTGTGTGCTTGTAATCCCCTTGCTGGGAGGTGGGATCAGACGGATCCCTGGAGCTTGCAGGCCGGCCCGCCAAGCTTACTTGGCAAGGTTTAGGCTGGTGAGAGACCCTGTCTCAAAAAAAAACCAAGGTGGACGGCACTTGTGGAATGACAGATGAGGTTGTCCTCTGCCCTGCACGCATATCTGCATGCTCAAGCACACAGACAGACAGACAGATGGATGTCCGGACGGATGTGCGTGCGCGCACATACAGACACACACACACGCACGCACGCACGCACGCACGCGCGCAGACCTCGGTCTCCAAAGATCTCCAGGAATGCATGCTTCTTTCTGATTTTCCAGGTGTGGTTCCGAAGGGGTGTCAACTCCCACAACCCCTGTGGCACCAGTTGGATCGAGATGGTTGGAGAAATGACAATGGTCAATGTGGGGCTGAATGACCAGGTAGATATGCACGTGGTTCATCCCAGTACAGCTTATCTACCTGCCACCCTCCCGTCCCTTCTTCCTCAGCAGGGATTCCAGATGAGCACAGTGAGGGTACATGGGGGTGGGGAGAGTGAGGGGGTTCTAGAGTTCTGGCATCTCTATTTGGCTCAAGGTCGTTTCACTTAGGACCCTGCAGGGCAGTCTCCTGGTGAGGAAGGGTGGGGCATGCATTCTAGCTATAAGAAGGTAGCATTGAGAGACTTGGGGTGGGGGGCGTTGCTAAATGAGAGAACTGTGTTCCTTCTCTTTGACTCTGTGATGCCATGTTTTTCTCATGGATGTCATCTTTACAGTAGGACAGTGTTTCCTTCCTCCTAAAAAATAGTGCGGTTTGGGGCTGGAGAGATGGCTCAGTGGTTAAGATCACTGGCTGCTCTTCTAGTGGACCCGGGTTCGATTCCCAGCACCGTATGGCTCACAACTGTCTTTAACTCCAGTTCTAGGGGATCCAACTACCTCTTCTGGCCTCTGCAGGCACCAGACATATATGTGGTACACAGACATGTATTCAGACACAACATTAGACACATAAAATAATGGGTTTTTTGTTTTGTTTTGTTTTTGTTTTTTGAGACAGGGTTTCTCTGTGTAACCCTGGCTGTCCTGGAACTCGCTCTGTAGACCAGGCTGGCCTCTAACTCATAGATCCACCTGCCTCTGCCTCCTGAGTGCGGGGTTTAAAGGTGTGCCCCACCACCACCCATCTAAAAAATAATTTTTATAAAGATGTGAGGGGTTGGAGAAGTGGCTCAGTGGTTTAAAGTGCTTACTACTCTTACAGAGGACCCTGGTTCAGTTCCCAGCACCCACATTGGACAGCTCACAGTTGTCTATAACTCCAGTTCCTGGGGATCAAACACATTCTTCTGGCCTTTGCAGGCACATGCACACCTGTGGTGCACATAAACTCGTTCAGGGACAGACATACTTATAAATAAATAATTCTTGGGTTAGATCCCTAGTGCCACATAAAACCAATGTTGTGCATGCCTGCAATCCCAGCATGGGGAGGTGGAGGCAGGAGGATCAGAAGTTCAAAGTCATCCTTGCTGACATAGTAAGTTCCAGCCCAGCCTGGGCTACATGAGGCCCTATCTCAAAAAATAAAACACGAAACTGGAGAGATGGCTGAGCAGTTAAGAGCACATATTGCTCTTGGGAAGATCCAAGTTCTGCTCCCCGTACCCATCTTGGGACAGCTCACAACCACCTCTAACCAAGGGATCCAATGCCTTCTGGCCTCCATGGGCCCCTGCATTTGTATGCACACACCTACACACATACACACAAAAATACACATAATTAGTTTTTTGTTTTTTTTTTAATTAAGGCAAAAGCACCAAGAGGACTCTGTGTCCCAGCACAGTACCTGTCAGCCCTGTCTACCCTGGACCTTGTCATCCCATAGCCCCAGTCTGAAGTTTTGGAGACCCAGAGCCAGGCTTCTGATTCTCTGGATTTGCTCTAACCTCTCACTTCCCCCAGCCCTGCCAGCCTTTTCCTGCCTGGATTTCCGGGTTTCTGCAATCATCTGCCACCCCCACCAGATATTCCTAGTCCTGACAAATGCACTCCTACTTGCCCCCTGTGTCACGATAAGGGGACTCCTGTCTGCATTTGCATACCTGTCCTGCAGCCCTATTGAGCACTCCTGGACCCTCCACTCTTCCCCAGCCCCTGACAGAAGGGGTAGGAGCTCCAGGTATGTGCCCAGCTGCCTCTCAACAGCACCCCTGTCTGTTCCAGGTCTGGGGTATCAGCTGTGAGGACAGAGCTGTGTACTTCCGACAGGGCGTCACCCCCAGTGAGCTCAGCGGGAAGACATGGAAGGCCATCGTTGTGGGCCGAGAAAGTGACCGGTCACACTCCGGCAGCTCATCCAGTCTCCTCAGGTGACACCAGGCAGCAGGGCACAGAGGAGTTGGGTGGGACAGACTGTCTGTGGCCTCATGGGGCAAGGCCAATGACCTTGCAGAAAATCAGTCTTTATCAGAGGATTGTGAGTTCTAGACAAGCCTGAGCTGCACAGTGAGACTTTGTTCCAACAAAAACGAAAAGACAAAAGAAAAAATTCTGTAGCTAGGCACCCTAATCATATCTTGATTACTATGATAAAACACTCTTACCAGAAGCAATTTAGTGGAGGAAAGAGTTTATTTCAATTGCAAGCCATAGTCCATCATTGAGGGAGTCAAGACAGGAACTTGAAGGCAGGCCTGCTTGCTGGTCCACACATTGAGCATTACCTCTGACTAAAGAAGTTACAGCCAAGCGAGGAGTTACAACCTGAACTATGCAGGAACGCTGCTTACCGGCTCACCCACAGGCTCATGCCTATCTAGCTTTCTTCTATAGCTCAGGACCACTTGCCCAGGGAATGGTGCTGCCCACAGTGGGCTGTGCCCTCTACATCAATTAATTATCAAGACTCCCCCACAGACTTGCCCACAGGCCAGTATGACCTAGGCAATTCCCAGTTGAGAGTCACCTCCCAAATGACTGATTCTAAGCTTGTCAAGTTGACAGTTGAAGCTAACCAAGACACTGGGTAATAGTTAACAGTTGCATGGATTTTTAAGTGTGCAAAATGCTACTGGATTGTATGCTTTAAAGTAGTCAGTGTAGTCCAGAGATGGTAGTACACACCTGTAATCCCAGTGCTTGGGGATGTGGAGGCTGGAGGGTCATAGTGAGTATGATGCTAACACCCTGTTTCAAAACAGCAACAGCAATAAAGGTCAACTTTAGTTGGGCATGGTAGCACGTGCCTTGTAATCCCATCACTCAGAGGCTAAGGCAGGAGGATCACAAATTCAAGGGCTGCCTGGACTACAGAAGGAGTTCAAAATTACCTACAAAGGTAATTTAGTGAGGTCATCTTAAAATACAAAAGTACAGCTGGGTGGTGGTGGCACATGCCTTTAGTTCCAGCAGAGGCGGGTGGATCTCTGAGTTTGAGGCCAGCCTGGTCTACAGAGCGAGTTCCAGGACAGCCAAAGCTGCACAGAGAAACCCTGACTCAAAAAAACCAAAATAGATAGATAGATAGATAGATAGATAGATAGATAGATAGATAGATAGATAGACAGATAGACAGATAGATAGATAGAAGATAGATTGCTCTTTGTTAAACCACTTCTCTAGCCCTGGATTTAATCCTCACTCCTACAATAATAATAATAACAATAATAATAACACCAACAAAAACAGAAGAAGAAAAAAAACCCTCAGTATACTTTCCCCTAATCAGAGAGACACCAGAGAGCTGGTGATGTTGGAGCAGTGCTCGTCTATCATGCACGAAGTTCTGGGTTACATCCTCAACACCACATGAACTAGGTATGGCGGTACACTGTAATCCTGGCATTTGGAAGGTAGAGGCAGGAGAATCAGGAGTTTAAGGTCATCCATGGTTATATAATGAGTTTGAGACCAGCCCTGGGATACATGAGACCCTGTCTCGGTACTCCGGTTGAGTGTGGTGGGATTGCTATAAATTCAGGGGTAGCTACAGAATGAGTTCCAGGCAACATGGAATATAGCCTGTCTGTGTCATGGAGGATAACCCTTGAACTCCTGGTCCTCCTGCCTCTACCTCCCCCAAACTGAGATGACAGGCGTGCACCCAGTTTTATGGGGTGCCGAGAACCAAACTCAAGGCTTCACCCATTCCAGGCAACTGCTTTACCAACTGAACTACTTCCCCAGCCCATCTAAGAACAACAAATCCACATCCCCCTTCAATCCTTTGGGGTGTGATGGGGTCTTCAGCCCCTGGGAAGCAGAGTCCATGTGTGCTGGACAGGAGCAGCAGACAGCTCCGTGAGCTTGCGACTTGGCTGAATCCACACAGTTAGTTCCAGTGGCAAAACACATCTTCCACCAGGAAGTGAGTTTGTCCTGTTTTGTCCCCAGCGCTGGCTGCTTCTTCGGTGATGAGGTGAGGGGCAGTGGTTCGGAGTCTGCACCCAGTGATACCGATGCCTCCTCGGAAGCCGAGAGACAGGGCCCCGAACAACCTCTCCCCAAAGAATCTTTGGACAATTCCAGGAACCTTAAAGAGAGCTTGTCCAAGGGCTCCGAGACCAGCAGGAACACCGAGCAAAGCATGGAGAACTCCTGCCTGGCCAAAGGCGAAGGGAAGGCTCCTGAGGCCTCTAGCGCCGATGAGTGCCACGGCCCAGCCTCCACACCAGCCGAGCTGCCCTGGACCAACATTGACCTAAAGGAGCCCAAGAGGGTGTCTAACCAGCCAGCTGCAGGCTTTCCTGAGACTACAGGCCTCTCCTCCCTGGGGCTCTTCCCACTGGGCATGGAGGAGCCCTACGGGGCAGATGACCATCCTCTGTGGGCCTGGGTGTCTGGAGGAGGGTGTGCCGTGGAGGCAGGCTCTGTGCTCAAGTGGTTCACTGTCCAGCCAGGTGAGGGAGCCCATGGGACTGGTGTGTCTCCAAAGCGTCCCCGTGAGTGTCTGTGGGTGCGCGGGGTATAGGTTAGCCTGAGGACCGGCCAACTTGCCGCCCTGCCTGATGGCTCTGTGCTCAACAGCCTTAACTAGGCAAGACCTTGGGTCAGTCCAGCCTTCTGAGGCTCCAGGGAGGAAGGCTCACAGGGCAGTTTGTAAGATGGAACTTTCTGGCAAGAACAGATTGGAGCTGGGGAGGTGTCTCCATGGGTAAAATGCTCGCTGTGCAAAGCATGAGGACCTGAGTCCTCTAGGGAGAGCCCAGGTACGAGTTGGGTATGGCGGTATATGCCATTAACCACAGTCCTGGAGCTCACTGGCCAGGCAGCGAAAGTAGTGAGAGATCCTGTCTCAAAGAAAAAAAAGTAAGGTGGAGAAATGATTGAGAAAAGATACCCCGCCATCAGCACATACACACACAAAGAGAAGGAAGGAAAAGAGAATTTATTTATTTATTTTTATTTTTTATTTTTTTTGGTTTTTTGAGACAGGGTTTCTCTGTGTAGCTTTGTGCCTTTCCTGGATCTCGCTCTCTGGACCAGGCTGGCCTCGAACTCACAGAGATCCGCCTGCCTCTGCCTCCCGAGTGCTGGGATTAAAGGCGTGCGCCACCACCGCCCGGCGGAAAAAAATAATTTAAAGACTGGTTTGGGGACTATTGGAGTTGCTGCAACAAAAACCCCTGCCAAGGAGGGTTTAGGAGGGAAGGCTAATTTTGGCATCATGGTGGAGGGAGCCACACTGCACCCACAGTCAAGAAACAGGGATGGGTGCTGTTTTCCTTTTTATTCAGGCTGGGGCCCCAGCTCATGGGATGGTGCTGCCCCACATTCAAGGTGGGTCCGCCCATCTCAGTTAACCCTGTCTAGACACTCCTTCGCTGGGTCTGGATCCTGTCAGATCATCACAGGGATGGGGGTGTAGGGAACCACACCAGCCACTTGTCCAGCTGCAGGCAGGATGGCACCTGGCCTGAGGCTCTGGCCTCTCGCAGGCCTGTCCTCGTCAGTGCAGACGCTGTCCCTGTCCATCACGCCCGCCCAGACCGCGGCCTGGAGGAAGCAGATCTTTCAGCAGCTCACGGAAAGGACCAAGCGGGAGCTGGAGAGCTTCAGACACTACGAGCAGGCTGTGGAGCAGGTAGGGCTGGCTCTGCCGCACTCCGTGTGCTTGTTCGGAGATCGGGTCTCACTGTGCCCCCACGCTAGCCTGGAACACGTTCTGTAGCCCAGGCTGATGTCACCTTGGTCATCCAACTGCCTCCGCCTCCCGAGTGCTGGGGTCACAGGCACTCGCCACCACACCAGCTCCTGCTCGTTTAGTGATGGCTTCTTCGCTGTATGCCAGCCCTGATGCGAGGTGTTTGTCCCACACACCCAGCAGTACTTCCAGGTCCCAAAGCAGATCCAAGGATAAGGAATAGAGTTGGTGGTTTATTCATCTATCCTGAAGGACTTTTCTTGGGGCCCCACTGCCTTCAGGGCACCCTGCGGGCCCCGGGAAGCCAGTGTCCTCAAAGGGTGGTGGACAGGGTGGAGAAAGACCTACCATGCCACCTTGTCTGTCCCCTTCCAGGAGCCTAAACTTCCAGGTGTGGTATTTTGATGAATTGAGTCAGGATGGAGTTGTAGACAGTCACTGCCCTCCCCAAGGTCACCCTCCTTGGCATACCTCATACCCTTGAAGGCAGAGACCCAACCTTGGATGTGTGTCATAGTCAGGCCAGGGAAAGAGAAATTAAATAGAACACAAGAAATCTTGGCCTAGGCTGGCCCAGAAGCTTGTGGGCCTGTGCACCTGGCAGCCTGAGACCTTGATTGCCAGGACTGACTCCCTCTCGGATTTTGGCCAGGTGTGACCTCTTCCTTGAGCCTCAGTTTCCCTGTCCAGAACATGGGCTAAGGATGTATGTGTCCACAGAAACTGCTGAGACAGCTGTGTGTCTGGCGCCACCTAGTGTCCACTTGTGGCACTGACATCAGTGGAAGTGAGAAACAGCTAGGAGGGAGGAGGCAAAGGAGAGGCCAAGGGCTAGAATGGTCGTGAGGCTCTGGGAAAGAGCTGCCTGTGGCCTCTCCCAACCGCTCTGGGTTGTCCGTGTCACAGTCGGTGTGGGTGAAGACCGGGGCCCTGCAGTGGTGGTGTGACTGGAAGCCCCACAAATGGGTGGACGTCCGTGTGGCCCTGGAGCAGTTCACAGGACATGACGGGACTCGAGACAGCATCCTCTTCATCTATTACATGGTCCATGAGGAAAAGAAGGTACAGGGTGGGAAGCCCTTGTCAGGGGAGGAGGGCCGTCAAGGGATGGCGCTGGAGGTGCTAACCCCAGAACTGTCCTCATGGTCAAAGCCCAATGTGGGCACATGTGGGCCTGTGCTGCGGCCTCACCACACCAGCACCCCTCTGACAGTAGCTGATTTTTTTTTTTAATCCAAATATCACTGTATATTTTCCTAGTCCTTTTTATTTTGAGATGGAGCCTCACTAAGTTAACCAGCATGGCCTGGAACTCCCCACGTAGCCTAGGATGGCCTTGAACTCACCATCCTTTATGTCACCCTCCCAGGTGCTGGGGTCACACGTTTGAATCGTGCTTGGCCGGACTTTGGCCTTTGAGATGAGGCTAGAGGTTGGGAAGATGACGCCTAGTCTCACGTGTGCCAGGCAGTCAACTTAAAGGTGTTTTTTTTTTAGGAGGAGCAGGTGGGAAACAGGCTCTCATGCACCACCATGCCTGGTCTATGCTGTGCTGGGGATTGAACTTGGTGCATGCGAGACAAGCACTCTATGAACTGATCACAGCCTCGGCCCCAAAGCACTTGTTCATCAAGTATAGCTTCAGCACTAGCAATTGGGTCACGAGGCCCAAGAACGAGGTCTAGATGAGGGTCCTTGCGTAAGGTGACAGGCTCACCATGCACCCCATCCCAACAGTACCTACATGTGTTCCTGAATGAGGTGACCGTGCTGGTCCCAGTGCTTAATGAAGCCAAGCACTCCTTTGCCCTCTACACTCCTGAGAGGACGCGACAGAGGTGGCCCGTGCGTCTGGCTGCCGCCACAGAGCAAGACATGAATGACTGGGTGAGTGATGGGGGTCTGAAAGGGCTTAGCGAGAACTGACCACCCAGGCCTCAGCCTGCCCGGCAGTGACCACCTGTGTACCCACGCCAGCTCGCCCTGCTCAGCCTGTCCTGTTGTGAGAGCCGGAAAGTCCATGGACGCCCATCCCCGCAAGCCATCTGGTCTGTCACCTGCAAGGGTGACATCTTTGTGAGTGAGCCCAGCCCAGACCTGGAAGCCCGTGAGCACCTGCTACCCTGCGACCAGATGTGAGTGGGCTGTGCCCTAAATAGACCTGGTACCTGGTCCCTCACACCGCCACCCACCCACTCTGAGGCTCCAGAGCTTGTGTTTCTAGAAAAGGCTTCCTTAGTAGGACCTGAACCCGCATACTGCAGCTTTTCACTGACCAGCCAGAAAAGTGGTTAGCTGTTTTCCTGGACCCTGAGACCCACTGAACCTGTTCAGGGCTGATCTCAGAGGCCATTGGTACCTACCAAATAGCTCTGGAGTAGCCTGGGGTACTTGGAGTGTGGTGTAGCCTAGGGTACTTGGAGTGTGGTGAATGCGATCTAGTCCCACCCCAAGGGACTTCCAGGGAAAAAGCAAAGAAACCACATTTCTCTCGCCAGACCTGAACCTGGAAGCTCAGTCCCTTTCAGCTCTGCTGAGACCCTGCGGTGTGGGCTCCCCGGAAGCAGAGAGGAGAGGGAGAGAGAAGCTCGGAATGTGTCTTAAGGGTGGAAGTCTTAGGAGTGGGGCAGAGAAGCTCTTGGGAGAATGGGGATGGGTTCTCATTGCCTTTAGCTATGGGGGATCCTAGAGCAGGGGTTTCTCTGTTGGGGCATTTGAAGCCATGGAGGGGGTAGGACACTGAGAATTTCAGTTGTTAGAGTATTTGCCTAGAATGTAGGAACCTTAGGTTCAATTCTCAGTACCCCATAAACTGAGTATCGTGGCACATGCCTTTAGTCCCAGTACTTGGAGGTGGAAGCAGGAGGATCGGAAGTTCAAGGTTATCCTCGGCTGCATAGAGAGTTTGAGGACAGCCTGGGATCCATGAGACATGATACAAGAGGTTCTCAAGGGACAGGTAGGAGCAGGGCTCTGGGGAAGAAGAGGATGGGCGAGGACTGCCAGGGAAGCCCTGGGCTCCCTTAGCAGTGACCACAGTCCAGCCCAGGAATCAATCATATACCGGAATTTCCCATGGGTAGCCAGGGCACTCATCCTGGTGGCGGAGGCAGAGCCTACAGAAAACCAACCCACCTTCCGACTTGGGAGGTGACTGTCTCCGGGTAGCCTTGCTGGGATGGCTTGGAAGCCAGCTGGCCACACTACCTTACACAAAGGATTAAATGGCACGTCCCCTGCTCTCTGCCATGACATTTAAGCCTGGATGCACCTAGCACACTGTGACCAACCTGACTCCACTTCCCAGCTCTGAGAGGGGAGCACGATGGATTAGACCCGAGTCCTGTCCCGTGGTCATTGTGGCCTAAGGGTGAGGGGGGACAAGATCTTAGGGACACCCTGCCTCTTGTATACCACTCCCGAATTGGTTAACTCAAACAGGAGCCAAGTGGGTGGGTCTGTTGTACTGGCATGGAGGTCTCAGACTTGTAGTATTTGGCCACGTGGGGCCTGTTGGATAACTGGACTGAGGGGCTTTTGTCACTCCTGCAGGTTCTGGCGGCAGATGGGAGGCCACTTGCGGATCATAGAGGCCAACAGCCGCGGTGTGGTGTGGGGCATTGGCTATGACCACACAGCGTGGGTATACACAGGCGGCTATGGCGGAGGCTGCTTCCAAGGTGAGGATGACTCCGAGCACCCGAGGCTGGCAAGATCAGTTCCCAACACCCTCTGAGTCTAACCTCCCCTGATCCCATCTGGCTAGCCTTCCCAGTGCCCCGGGCTGCTGTCCCACAGCTGGCTGACAGGTGACCTTCACCACTGCCAGCCTCCACAGAAGGCCATCCCAGGCCAATCCATGGCACTTGAGAACCCAGAGAATAGATAGGCCTAGCCTCTGAGATGCCCTCTGGGGATCCCACCAGCAGAGCAGAGGACCTCGAAGGTTCTAGAACAGCAGCTGCCTCTAGTATGTCCAGCACCTCATTTCATAGATGAAGTCGCAGAGTACTTTGGGGTACTCCAGAACCCATGCTCCCTGATTGTACCAAATTTCAAACTCTTTAGTGAGAAAGTGAGTCATCCCCACCACAGGGATCCCCAAGTTTAGGGTGGAAAGTAGAGACAAAAGCAAACTCGGAGGCGTGTTCTATGCCACAGCCCCGATACCCCACGGTGAGGAAGTAGTTGACCCTGGAGAACTGGGGTCCACCAAAGGAACCTACAGCCTCACTGGCCAAAGAACTTCCCTGGCCTCGAGGCAGCAATTGCTTTGGTCTCTGTCCTGCCTGTGAGGACATCCAGACTCACAGAGGTCAGATGTGTGGGCCGAGGTAGCTTTGCTAATAAGGTGAGCCTGGCAGGCACCCGCTGGGCACTGGATAAGAAGACAGGGTCTCTAAGAACGGAGGAGGGCCAGTTGGGCGGTCGCTTGCTTTTACTTCCAGCACTCAGGAAACTGAAGCCGGCAGATCTCTGTGTGTTGGAGGCCAGTCTAGGACATACAGTGAGACCCTGTTGCAGATCTCTCCCACGGAAGCTATGCGGTCCCAAAGGAATTATGAACACTCAAGAGACAGAAACCCAAGCGAGGCTGGTCCCTTTGAGATCCAGTCACCCATCTCAGCGTCCCCGCTCTGATCTGTTCAGACAGAAAGGCCAGGTTCCTGGCTGCAGCCTCAGGGTTAATGTGGCCTGGGTCCCAGCAGCCTCTTCTCCCCACTTCTCCAGGCCTGGCCAGCAGCACCAGCAACATTTACACACAGTCAGATGTGAAGAGTGTCCACATCTACGAGAACCAGCGTTGGAACCCTGTCACAGGCTATACCAGCAGGTAAGTGACGTGGATGCTTGGCGAAGGTGCCGTCTGGTGAAGGTGCCGTCTGGCCAAGGCCACAGACCTGGCAAAAGCTGGTTCAGCATAACCTGGAGCTGCTGTCAAGGCCTCCAGCCTGGAAGTAACTAGATGGTGTGTCTTTTTTAGGTGTGTGTGTGAGTGTGTGCACCTCTGTTCATGTGGAGCATACACATGTTTGTGTGGGTGCATGTGTATATGGAGGCCACCAAGCTCAGGTGTCATCTGTACCTCTCAGTGATAGGGTTTCAAGTATGGACCGCTGTACCCAGCTTCTCTTTTCTCCTCTAAGATTTATTTTCTTTTTAAATGTGTGTGTGTGTGTGTGTGTGTGTGTGTGTGTGTGTGTGTGCGCGCGCGCGCGCGTGCGCGCACGTGCACAAGTTTGTGCACATGAGTGCAGGTGTCCACGGAGGCCAGAAGAGTGCTGGATCCCCAGAGCAGGAGTTGTGAACCTCCTTCCATGGGTGCTGGGAATCAAACTCAGGTCCTCAGTGAGAGCAGTAATCCCTGAGCCGCCTCAGCCCTGGCCCGACTTCGTACGTGGGTTCTGTGGGTTGGAACTGAGTCCTCATGCTTGCAAGGATAGCTTTTACCGACTGCACGGTTCCCCAGACTCTTCCCTTTCTTCTTCAACTCTGTTCCTAGACCCTGTCTCTGTTGACAGATGGCCCAGGGGTGAAAAGTGCACACTACTGCAAAGCCCTGAGTTACTAACATGACCTCCTGTCACTCCAGCTCCAGGGGGTCTCATGTTCTCTTCTGGCCTTTGCAGGCACCTGCACACACGTACACACACACCTGCACACACACAAATACATATACATAACTTTTTGTTTGTTTTCAGTTTTGCTTTTTCAAGATAGGGTTTCTCTGTGTAGCCCTGGCTGTCCTGGAACTCACTCTGTAGACCAGGCTAGCCTCAGAGATCCACCTGCCTCTGCCTCCTGTGCTGGCATTAAAGGTGTACACCACCACACCTGGCTGGGAATACATTTTTTTTTTTAATATTTAAAAATAAAATGTAAGTAAAGGCCATAGAGCTATTCATCTCCCTCCCCAGGACTTCTGAGCTGGGTATAGCTCATGCCTTGTAATCCAGAACTCAGGAAGCTGAGGCAGCCACCTAGTGTGTCCCAGGACTATAAGGTGAGAGACTGTCTCACAAAGCAACAAAAACAAAAATCCTTTTGAGAATTCTTATTAGTGGGTAGTCACAGCTAGCCCAAACCACTCAGCTTGGTGACTGTCACATCAGAACCTGCCCAGACAACTTGTGCATGAAGGACATGAAGGACCATGTAGGTCTCTGTGGTGTCTGGTCGGTGGACACTGAAATCTGGAGTCCCAAGGAGCTGGGATTGCAAATGTGTGCCACTGCCCGGCTTTTTTTTTTTTAGCGTGGATTTGGGGCTCCAACTCAATTCCTCATGCTTTCAAGGCAAGTTCTTCACTGCCCGAGCCGTTCTGCACCCCTCCAGCTCTGAATTTTCTCTTCTTATGAAGACATTGGTTTTATTAGCTTAATGTTCACTCTAATGACGTCACAAAGTACCTGAAAGGGATGAGGCCAGTGAGAGGCTTACCAGACAGACAGACAGACAAACAAGCAAACAAACAACAAAACGCTTGCTGCCAAGCCCGACAACTCCGGTTCAAACCCTGGGACCCACATGGTTGAAGGAGAGGACTGACTCCCCCAAATTGTCCTCTGACCTCCACGGGTGTGTACCACACACACACACACACACACACACACACAAATCAACAAGTCAGTATAATGTTTTAAAATGGGAGAAAGCTGTACTTGGCTCATGGCCTCAGGGGTTACAGTCCTTGCTGGCTGCGTTGTTTGGGGGCCTGAGGTGGAATGTCACGGTGGAAAGGCGGAGAGAAAGCGAAACTGCTCACCCGGCATCCGGGAAGCAGAGAGGCAGCAGGCAGATGTACCCCATGATAACACATTGCCTGTGACCTCCTTCCTCCAGCCAGACCCCCTTCACAGTGCCACCACCTCCCACAGTGGGCTGTTCAGATCTTGACTCCATCAGTGGAGTAGGTTAGAGCCTTCATGGCCTGTTTATAAACTCTGGAGATGCTCGGAAGGGCGTCTATTACTTATTCTCTTAGGTGTTCTCAATCTGAGCAAGTTGGCAATCATCATCGGCCAGGGCTACACAGAGAAACCAACAAAAAAGATTAGCCATCCTTTCCAACGAAGGTCCCATCCATGGTTACTGGGCGAGGGATGCAGCATCTTGTGGGTTAGGGCACAACTATTAAGACCATAACACAAGGGAAGGAGAGCCAACTCCCAGGCCACACGGTGAGCCATGGCCTCAATAGACGGTTTGGTTGTTATGGTCCAGGCACTGTGGTGACACAAGGTGATTTCAGTTGCTCTGCCCCCCTGGGGCAATTCTGGTTTTGTCCATTACCCCTGGTGTGGGAGTGGGTCTAGAGGTGGCTTGTTCAGGCAGTTCGGCCAGGTCCCCAGCAAGGATGAGATAAGAACCTATTACCAAAAAAAAAAAGAAAATCATGCCGGGCGGTGGTGGCGCACACCTTTAATCCCAGCACTCGGGAGGCAGAGGCAGGCGGATCTCTGTGAGTTCAAGGCCAGCCTGGGCTACCAAGTGAGTCCCAGGAAAGGCGCAAAGCTACACAGAGAAACCCTGTCTCGAAAAACCAAAAAAAAAGAACCTATTACCAGGAGTGTCTGGGCAGGGTGGTCTATTCTGAGTCCTCTGTCACCTCCCTGCATCTGTAATCCTGCTCCAGGGGTCTGCCCACGGACCGGTACATGTGGAGTGATGCCACAGGGCTGCAGGAATGCACCAAGGCCGGCACAAAGCCACCGTCCCTGCAGTGGACCTGGGTGAGTCCCGCTCACCTCTGTGTGTGTGTGTGTGTGTGTGTGTGTGTGTACACACACGGTCTGCCGGCCCTGGCCCTCCCATCCCCCGGGTTTCTACTGGTCTGTGGGTTTTGAGGAAGAGAGTCTCCCATTCACACTGACTCACTCTTCCCCAGGTCTCTGACTGGTACGTGGACTTCAGTGTCCCCGGCGGCACCGATCAGGAAGGATGGCAGTACGCCAGTGACTTCCCCGCGTAAGCAGTCTCTCTGTGCCCGGGACCCTCTGCCATGCGAGTTCTGCCTCAGCCTGGCTGAGTGGCAGCACCCACCCCAGTGTTGTTATCTCAGCTGCTTCAGAGTTGGGGTAGGAGGGACCTGGGGAGCTCCGCTTACACCTCTAGTTGTGGTAGAAGACTCTGCCCCTGCTGCGCCAGGTCTGAAGGTTCAGACAAAGCCCAGTCATGTCACGTTGGCTTAAGAGACTCATGAAGGGCAAGGGAAACCTGGGAATCCACTGGGGCTTCTGGGGAGCTATAGGCCCGGCCCTGAGTGACAGGTGATGGGAGAGGCAACGTGAGGGAGAGTTCCTGCTGAAGGGCAGTGGGAGTCCTTTGGAGTGAGGCGGAAGCCATCCCGGGAAGCCAGGCCTGCCAAGGCAAGTGGGTAGAAGGTAAAGTAGGTGGTATGTTAGGCTTGGGAGGTGGCTCAGCTGGTAAAGGGCTTGTTACTCAAACATGGGGCCTGGTTTGACCCCTACAACCCACTGACACACATATAATCCCAGCTCTGGGGAGTGGAGACGGAGGATCCCTGGGACTCACCGGTCAGCCTACCCTATCTCAAAGATGTAGGAGGGCGGGGAGTGGAGAGTGCCTGGTGAGTGGCGGCCAAGATTATTCTCTGTCCTCCGTGTACCCATACAGAGTGGGGATTGATGGCTATCGTACTGTATTGGGAGCCCTGAGGCTAGTTCAGGCCCCTCACAGTGCAAATGTCCAATCAGAATAATGAACCAGAAGAACCTAAGCCAGGGCCCCAGCTGGATGGCTTCTGAGCAGACTCAGGGTGGGAATCCAGATCATCCCCTCAGGTGTTAGCGAGGCCTCTCAGCCTGACTCTCCAGCCCTCAACTAGACCAGAGGCTCCCATTCCCCAAGCACGGTGCTGGGGAGGGCACAGGCCGAGCCGCTGAGCCCACCAGTCTGGACAGCCGCTGCCATGCCCAGGCCTCAGGGGCACCCCGGAAAGCTACACTTCTGCCCCGGCCACACTGAGGCAGCTAGGAGAACTATACGCAGCTACAGCTACTCCTCTGCTTCTGTGACCTAGAGTTGGGGAAAGAGTGTGTACAGTGTCACTTTCTAGAAAGTTCCACAAAGTGATCTTGACTGCACCGTTTCTTCCTCTTGCAGCTCTTACCATGGGTACAAAACCATGAAGGATTTTGTCAGGAGAAGGTGCTGGGCCAGGTGAGAGACAGAACTGTAGGGTCGTGGGTTCAGGCCCCGCCCCGCCCTGTTCTTCCTCTGTGCCCAGGGAAGGGGACGCTGGTTTCTCTTGAGCCAGACCTGCTGGCTTCTGACTTAAGTCCCCAGGAAAGAAGCGGGGAGGGAGGGAGAGAAACCGGAGTCAAAGTAAATGTCAGCCCAGGAAATGCCCGCGGGCTCCCCGCGCTCTGCTTTCTGAAGTTTGTTCTGAAGAGCAAATAAGAGAAATGTCACTGGCTGGGCTCTGCCCATAGGTTGGAGGGTGAGCTGGGGGAAGGGCAGAGGACGGACGGGAGCCCATCATTGCCACCCACTGGGCGCCCTGCCCCTCCCCTGAGGAGCCTGTGGTTCACCCTAGCCCTGCTCATCTTAGTTTCCGCATGCCGGGCTGTGCCCGCGGCAGCAGCAGGTAGTGATGGGCAGTGACATGCCCTGGGGCTTGCTGCCACCCCCCCCCCCCCCCCCCCGGTCCCTGCGCTCAGGCTCGTATTTCCCTGAACAGAAAATGCAAGCTGGTGACCAGCGGGCCGTGGCTAGAGGTGGCCCCTATTGCCCTCGGCGATGTGTCCATCATCCCAGAGGGTGCAGACGCGGATGGGCGAGGAGGACACAACATTGCGCTGTGGGCTGTCAGTGACAAGGGGGATGTCCTCTGCCGCCTGGGTGTGTCCGAACTCAACCCCGCGGTGAGCACCAGCCTCCTGGCCTTCAGGGTTGTTCGTCTGGAACAGTCTTCAGGGTTCTTGCTTGAGAGGTTTCCCCAGACCTGCCCAGAGTGGGTCTCCAGGGTGGGAAGATGTCCTATGCAATCCAAATGAGGCCGGTAGTGCCAAGGATGAGGTTGCCATGGAGACTCGCCATCTCTCCAGGCCTAGGAGTAAAGAGGCGGGGGCAGGGCCCAGGTGACACGGTGGCTCCTTAGCACCCTTGATGAAGTACACATGCTGTTACCTTTCCTTTGAGAGGCGTGAGTCCAGAGCTCAACAATGGGCCAAGGTAGACGGTACTTTGGGCTAGGTCAGACCACCCTGGACACCCTTCACCTCCCAGGCAGGCTTAGGTGCGTTATACCTCCTTTGAGTATCAGCCTCCGAGGGGGAGGCCAGGTGGTCCCCCTGGCCCCTCAGAGGTCTCCCTTGTCCTTCCATCTCCAGGGTTCCTCCTGGCTACATGTTGGCACTGACCAGCCCTTCGCCTCTGTCTCCATTGGGGCCTGCTATCAGGTGTGGGCTGTGGCCAGGGATGGCTCTGCATTCTACCGGGGCTCTGTGTCTCCCTCTCAGCCAGCTGGTGAGTGGCACCCACCCCCCACCTCTAGCCCCACGCTGGTGGAGTGTGGGAAGGAAGTTGCCCAGTAAGATGGTGGGTGGGTCCTCTGGGGCAGGCTCAGGGATGAGTAGGGCTTCACTCCGAGGCTCCCTCATCCACACAGGGACCGCTGGGACAGCACCCCTGGTGAGGGCTCCTGAGCTGTGGGACCACTCTTGTTATCTGGGGGTGTGAGCCATGCTGGCTTTTCCTTCACTGGGTTTTGCAGGGAGTTGAAGGGCAGTACTGAGTTCATGTGCCAACTGTGTGCCAGGCTAGGCATCTTCTGTCACATGGATGAGGTGGGCTTGATGGCAGAATCCAGGATGGACCCCAAAGGACCCTGGGCAAAGCTGAGATATTGGGGGGACGGCAGAGCCTGAGTTGGCCTTACGTGATGCTCAGCTCACACACTGAGCCCAAGCCACGCATTTGTTCAGCCTGGCCTGAAGGCTGGCTGCAAGGACTCAGCCTACTGTCAACTTTGGAGCACTAGACAGGCCTGGATTACCTCCTGAATCAGCTTTCCCCTCACAGGTGACTGCTGGTACCATATCCCATCTCCTCCCAAACAGAAGCTGGCACAGGTGTCTGTGGGCCAGACATCAGTGTACGCCTTGGATGAAAATGGCAAGTTATTTGAGAGTCTGCATGGTCAGTAGGGAAAATAGGGTCCCATGGACACCCCAGTATGATCATGACCAGGCCACAAGTAGGCTGAGATGCCATCCTTTGGAAGTGTTGTTCCCTTAGGGACAAGGGACTTTAGCTGTTAAGGTCACCCTCCTGCATTGTGGTCAACATGGAGACAGGGCACTGGCGCTCAGTGAAGTCTTGACCCTCAGGAGCCATGCAGGCAGGGCCTGGACCAAGACAAAACAGCAAAGCCCCTAGGACCCCTGCATGAGGCCAGAAACGTCAGCTCAGAGCCAGCCTCGGTCTCTCCCCTAACTTCCTTGGTTCGTGACACTAGCCCCAGATGCATCTAGAACATCATCTAGGAGCTCCTGGGTGTGGAACACAGCAGCCCCACAGGCAGCAGGGCCATTTCTGAGCCCTGTGTCACCTCAGACAGGGCCCTGGCCCATTCTTCTCAAGATTTTACCAACTGTATCGATGAGATGGGTAGAGAAGGCAGAATCAAGACTTTGGAGGCATGGTAGCGCAGGCCTGTGATCCGAGCGAGCATTGGGGAGGCAGAGGCAAGAGGATCAGAGGTTCGGACCATCCTCAGTAAGTTCGAGGCAAGCCTGGAGCCCATGAGACCCTGCCTCAGAAACTTGAAGGCAGGAATGGTAGAACATGTCTTATAACCCCTATCCCGGAAAGGCTTCCACAAAAGGATCAGTTTGAGGCTGTCCTGAGCTCCATCGTGAGACCCCATCTCTGAAAACCTGGAGAAAACACCCAGCTCAGTTGATAGAGCACCTGCCTCGCACACACAAAGCACCACACACACTGGGTGTGGTTTGTGTGCCAGTGATCTCAGTACTGGGAGATCGAGGCAGCAGGATCACGAGTTCAAAGCTAGCCTGGACTACATGAGACTCTGAAAAAGAAAAGAAAACAAAAACAGTCTCGGAGTCCAGGGTGTTGCGTCCAGATCCGGTTTTCTTTTTATTTGCTTAAAACATTCTTTGTCCTCGGCTTCTCCCTCAGCAGAGAGGCTGAGGCTGTCAGCCCCAAGAGGCACAATGAGATGATTATGAAGCCTAGAACACAGAGAGACAGGGCTGGCTGTGGCCCAGGCTCCTGCCTGTGGGTCATCAAGAGCCCTTGGGTGTAAAGGATTGGAGGGGGAGCTGGGGGTTGACCCCACAGCATGCCAAGGGGATGAGCCAACAGGACTTTGCCGATGACCTTGGTTGCTTCTCTGTCCAGGGAACCTGTGGTACCGAGCAGGGATCACCCCCAGCTATCCACAAGGCTCCAGCTGGGAGCACGTGTCCAATAATGTGCGCAAAGTGTCTGTGGGGCCGCTGGACCAGGTGAGGGGGAGGGGGAGAGCAGGTTTTCGGCAGTGGGGAGGGGGGGTCTCCTCTCTGGTCTCTCTCTTCTGTACCCAGCTGCCCCCCTACAGCTGGGCCAGGAGCTCCAACAAAGTTCTGTTCCAGGTCTGGGTGATTGCCAACAAAGTCCAGGGGAGCCATGGCCTGAGCCGGGGGACAGTGTGTCGTCGTGTGGGTGTCCAACCTCGGGAGCCCAAGGGGCAGGGCTGGGACTATGGCATTGGAGTAAGTGCACTGTGTGCACCAGACTCAGCGTGGGGGTTGGTGGGAGAGCCTTTGGGAGGATACTTGGGTCCTAAGTGACATGGCTTTCGCTTGTAGGGAGGCTGGGACCACATCTCTGTCCGAGCCAATGCCATCATGGTACCCAAGAACGTGTCCAGGGAACAGGAGGCCCATGGTCAAGGTCCCGTTTACTGCTGAGGCCTCTCCTTACCTGGAGGCAAGGATGGTTTGAGCCAGAAGGACCAGAACCGAGCCTTTCTTGTGTAGTATGGGAGGGCATCACCCAGGCCCACACATGCACAGGGAGTCAGGCCAAAGTCAGCCATTTTGAAGCACCGACAAAATGCCCAGAGATGTGAAACCGTGGGGGTGCTCCCACACGCGTTCCAAGACTGCGAGGGATGCTGCAGGAGAAGAGTGGAGGAGATGACTACTGCCTGGGGCCCTCAGCCCTGGTCCCTCCCTGTTATGCCTCCCAGCTTTCCAGGCCAGGAGTTCAGAGCCCTCCAGAAATTCTGGCCCTAAATAGGCAGGTCCAAGGAGGGGCCTTCCTCACCTGGAGACCCCAAATCACCCCCAGGAGAACCAGCTGTGAGACTCAGGTCTCCAAGCCTCAGTCTGCAGTCATCCTTCAGCAGGTTTCCAAATGGGCTTTTGCTCCAAAAGTTAAGCAAAGGAGTTGGGCTTGGTGGCTGATGCGTATATGCCCAGCACTCAGGAGGCTGAGGCAGGGGGATTGTGAGTGTGAGTTTGAGACCACATAGCAAGACTATCATACACACACACAATATCTAGATAAATAAACCAGGCATGATGGCGCATGCCTGTAATCCCAGTACTCAGAAGACAGAGGCAAGATGATCAGGAGTTCAAGGATACCCTCAGCTCCACAGTAAGTTTGAGACCAGCCTGGGCTACCCGAGACCCTGCCTCAGGAACCAGGTGGGTCTTAGCCTGGTTTGGGGGTCCTCTCCTGGGATACACTGCAAGGTAGTTTCCATGTAGAGAATCACCACCATGAACCCCAGGTTAGCCCCTCTTTCAGAGGTGGGGGCAGGGCCTCCTTGCCCACTTGTTGCAGGGTGGCCAGGTCTGGGTGGAGGCAGCTCACACCCTAGACTTGGGTGAGGAAATCTGTGCCCTGTGGAAAGGGCTGGGCAGAAGGTACCTGCTGTCCTGAGGTGAGCGCTGTAGCCTGCCTGGCACAGTCTAAGCACTGAGTGTGTGCCCCAGCAGGTGATGTCTGGTGTTTCAGACCCTGCCCATGGGGTGCCAGAGCCCCATCTCTATCACCCCTCCTAACTGGTTTGCCCTGGAATCCTCCGTGTGGGGTCATGATCAGGAAGGGTTCCATTCTGCATGAGAGGTGTCCCCGGAAGCTAAGAGGGAACTACTCTGGGGCCCCATCCCAAGGATATCTGAGGAGCCCCATGTCCTCAGCATTTCCAGAGGTGGGACCAGACATACCCGTGGACAGAGGGGTGCTCAAGGGGTCACTCCCCAGTCTGCATGTCAGTGTCAGGATTCCAAGGGAGCGTCCTGGCTTGTCCCCAGCAGCTGTGACCTGTGTGTTCTGCTGCAGATAGCTCTCAGCAGAGCACCTTGAGGGTGTCACTGCTGAGCATCAGCTGTTCGCCCCCTCAGTGGCTCCAAACTGTCCAGGCTCCTCAGATGTTCTATTTAATAAAGATTTATACCACAGCATGACTGACGTATTTTTATTAGGCATTTGGATTAAAAGGCACAGGTCTCCGGGCACCTGTGCCGAGGACCAAAGCAAAGTGGCAGTGGAATCTTTTCATTTGAAGATACAGCTGGCAATTTCATTAGTATTTGGAGGGACCCAACCATTAGGGGGAAAAAGAGCCAGCTCAGGTCATTTAAGGAATATTTTCACCACAGTGACAGGCAGGGCGCAGGCTGTTCTGTTCATCTTGGCTTTTTCCAGACAGGTCACATTTTCCCGTTTCTCTGCTTCTGTTGATGGGAAGGTGATCAGCTCTGGTGGTGCCACAGTCCAGGTGACCTGGTCAGGGGCAGCTCTATCCCTCCTGTCCAGGGGTTCGAGTAAACTCCGCCCTGTTACCCAGCAGGAATGAAGAGACCAGGCTAGAGGTGTAGATCACTTGGTAGAGAGCTTGCCGAAGATGCTCCAAGCCCTAGGTTCAATTCCCAGAACTGCCTAAACTGGGTGCAGGGGTACATGCCTGTAGTGAGTCCCAACACCAGGTAGAGGCAGGAGAATCAGAAGTTCATCCTTTACGACATACCAAGTTGGAGGTCAACCTAGACTACTTGAGACCTGTCTCAATAAAAGAAAAAAAAAAAGCCTGGGCTTGGGTCAGGGAGACAGACCAACGGGCCTTCCTGATATCCTAGACTTGTCCCCTAGCCTCCCAAGGGACACATAGGTCCTGTCTGTCACCGGTAAAGAACTGGACAGCTAGGTCCATGCCATCCTCTGGGGAGCAGGTGCGAGTGCCCGCTTGTGGGGCACAAAGAGCCACGAGGCTGTGGTCCTGCAAGGCAGTGACCCTGGACAGCCCTGGGCTGTAGTCAGGCCTTAGGGCAGAAGTTTGGCCAGGAAGCTTCCCTTCCTCCCTGGGCTTCCAGGCAAGGTCCAGCAAAATGAGCCAAGCTCTGGCCTGGTCTCCCCGGAAGCCAGCCACTAGGTCTGTAGTAGTGTCCATGGGCAGAGGCCTTTGTGTTCTGCTGGGCAGGTCCCCCATAGCAAGGCATATCTGGGCTCCGTCTTTCCAACTTGGAGTTGTGCCTGGCCTCAGCGCACATTGGCAAATTCCCTAACTATTGACCTTTCCCAGTAACCATCCCCGAATCACAGACACAAAGGCCTTCAGTCTATCCGACCTATGATCTGTGAAGGGACAGGACCAAACCCAAGTCTCACTGGGACGGAGAGATCACACCCCCAGGCCCAGTGCGGCTATGATCTGTCTCTTAGGGTACCAGGGCTGTCCCCTACGTCTATGTGCACAGTGCTTGGAAGGCTGAAGCACAAGTTCAAAACCGGCCTGGGCTGCATAATTTGCAACCAACCTGAGCTACATATAGTGAGATTCCTGTCACTCTTAAAAAAAAGGGGGGGGGGGGGCAGGGGCATGGGCCCCAAGGAACTCCAGGGCAGTTCTGGTCAGAGAGACAAGAGAGGAAGGAGAGACCAACAGCAGTGGACAGCGAAGCAGTAAAGCCTGGCAGAGCCAGTGGGGCAGGAACGCCCCACAGAAGGAAGCTGGGCTTGAGGCAGCTAGGTCGCCAACCGCTGGGTCCTCGTTATTAATGATCAGGTTGGGGGAGGGGCAAGCCTGTCACTCCAACTTCCGCCTCAGAGAAAACACCAAAGGTACCAAGAGCTACGTCCCACAAGCCTGTGGAAAAAACACACACGTGGCAGCCGTACATCAGGGGCAAAGGCAAGAAGAATGAGGGCTAAGCATGGTGGTACACCCTGGAATGGAGGGGTGGGGGTGGGGTACAGGTGTGAGAAGCCTGCAAAAGGCCCAGGGCCAGTCGATCCCTGTACAGAGGCTGGGAGGCCCTCTTCATAAAGACCCTGCCTAGCCCAAACAGAGAGCCTCAGATCCCAGGCCCCACTCAGGCTGTGGTCAGCCACAGCCCAGGGCACTGCCGCCTTTCCAGAAGTCTCCATTTGGGAAAAAAAGAGAACCCCCTTATCCACTTAAAGTCCCATGAGGCCTTTCGAGACAGGGTTTCTCTGTGTAGCTTTGCGCCTTTCCTGGAACTCACTTGGTAGCCCAGGCTGGCCTTGAACTCACAGAGATCCGCCTGGCTCTGCCTCCCGAGTGCTGGGATTAAAGGCGTGCGCCACCACCGCCCAGCCCATGAGGCCCTTCTAAACCCAGTTGTTGAGTTGGGCCCAGGGCATCTGGGCTGCCAAGAACGAGCTGCCACCTTGGCTTTGCTAAATTCCCTAAAGGGCCTTGGGTGACGCTTTGGGCCCAGCCTCCACGTAGCCCCACAATACAGGTTGGATCTTGGGCTCAGTGGTAGCAGGGACATTTGTAAGTAAAGTTCTTCCTGGAATTGCCCCTTGGCCACCACACATCAAAAGCATCGTGAAGAAGGCAAGCATGTTCCCCTCCTGCCTGTTTTGTGGAAAGGACTGCGGGGACTGGGCAGGCTTTCCCCGGAGATTTGGGCCTCAAGATGCCTTGATGGCCCAGATCACACTCCCTTGTCCCCTGGGCGGCTAGGAAAAACAGCCCCATGTTGGTGGCTGAGCTGACATTCAAGGAAAATGGAGGCACTGGAGATTCAACCTTGGGCTGCGGGACGTAGATCCGTAGGTTGAGTGCGTGCCTAGCATGCACAGAGCCCTTGGTTCATCCCCCAGCACTGCACCGTGTGGTGATGTGTGCCTGTAATCCCAGCCCAAGGGAGGTGGAGCAGGAGGACGAGGAGTTCCAGGACAGCCTGGGCCATGTCTCTGGTCAACAACAAAATCCCCCAAATGACCCCCAATAGTGTCCATCACCAGTCAGGCTTGTGGCATGGAGGGACCAGAGCTGAGATGAGCAGGCCTGGTCAGCACTGTCAACCCACCCCAGGGCCCGGAGCAGGTGCTAGCTTCCCTCCCTGAAGCTGTGAATCTGTGTAGAGTACCGTTGCAGGTGGCCTTGGGGCTGGTCCTCGGTGGCGCCTAGCGTAGCCCCAGCCACCTGCTGCTGCTGCTGCTGCTGCTGCTGCTGCTGCTGCTGGTGATGGTAGTGCTGATAGAGCTTAGGGCCTGGTGCAGGCCCCGGCCCCTCCAGCCCCGGGAGGCGGCTGCTGGACATAGTGAGTATGGTGGCAGTCAGTGACTTGATATAGTTCTTGGCCAGTGTGAGCGTCTCGATCTTGGAGAGTTTCTTGTCGGCCCGCACATGCGGGATGACCTCACGCAGTGCTTGGAAGGCGTTGTTGAGTTTATGCATCCGCTGTCTTTCCCGCTCATTGCTCTCCAGCCGCCTCTGAACACTGTTCTCCCTGCGGCCACCGGACCCCTGTCGCCGGCGGCTGACCTCTGCTCGGGCGCCGCCTGCGCGGGCGGTCCTACTCCGAAGACCCTTTGTCAGCTCCGACCCCCCTGAGCCTGACTGGGGTCTGTCGGGGGTCTGCTCTCCTGGGGTGGCTTCTGTGTCCTGCATGGGTGTCCGGCGCCGAGGAGGTCGGTTCTTGGTCTTCATAGTTTTCCCAGGAGGTGGTGGCCGGAAGAGGCCCTTCAAACTGAAATTCAGAACACACAGCCCTCTGCAGTCATTCGGTGTGGCCAGGGAGCAGCATGGCGGTCTCATTGCTTCTTTCCAGTGCAATGGTATCAACAGCCAGTGCAGCTGACCGCTGGTGCATTGTGACACCCATGTGCTTCCCATTCACACTGGCCCTGCACTGACTCCCCTCTGCTCCATGGCCCTTGTCAATCTCACACTGACATACTTTTCTCTCTCCTGCAGTCTCCCCTCCCCACTGAACTGGGAACCCTTTCAGGTCCCATGCCCTTCACTATTGCAAGTACCTCCTGAGCCTAGGTGACAATCCTTGACAATTTGTTTAAACCACCCAGGAACAGGTCCCGGCCCTGGCTTATGGGGTCCCCTCCAACACTGTCATTTGTCCCAGGGACAGACAACACCCGTTAGACGGCATGTTTACAGCTTTCCTGGACATGACAGAGGCCCAGACACTATCAGAACCAGAACTGCAGTAAGTGCACACAGGACAGCTCACAGGTCAGACTGACAGTCACCAAGGCCCTGCAGCAGCCCCCAGTTCCACCACGTGGATGGTACCAGCCAGTCTGAGTGGGAGCCACCGTCTGGGTTTTCCTCCCACCCCGAGCCAGGCGTCCATCTAGTCCTGCCTCTGGGTCCCCTCCCAGTAGTCCCATCCAGCTCCCCCAACCCCTTGGTTTACCTGGGGATCCGATCCGAGGCCGCACGTTCTGAGGCTGCCCACGGGGGACAAGGACACGTAGCTTTAGCCACCACGGGCGGGGCCGCGGGAAGCATGTAAATGAACTCGCTGGGCGGGGCCAGGGCGGCACCTGCAGCCACGCCCCCCGCTCTGGGGACCGGTGCCGACCCGCCTCCCCTGTCCCTCTGGGTCTGAGAGCCCGTGGTGTCTCTGGGGACCCGCTGGGGCAGGGGAAACCCGGGACTGCACCTGGCCAGTGCACCTGGCCTTGGGGTTAAGGCTCAGAACAGTCTAGGATAAGCCACCCTGAGTAATCTTACAGGAACAGCAGCTACATCCCTAAACAAAGCTGGCAAGACCTCTCCTACCCGGCCCCAGAACACTCTGAATTCCAGCGGACTCAAGGCTCAGCTTCTCCCCGCTGCAGTCTCTCCAGACTGGAATGGGGTGAGTCAGGGAGGCCACCCAGATCACTCGATCTCCTAGTGGCAGAGTGTCACTGTCTTCATGAGTCAGAAAATTAGGCTTAAAAAAAGAAACTCACCTAGCTGCCTACCTGCTTTGAGGGAGCCTGCCTCAATTTCCCCAGGTTACAAGGAAATTACAATATAAAAGGTTATGTGGCGCCAGGCGGGTTATGTGGCGCCGGGCGGCAATGATGGATGGCGCACGCCTTTAATCCCAGCACTCAGGAAGCAGAGGCAGGCGGATTTCTGTGAGTTCAAGGCCAGCCTGGTCTATAAAGTGAGTTTCAGGACAGGCTCCAAAGCTACACAGAGAAACCCTGTCTCGGAAAAAACCAAAAAGAGACGGCTCTGTGGGTCGAGGCACCTGACACCAAGTCTCACGACTTGAGTCTGGGACCCACATGGTGGAAGGAGAGCACCAAGTTGTCCATGAATGTCATGGTGCTCACAGAAAACAGGCTTTCTTGCTGGCTTTTAACAAATTATTTTATTGTTGTTTGGTTTTGTATGTGTGTGTGCTCACTGGTCAGAGGACAACCTGCAGGAGTCTGCTCTCTACTTCTACCGTGTGAGTCCCAGGGGTGAACGCAAGTCATAAGGCTTGGTACAAGTGACTTGGCTGCAAGGGACCCAGCCATTTTGTTGGCTGTACCTCAGGCTGCCCTTGAGCTCCTGATCCTCCAGCCTCTGCCTCCCAAGTGCTAGAATTACAACAGGGTACTGGCACACTCAGCTCTACTTCTGTGCTTTGACAGGACTCAACTACTGACAAAAGTGTGCTGAAGATTATATATAATTTAATACAGTGAGTGTGCTATGATTACAGATGTGTGCCATGGCAGCGTAGTGCTAGGGACCACATGCATGCTGAACTATATGCCTGGCTTTTTGTTTTAGAGACAGAGACTCCATAGCCCAGGCTGTCCTCAGACTCATGGCAATTCTCCTGCCTCAGCCTCCTGGTGCAGGGATTATAAGTGTGGCTGGTCACTATGCTCAACTAAACAGGAGTTTTTTTTCCCATTGGCTAAGACAAATCAAAATTCAGCCAAGAGTCTCTGAGTGAGTTTTCATGTCTGGCAGGCTTGGGTGTCACTAACCTGGGACCCAGCGTTCCTGTGGGCAATGTCTGGCAGGAAGCTGTCACCTCCCCCAACCACTTGGACTTCAATGAGAGGACAGGAGAGAAGGGTCGGGTCATGGAGACACCCCAATACTGTATAGAACAGCTAGTGTTTTTAAGACAGGACCTCATGCATACCATAGCCCAGGCTGGTCTTAGGTTCATGGTAATCCTCCTGCCTTAGTATCCCAGGTGCTGGGATTAAAGGCATGCAGCATACCAAGACCAGTGAAAGGCTGTTGTGTTTGATGTGTTGTGTGTGTGGTGCCGGTGCATGTGCACACACATGGCGTGTGAAGGCTCCTCAGGAGCTCCACCACTTTTTGTCTGACAGGACCTCTTAGTGGCCTGGAATGGGCATAGTATGCTAGGCTGACCAGTGAGCCCAGGGGTCTGCTGCCTGTCTCCCCAGAACTGGATAAGCGAGCAGGCTCCACCTTACCTGGTCTTTTCATTTTTAAACATCATGGGTTTTAGACATTGAACATGGGTCTTAGCAAAGAAGCCATTTCACAGCCTGAAGGGAAATGAATTGTGAGCTTCTTGGGAATTGTGAGCTTCTTGGGAGTTGTGAGCTTCTTGGAGTTGAACTTGGGGGCTGGGCCAAGCCAAGACTTCATAAACCAAATCTCACCTGAACTCCTCAGTAAGTAGGAAGGCTTGGATTACAGAAATCACAGCCACATGCGCAGACTATGGTGCCCTGTGACCCATCCTCATGCCCTTAGGACTGTGGGGGGCTCAGAGACCCACAGCACCAGGCCAACCCCACACAAGGACAAAACAAGGAATAAACATAGCAACGGGGTTTATAAATATATAACTATATTTATTTTGAATATTAAATAGTTTTTAAATTACAAGCAATTTATTGAATCACACTAAGCTTCAATATACAGTAAAAACCTTACAATTTAAAAATGTACACAATTTAAACTCCAAGTTCATTAACTGTTATATTGCCGTGAACCCCTTCTGACTGTGTTAAGTCCAACCCAGTAGGTGTCAGGCCTGGTGGGGGTGACTGCCCCACCCAGGCCTCTGCTGTGGACAGGGTGAAACAGTGGGCACATGCACCAGTCTGGTCAAGACCCAGCTCTGCCTCTGCAGGCTTCAGGAACCAAACACCACTGGGACGGCTGTGGGTGACTTCAATACTGTCAGCGCATCTTAAGAACTTAGTTAAAAGTTAAGTGACTTTCCTAACAGCCAAGACGGTGCCACCCTGTTTGCTGAAGGAATATTGAGATGTATGTTTGAAGTAACTGTGTCTGCCCATTCTTACGGGAAGGTGACTTCTCTCGAGGTGGGTGCTCTGACGTGTGGCACACAGAACCTGAGTTTTCAGGTGATGGGCTGAGGGGCGGGAGGATGAGGAGGGAGCTGCCTGCTTTCTTCCCCAGCACTGGGGACAGACATGTAATAGGTCACTAGTTCTACAAATACCCTATGAGAAATATGGAGAGAAAAAAAAAGGTTTTAAAGGGCATTCCACAGCAGGGAGACAGACTTCCTTAGATAAAGCCATCCTTCTAAAAACAGTCGGAGGGAGGCTGTTCACAATTTCAGCCTTTTAGTGATGGACTTTTGGCCCAGACAGAGTCTGAGTCTCACGGGGAAGGGGACTTTTCTTTCTGACTTATGACCGGTCATCTTATAACAAATGGAGGGTATCAAAAAAAGACACGGAGGGCTCATTATTTTTATTAGAGGACTTAAAGTCAGTTTCTAGTCTGGCAGGTGGAAGATGGGGGCACTCAAGGGAGGGCAGGAAAAGAATCACTGAGCCCAGCCCATGCCAGCTACAGGGACCACTGATTTCACATTCACTTATTTGAATGAACAAGTTTGGAAAGTCCACCAACAGCAACCAAATTATCATTAAAAACAACACAACCAGCTGGGTGTGGTGGCAGCACTTGGGACGTAGAGGCAGGAGGATCTCTGTGAGTTCAAGGCTAGCCTGGTCTACAAAGCAAGTTCTAGGACAGCCAGGGCTACACAAAGAAACCCTGTCTTGAAAAAGCCAAAAACAAAAATAAAAAACAAAACAAGACAAAACCCATATAGGATGGCAAAGCACATGCTCACATTTCAAAACTGGGAATTTAATCTACTGAGATTTCTGTATATTGCTTGAGACTTTGGGAGGATGTGTTGACAAGTGTTATACAAAGTCTTCCCTTCCATGCGACACCACAGAAAGACCCACCCCCACCCCCACCCCAATCTATAAAATGCTTTTGTTTTGGCAATTAACCATGAAAGCGATATACATATAAATATAAATGGGAATTGTATTGTTAAAATCCCTTCAACATGGTGAAAGATGACCAGCCCTCAGACGTCAATAAATCTATCCCAGGCTGACTGCGGAAGAAGGTTATATATAGAGTCTATGGATTCACGTGATTGTAATCAGTGAATCTGAACTTCTTAAACCTATAATTTGAAAAAAATCTTAATATAATTGCTTCTCTTTTTCTCAACTAAGACTGGTAGATAGAGGTAAAAAAAAAAAAATCAGAAAGTCCACACAGCAAAAAATTCAGTTATGACAATTTTGGCAAAGTTACTTTCAAATGCCCTGTTTGTAATATACATGTCACAAGATCCAGTGCTTTCTGTGGAGCCAGGCATGCTAGGTCTGCACCAAGTACGGGAAAAGGAGACTATCTGTTCTCAATTGTCCTCTGCTGATTGTAAAGTTATTGCTTAGTATAAAAAATTCATGGATCGAATCAGAGTTGATAATAAAGATCATAATTTGCTACGTAAACTCAAGCCGACATCCACACTTGCACTCTGTAGGAGGCCCAAGTCCCTCTGATTGACAACACCATGTCCCAGCCAGGGTCTGGAGACTCACCCCAATGTCACACTGGAGTCTGGGTAGTGGGATCAGCACCGTGAAGTAATTGGGGTGATTAGCCCATGTAAGAAGGGCCACCCCAACAGGTGCAGTCCCCACTCAACACGGCATTGCCATGGCACTAGCCACCGACACTTCCTTATGTCAAAGCAGGACTCTTGGGCAGCAGAGCGAGGCCAGCCTTGTGTTGGGGACACCAGATTCCTTCGATGATGTACTGAGACTATGCTGAAGACTCAAGATCCCTTTCAGGACAAGAGGAAAGCTGGGTGCTTGATACAGAAGGGGAGGCATGCATGGGTTTCCCAGGCCAGCCAGGAGGCCGTGAGGGCTGCTGGAGGCCCTGCTGGGGTCCCTGTCCTCCTCCTTGGAGGCAGGTACAGGGTGCTGCCTGTCTCCTGGGTGCCGTGGTCTGGAATGGGAAGCCCCAACCCCAAACATTTTCGAACAGCTCTCTCAGCAGCACCCATAGTGGACAAATTGCTCTTTGCACCCACAGTTCTTCATGGGAACTCAGGGCCTCAAAGGTCCCTGCCTGCCTGCAAGACATAGGAGATCTCTTACAGGCTGGCCTCCGTGGAAAGGAAGTGGTGCAGGTCTCACCTGCCACCCCAGAAAATGGCACTGAGTTCTGGGTGCACCTCTTACTGGATTTCTACCAAAAGGATTTAAAAGCATTAGAGGCAAGACAGACTGCTCAGAGAGAATCCACCTCATTCAGAAACATGCTTGATGCAATCAATGAAATGAAGCAGCCGTTTTGAACTCATCAAAAATATTTCCTCTAGGAACACAGAACACAAACACCCAGAGTCAGCATGGCCTGGGAAAGAGTACCTGTGTACAGTTCTCACAGGTCTGAAGATAGAACACTCAAAATATCGAAGCTTTACAGTACCATGCAGGGCAAACACACGAGAAGACAGAAAAAAAAAAAAAAAAAATCAAACCAGTGGACAGCACCATCTTGGCCTGCCATGTTTTCCTTGTATAATTTACGATGCTGTACAACATTGGGAGCTCAAACACTCACCCACAGTGCAGTCAGAGAGCAATTAGTGATTTCCTTAGAAACAATAAATATGGCTCACTGTGACCTTCCCCTGGTGTACCCCTTTGTGGCATCTGTGCCCAAACTAGAGGCACAGGTGAAGTGGGGAAGACATCCCCACAGAAAACAGACCCATGCCCTGGGGTGCACAGGTCCCCCAACACTCATGCGCCAGAGCCGTGGCAGTGCAGCCGCCTCAACAGGATGCCCCCTGGAGCACTTCTGGTGCATGAGCAGCGCAGGCGAGGGCTGCCGAGGGAGCTGGCTTCCTGGCGTGGGGGCCTGGCTCCCCATCACTCCTGAGCCTTTCACTGTCTGGTGGCAGCCACCAAGGAGTCGATGTCATCGCTCAGGCAAACATGCAGGAACGCTGCGTGGGCCGGAGAGTGTGTCCACAGCCACCTAATCCTTCTCTCCATCTTCGCTGCTTCCTATTTCCCAGACAGAAGCAACACGACAAAGCGGATCAGTTTAAAGAACTGACTACCCAGACACTACGAGCATGGAGGTGACCAGAGCAGAGCGGGAGGAAAAGGGATCGCAGCTGGTGCCTGGGCTGCTTCATGCCTTCCTGGGCTGCCCTGTCCGTCCCCGTCCCTCCTTCCCACAGCCAGCAGGGTTCTGCACACACAGCTGCTTGGCTCCCACAGTGGCTCCATGGCCACACTCAGGGGCACTGAAGTAAACCAGCCTGACCCGTACACCTGCCCCCCAGAGATCCTTAGGCACAGGCATTATCTCATCAGCACAGGTGAAAACTATGTAAACAAATAAAAGCACTTTATATCCTACATTTATTATTTGATCTGCAAACTTCAAATAAAAAATGTACCTATTAACATTTATCTTCCGATCTTGGTATAGGGAAAGGGGCCCATATGTTCAGGTATTGCTATTTCAAATTGGCCCCTGCCGTGAGTTCCCAACTGGCCCTCTGGTATCGCACAGAGACCAAGACTTAATGGTAAAATCAACACTGCCAGGGTAGAGACAGAGAGCCTGGGCTCAAGTCCAAACCACAGGTCAAGTGTGCCTAGAGCAGGTGCCTGTGCAGGGCGCTCCTCTGGGAGAGAGCAGTGTGACCCGAGGAAGCAGGGCTGGCAGCAAGGGGGAAGAAAAGAGCCTCTCCAGGACCTCCAGGACCTCCAGGACCTCCAGGACCTCCAGGGCCAGACAGAAATGAGCACTAGGAGAGATTCCAAATGTGCAAAGTGTGGCCAAATATGTACTGTCAAGCTTGTGAGAGATATACCAGGCCTGTTATTTCAGCTACTTGGGAATCTGAGGCAGAAGGATTGAAAGTTCAAGGCCAAACTGAATACAGGACACGCAGGGCAACTTGGTAAAACTTTTTGTCTCAAAAACAAAACAAAGAGTAAGAAGAGACCTAGGGATAAAGCTTAGTGGTAAAGCAGTGAGGGGCTGGGGTGTGACTCAGTGGTAGAGCACCTGCCTAGAATCCCCCGGTGAGGGGCTGGGGTGTGGCTCAGTGGTAGAGCACCTGCCTAGAATCCCCCAGTGAGGGGCTGGGGTGTGGCTCAGTGGTAGAGCACCTGCCTAGAATCCCCTAGTGAGGGGCTGGGGTGTGGCTCAGGGGTAGAGCTCCTACCTAGAATCCCCTAGTGAGGGGCTATACCTCAAAGGTAGAACAATGTGCTTAGTACACCCGAGGAACCACCCCCACCACACACAGAATTTTCAAGCAAGCAAATGTATAATCTACCCAGGAAAGACTAAATTAGCATCAGCTCATCACTCCTTTGGGTCGAGGGTAGGAGCACTCCTGGCTGAAAGCCATCACGCCTCTGCCATGGCCCCACCCCCAGCACATGCAGGGTTCCTCTCACCTCCTTGTTCAATGTCTGAGTCCGTGAGGTGTGTGAGTGAGAAGCTGGCAATGTTGGCAGGAGAGATGGAGAACCTGGAGCAGGGGGACACGTGTGGCCAGCTCTGCTCCGCACTCCTGGCCGGTGGGGGTGGAGAAAAGTATTTGGAGGATTGAAGAGAAGGCTTGGAACCCAGAAGGCTTGTTGTTTTTGACATGAAAGGATCTGGGGAGAAGTCATCATCCCATTCAAAGCCTCCGCCTGCAGTAAGAACGGCACCGTTATCACTTTATGCAATCAACTCACCATAAGCAGAGGGAGCCCAGGGCATAAGACACAATCCGCCAACAGATGGCAGAGCAGAAGCACACAGGAAGTGTGTTTCTTCAGGGGTCATTTCAAAACAAGTGATGTTCCTTTCCAACAATGTTAACATTAGCCAGGTGTGGTGGCGCACATCTTTAATCCCAGCACTTGGGAGGCAAAGATAGGGGGAATCTCTCTTACATTCCAGGCCAGCCCAGTCTACAGAGTGAGACTCTGTCTCAAAGAAAAGCAAACAAAACAACACAACAACCCCCCCCCCCCCAGAATAATGTTCCTTTCCACTGCCTTTACAACTAATCAGCTCAGCAGTCTAATACCTTCTTCATCCGTGGAACTCTCTGAATTCATGCACCTGCCCAGGCAGGGTGAGCCTGAGGATGCTGCTGGGCTGCTGGGCCCAGGACCATGTGCTTCTCCTCCACAGTGCCCCAGCTCTTTAGTGGGAGTTTCCTGAAAAGACAAACAAATATTCTAGTTTTTTAGAGCCCACATACCTAACCACACCCAGGCTGACACAGGCTCATTGGGTAGGATGTTCTAAAAAGAGTTATTTACTATATGTGAGGAAGAAGGCATCAGGTGCTCAGGATTTGGAGTTACAGATGATTATGAACTACCAAGTGAGTGATGGGAACCCAGGTCCTATGCAAAGGCAGCCGCATCCCACCCCACCACTCTTTCGACACAGTCTCACTATGTAGACCGGCCGGCCTCAAACTCTAGGTATCTGCCTGCCTCGCAGCCTCCAGATTGCTGGGATTAAAGGTGTGCATCATCAAGACCAGTTCTCTCCAGCCCCTTTTCTACCGTGCCCCCCCTCCTTTTCTTTCTCCTCCCCCCAACAAGGTTTCTCTATATAGTCCTGGCTGTCCTAGAACTCACTCTGTAGACCAGGCTGTCCTGAACTCACAAAGATCCACCTGCCTCTGCCTCCCGAGTGCTGGGACTAAATGGTAACTACCTGGCCTCTTTTTTTTTTAAAGGCAGTATCGCACTATATAACCCAGAGAGGTTTGCTATTGAGCTTACGCTAACATCAATCTCTTGATCCTTTCAGACTCCTGAATGACGGGATGACAGGCCTGTGCCATTATATATGGCAAGGTCCTGCCATATATGGTCCCTTGAATGTAGCTCTAGCATCTGTACAAGACAGTCCTGAAACCTCTGAGAAGAAAATGAACAAGCAGATGCAGGAGGGAAGAGTCCCAGATTCCAAAGTGGTACCACACTGGCACTGCACAGCAGACATGTTGCCTTTGGAACGCCCTGGCCTGGACAGGGTTGCTGGAGAAGGCTTTGGTTCTGGTTCAAGGAAAGAAAAGGATCTTTTAACTCTCCGAGCAGGACAACTCAAGGTTCCTTTCTCTCCTTGTCCCTGCTCTGTCCCTATCACCATCTCCATGCAATCTGATGGCTGGTTCTGAAGAGGACCTCTGATGGTTTCTATGATTTCCCGGCTTGTGTGGCAGGCTTGGGTACCATCTTTCTGCCTGGAGGACCAAGAAGGTGTACAGGGCTGGGGTTACAGGGTTATCACCAAGGGAGGAGCTCAGAAAAGCAACTAGACAAGTGTTGAGGAGTTTCTGGGCCTACCTTTGAACTGTTCCCAAACAATACGCCCAAGCTGTGAAAACTGTAGTGTGGGGGATGAGGGGATGCCACCAAGCGCCAGCCTGGCCAGTGGGTACATCCCCTGGCCACAGACTGGAAAGAGGAACTAGTTCTGATACCGAAGCTCACAGAAGGTTGGCTGGAGCTTGTGGCCTGAAGCCAGCTGTGAAGGCCTCAGACAAACATATCAACACTCCACCAACCTGAAAAGACAGATGCCCCGTAGCATGATGGGAAGACACAAACTCTAAAGTGACCCAGTCTTCAAGGAGCCAGGACAACCTCACTGCTCAGAAGAAATGATCCACACAGGTGCCAAAGGTCACGAGCACTGGGATTCTCTGCAGAGTTTTTAAACAGTGGGGCCAGATGCTGACGGGAAAGGGCTGTCAACTCCGAATACAGTCAGAGAAAACATCCTCCAGGAGGAAGTATGAGGTGAAGAACTGGTTGTCAGTGGATTTGGGGGAAAAAGAGGCTGAGAAAAGCTGACTGAACTTCTCCAAGAAGGACAAGACAACAGACAGGAGCCGGGGAGCACCAGCGCTGAAGACAGAGCCATTGGGGTGAATATAAATCATTTGCCTCGAGCTTTTTCCTTTTATAAAAATGAGCATACTGGCCGGGCGGTGGTAGCGCACGCCTTTAATCCCAGCACTCGGGAGGCAGAGCCAGGCGGATCTCTGTGAGTTCGAGGCCAGCCTGGTCTCCAAAGCGAGTTCCAGGAAAGCTACACAGAGAAACCCTGTCTCGAAAAACCAAAAAAAAAAAAAAAAGAAAAAAAAAAAATGACCATACTGCTTTTGTGCACTTACTCATTTCCTCTGTGGGGGGGCAGGGGTCTGCACATGCCACGGTACACATGTGGAGGTCAGGGGTCAACTTGTCAGTTCTCTCCTTCCTCCATTACGTCCCAGGAACGGAACTTGGAGCAAGCACTTTTCCCCACCGAGCTGTCTTGCTAGCGCTTGAGTGCACCCCACTGATTGTGTGTGTGTGCGTGTGCGTGTGTGCGTGTGTGTGTGTGTGTCTACTTCCTGAGTGCTGGGATTGCAGCCTGTATGCCACCATGCCCTGGGGTGCTGGTATTTATGCATGCTAGGCAAGTACTCCAGCAACTAAGCTTCACCTCCAGCTCATGCTCATGGATTTCTTAAAATGTTTGATGGTTGAAAGTAAAATACACAGCACTATTTTTTTTCTTGGTCATGGTGTCTTAGCCAGGCAAGGGTTCTACCGCTGGGCTGCACCCCCACATCCTGATGAAGGTTTCCAATGGATGCAGATCTAAAGCACATGACAAAGCCAGGAAGGAGGGACAGAAAGCAACACCCCAAAGGAAAGTCTCTACACTCCATCTGAAGTGGTGAAATGCTGATCCAAGCTGACCCCAAAGGGGTCATGATGAAATATACATGATGAAATCCCTGCAACAACTACCTCCAATGTCTAAGAGAAAGGACACACTAACACCCACCACAGAGAAACACAATACTGACACTATTCCAAAGGAAGGAAGCAGACTGACTCAGAAGAGCAGAATCAAATGGCACACCTAAACCCAAGCACACCATTGAAAACAGACTTTCAGGGGCTGGGAAGCTGGGTTAATCCATAAAGTGCCTGCCTTTCCCGTCAGCAGCTAGCCCCACTGTTTAAACTCTCTGCAGAGAATCCCAGTGCTCGTGACCTTTGGCATCTGTGTGGATCATATCTTCTGGGCAGTGAGGTCGTCCTGGCTCCTTGAAGGCTGGGTCACTTTAGAGTTTGTGTCTGCCATGCAAGAGGATGTGAGGCATGCACATCTGCCAGGCATGGCGGCAAACACCTGCAATCTTAGCCATCATCTCACTGGGCCCCGTAACTGAATTAGTAGACTACAAGTCCATACCAGAAAGATACAAGAAAATCTCCAACTGGAGCCAGCCAGTTGGCTGAGCAGGTAAAGGTGCCTGCTGCCAAGGCTGATAGCCTGGAACTATCCCTGGGACCCACGAAGTGGAAGGAGAGAAGCAACTCTCCCAAGCTGTCCTCTGACCTCCACATGTGCATTTGTACACCTCCACCTACACACACTCAACAAACAGACGAGTAAGTGGAGAAATTGGGAGATAAGCTCCATGGGAAAAAGTGCGTGCTGCTAAGCCTGATGACTCAAGTTGGATTCTCAGAACTCACATGGAGAAATGACTCCTCACCTTATCCTCTGACCTCCACATGTACACTCTGGCGTAAGCACACATATACTGAATAAATAAAAAGTAATACATGTATAAAATAAATGCAGTAACAATTATAAAAAAGAAAATCTCCAAGTCTTAGAAATGACATAATATACATACAAGTCTTTGATGGGTCAAAGAGGAAGCCTTAAGGAAAATGAGAAAACAATTTGAGCTGGATGAAAGTAAAAGCACAACATATTTAAAGTTTGTGGAAAGCAGCTCTAGAAGCAGGAAGTAATCTATAGCATTAAAGTCGAACAGAATAAAAGAAGCCACAAGTCTCAAAGTTTTTACCGTAAGAATCTAGAAAAAGGGGCTGGAGAGATGGTTCACCAATTAAGAGCATTGGCTGCTCTTCCAGAAGACCTGGGTTTGATTCCCAGCACCCACAAAGTGCCTCACAACCATCTGTAACTACAGTTCCGGGGGATCTAATACCCTCTTCTGGCCTCTATGGGAACTGCGTGCATGTGGCGCACAGACAAACAGGCAGGTAAAACACTCATACTCATTAAAAAACAAAACCAAAACTAGATAATGAAAAGCAAAATAAACCCAAGCGAGTAGAAGGAAATACTAAATATGAAGCAGGAATCAATGAAATTGAAAGGAGAAAAATAAAGAAAAAAAAAAACATCACAAAATCAAAAGCCATTCTTTGGAGAGAACAAATCTTCCAGAAGCTCCCTGAGGAATAAGGCACTGCCCTGAAATCACAGGCAGACAGCACCAAACAGCAAAGCTAAACAAAGCAACAAGAGAGCCAAATCCCCAAGCAACTCTACAAACAAAAGAGGTAGGCTCTCTTCTGGTCCTAGGAGCCATCCTGGCTGGGTGGTTCTGGAGGTCAGGCCTGAGGGGACCCCTGGAAGCAGCAGGAGGTGGCAGGCAACCGCCTGGCCTGCCCAGGAGTCAACCTCAGCCAGGTATGTTTCTTTTTCCCACGTGCAGCAGCAAATGGGAGGGTTTTGTCTGCTGACTTGTGATCTGCTGCTGGCTACCTAGGGCTCAGCAAGCCAGGCTGACAAGAGTACAGCGTCCTAGGGACGAAGGGGAACAGTTCCCGGAAGCCTCCACTACGGGACCCTAAGAAGCTGCTTCCTAGAGGCCAAGATGAAAGCCAAGGGCTTAGTTCTGAGAACTAAGCAAAAAGCAGGACAGGCAGTATCAGAGACACCAAGGAACCGGCACCATTCTCGGGCCCCACGACTTGAAAGCTTAATCATTATCTGATTCAAGAAGCAAATCCAGGGTCCACATGTGATGGTTAACATCTACAACCTCAGCACTCAGGAGACCAAGGCAGCAGAACTATCAGTTCAAGGATAGCCTGAGCTATAGAGTTCAAAGGTAGCTTGAGCCGGGCGGTGGTGGCGCACGCCTTTAATCCCAGCACTCGGGAGGCAGAGCCAGGCGGATCTCTGTGAGTTCGAGGCCAGCCTGGGCTACCAAGTGAGTTCCAGAAAAGGCGCAAAGCTACACAGAGAAACCCTGTCTCGAAAAACCAAAAAAAAAAAAGCAAAACAAAGGTAGCTTGAACTACCTACCTTACCTGTCTCCAAAACAAAGGCTAGGGATGTATGGCAATGACAGTACACCACCAGCCCAAGGCCCTGGGATCCATTAACATCACATAAGAACGTGGAGGGAGGAAGGTTCAGTCGGTAAAGTGCTTGCATGAAAGCCTGAGGACCTAAGTTCAATCCCCAACACCCATATAAAAAGCTAAGTGTCTGGGGCTGGAGAGATGGCTCAGCAGTTAAGAGCACTAGCTGCTCTTCCAATGGACCTGGGTTTGATTCCCAGCACACACACAGGTAGCTCACAACCATCTGTAACTCCAGTTCTAAGAGATACCTCTTCGGGCCTCTTTGGGAACCAGGCATGCAAGTGGTGCGCAGAGGTTTGGTTTTTTTTTTCCTTCTTTAATTTAAAGCTGAGTTTTAAAAACAGGGAGATCATGAGTCAACTAGATGTCCAGTCTCAAAAATAAGATGGACAGCAATCAAGGCAGAAATGTGACATCGACCTCTGACCTCTACTTGTGAGCAGACACAAGTACACACACACACACACACACACACACACACACACACACACACACACACACACACACGACGAGAGAGAGAGAGAGAGAGAGAGAGAGAGAGAGAGAGAGAGAGAGAGAGAGAGAGAGAGAAAGAGAGAGAGAGAGAGAGAGAGAGAGAGAGAAGAAGAGGAGAAGGAGGAGGAGGAGGAGCAGAGGTCTCTAGTTATAAGCCATTTAATTTTCAAGAAGCCTGTCTACCCACCAAGCAGCGCACACACTAAGTCACCGAGGGTCAAAGCTGAAGGACTGTTTTGCTGCCTGCAAATCCTACTCTCCAGACTCACCCTGCAGGGGTTGCTGCTGGCCACCGGCTCTAGAGTTCCTTGCCAGCAACTGTTCTAGGCCTGCACCCAAGTGTTGGGTGTTACTGCCAATTGTCAGATTCTAAAATTTGGTCAACTAATTTCAGTGGAACTCTGTTAGGAGATCCAGGAAGAATGCCCAGGGCTCTCTCCCTTAACTGAATGCAAATGCCCTGTGCAAAATTAATTTCTGTCGATTCTTGGAACATCACCAGTCTCAAATGACTTCCACATTATCACAGTCTGCTGCCTCAATGGCAATTAAAAGACAAGACCTCAAAGCTGAGCATGATGGTGCACATCTTTAGTCTTAGCACTCAGGAGGCAGAGGAAAGGGGATCTCTGGGTTCAAGGCCAGCCTGGTCTAGAGTGAATTCCAGGACAGTCAAGGCTACACAAAGAAACCCTGTCTCAGAAAAACAAACAATAAGATAAAATAAGCAAGACCACAGCTGTAATGACATGATGATGCCCTCCTGGGGAGTCTGGTATGCTTGTCCCAAGCTCATGGTCTATGGAGGGCAGGAGGCAGTCAAAAATGTCTACTTTGCTTCCACTGCCTGCCTTGAGTGTGAGACCCTGGGGCCCAGTCACATCCCAGGTGGCAGTCAGTTTTTATGAAAAAGTGGCTGAGATGAGCTGAATCAGCGAGTTTCTGGGTTTAAGGGAGAGAACCTGCCTCTCTATAATATGGAAAGTGAACCAGGAAGACACCGGCACCAACCTCTGTCCCCCACACACATGCCAACACATACACCCAAACATCACATACATAAAAGGAAATGAAACTGGATTTTTAAAAACAAAACCCAATCAGGTTAGCGCCACACTTCTTGAAATTCTCCACAATATAAATGGACAGAAGTCTGGGATACCTGGTCAAACAAGTAAACGGTGACATCATCAAAAAACGTCACTGCCTTCTTTTCCTTCTTCCAGTCATCTGGCAGCGGCTCCACGGCCTCAGCGGCCGAGGGTTTCAACAAACTCCGCAAGTGCCTGCCATCATCATTACTGACGATAATGGGCACGGGGTGCTCTGTGTCGTCTTCTGACTCAGAGCTAAGGCTGTGCAAGTTGAAGGCCCGCAGGTCCTCGTCCGAGTCATCGCTGTTCTCATCTTCCTCATCAGCATCCATCCCATCCTCCGAGAGGTCCAGCATCCCAGATACGCAGAGTTTGCCCAGGTATTTCCCTTCGATGTCTGGCTCCTTCAGCTTGGGGCCCTCAAAGTGGCTGGACATGGATTTATCCAGTGTGGAACTTGTGTATGCAAGGAGTTCATTGGTGTTGGTACCAGTAGAGGCCAGGGTGCATGGGCGATCTTCCTGTGTCTCCAGGTCATCACAGCTGCTAAGTTCTGAATTCAACAAACTCAAGGGGCTACTGGCCTCATCGTCCACAGGAAATGTCTCTCTGGAAGCATCAGCTGGTGTGGGCTGCAACATTTCTTGCAGTTCTGAGTGACAAGAATTCTGCAAAGCAGATATCTGATTTTGATCTGGCTTGCTCTGTGGGGCTTCGAGACAGCTGTCTCCAATGTCAGAGCTTCCTTCTGGGACAACAGGCTCAGGTGGGGACTGGTCTTTTACCAAGACCAGGGCAGAGGCAGATGTTACTGGGACCTCCTCAGGCTTTTTATCTGGCTCTGAATCATTGTCTGAGAAGTATGCAGAGTCTCGATATGAACTCTGGGTGCCAAGTGTGAAGCTCTGAGGGGGACCTTCAGCACCCCTGTGGCCGTCGCCTGCATCTGAGATGACAATGACTGGGTTGGGAGGCAAACTGTTCTGGCCACTGTCACCTGCTGCAGCCGTGTCTGAATCAGCGGCCCCCTCAGGTGCAGGGTGCAGTGTCCACTCGGGAGACTCCAGGTTCTCCGTTTCATAGCCACTGTCTGCGGGCTTATCAGGGGGCAAGAGTTTCTGAGGGGTGTGGGAGCTCAGCGACTCTAGTAATGCTTCATGGACATCTACTGAATCCAGGGAGTCTGGCGTCTCCACAGACTGCTCTGAGGTGGGGATAGGTGTTGACAAACTGTCTTCTAAGAGGCTATCTTGGCTGGTGGAGTCTGAGGAGAGGGCAGATGCCAAGGCTGCATCTTTGGGGGCAGCCTTGTAATTAGGCTGACTTACAGTCTCCACAGCTTCTGAGCTTTTCTCCAGTAAGCTGCCACTAAGAAGGTCTTCTGAAAATGGCTGGTTTTGTAAATCCTGTCTGGATTCTGGAAGACTACTCCCCATACTACCCTGACCAGCAAGACCATCATTCACAAGGGTGGAGTCTCTTTTGGTTAGACTCAAGGCCTCCTTGCTTTGGCAGGTGATGTCTGGGGGCCCATCGTCCTCATCATGAGTTTTGGCATTGGTAGAAGGAACTTCATCTGGGGCAGTCATAGGGCTGGGGCTCAGATCCAGGCAGATGGAGTCCTCAGAGACTCTGACATCTACAAAGGATTTGGTTTCTCCTGGCCTCAGAATTGAATCTAAGGGGCCATTAGGAGATGCTTCTTCTGTGAGTGAGGCCAGAGGTCCCTGCACTTCTGGGGAGGCCTGTGGTGACGTACTGCCCTGAAGCACAACACTTGCACCTTCATTCTCCTCACTCATGCTTTCCTGTCTTTCCTGTGACACAGGAAAGCCTAGTGTGTTCTCAGGAAACTCAACTTCAGAACTTAGAGACTCTCTCCGGGGTGGATCTAACAGCGCGGAGGTAAAACCTGCGTTCTTAAGTTCGGTTTGAAGATCACTCACTGGCTCCTTGCTAGGCAGCGAGCCTTTCAGAAGGTTTTTCTCCTGAAGAAATAAAAAGTTTTCTGACAGTTCTTGAACACTCAGTGGATCAAAGTGATCTTGGTGCAAAAGGCTTTCTGATAAGCACAGAGGATCCTGGTCGGAGAGCTTACGGGGCTTTTCCTTGTCAGAGTGGCAGGTGTCTTTGGGGTCATCCAGGCTTGAAATCAAGGTGACTGGCTCAAAGTCAGCTTCAATTCCATTTAGTTCCATTAGATCAAATATTTTTTGCTGACTGGGCAGGTCATCTGCTTTGTCAAGGTCACTGAAAATGTTAAAAGGGCTCCCAGGAATGCTGGCACCATGTGAGTCCTCAGCAGAGCTGGGTTCTTTAGGGTGAGCACTGCTCTGGAAGAAATCGTCATCTGTACTGGGCTCCTCAGACACGAGGTTCTTGAGAGCTGTAAGCTGGGGTGCCTCAGCTCCAACCCTTTCTGGATTATCCACTTCAGTTGTGAGCAGTGCAGGTGGATAATCCAGCCCTAAATTGCTACTGCTTTTCTCTTCCAACTGAATGTAATAGTCACTTCCAACAGAGAGGTTGTGGGCGTCAAACACAGGAACCACCCCAGGGGCCCTCAGGGGTACCTCTTGGCCACTGTCATCTTGTTTGCCAGGGCCGGGATCTGAAAGTGAACTCTCAAACACTTCAACTGGGAAGAACATGCTGGAGTAAGACAAGGCTTCATCTGGGTGACCCCGACCTCGCTCATCAAAATGGTCATGCTTGGCAGCCTCCCACACATACTCAAAGCTCAGCCCCTGGCTGGTCTCAGTCACTGTGAGGACCTCCTCCATCTCCCGACCTAGCCTGTCCCGGGCAAAGTGGTCAAGGATGGGGAAGGCAGCACTACTCGATGTGTCCCTGCCGTTGGTGTTTGGCTTGAGAGCAGTCCACTGCTGTTCAAAGTCGACCTCTGAGTCCCGCTGGCTCTGCATCCGCAGGTAAGTGAGCAGTCGGTGCACATCTTCTGCAGCTGGTCTCTTGTCAGGAGACAGCCAGCAGAACTGTAACACTTCATACCTGAGAGGCACACAACAGACAACAGTGAACGGAACACACTGATTTAAAGTAAGAAATAACCAGCCGGGCGGTGGTGGCACACACCTTTAATCCCAGCACTCGGGAGGCAGAGCCAGGTAGATCTCTTTGAATTCAAGGCCAGCCTGGGCTACAGAGCAAGATCCAGGACAGGCACCAAAGCTACACAGAGAAACCCTGTCTCGAAAAACCAAAAATAACCTTACTTCAGAGCCAACTCAACACGCCCTTCCCCACCAAGATTTCTACACCTCAACCACTGCTAGCCACATGAAGGGTTTAACTCAGAGTGTGACCATGGTACAAGAGGAAAGGAAAGAACACGTGATGCACTCATTCTTTTTTTGTTTTGTTCTCAGGACATTTCACAGTATCCAGATCACATGTTCTTGTAATAACCTTCCCATAAAAAAATATGTTTTTTGGTTGCTGCTCTAAATTTTTATTGTTAATGTTTTGACAGCATTCTAAGAACATGCAAAAAAATTTAAAAGCCTGACTCGTGCTCTAGTTTGGATATGCTTAGTTTTAATGTTTTCATTAGCACATATTAATTATGCACACTAACGAGTTTCACTAGGGCATTTTCATAAGCACATACTGTATTAGGATCATACTCACATAGCCCCTTACCCTTCCTTGTCCCGTCCCACTCCCACACTCCTCTTCTTCCCAACTAGTCTCCCTTCTATTTTTGTTGGTGCGTTTGTGGTGTGTGTGTGATCCAAACGTGCTCACTAGGGCTGCTTACAGGACTGTGTGTGCCTTACCAGCAGCCATACCACTGAAAACCACTCCCTCCATCACCAATCCTGTGTGCATAAATATTTAAGGAAGGGTAGGACCCCATGAGCACCCCTTTCTTCCATGACAGGGTGCTGACAAGCCCAATCTTGCAAACCACTGAATTCTGAAATGGTTCTGCCACATTCTCTCCACTTTTTTCTAAATATTTACTTATTTAGTCAGGAGTGGGATATACCAGGGCACTTGTGTGGTCGGAGGGCCCTTTGGAGAAGTCAGTTCTCTCCTTCCCCATGTGGTCCCAGGGGTCAAATGCAGGTCACTGGGCTTGGCAATAAGCACCTTTACCCCCGGAGCCATCTTGGTAGCCCCACATTCTCCTCTGTTTAGCAGGGGATGTGTTTATCTTAACACTTTCTGCCAAATACTAGGAACAGAAGCCAGGACCTTGTGTGTGCTAGACCAGAGCTCTTCACTGCACTACATTCATAGCCCTACCCTGAGTTTCTAATTTATTATTATTTTAAAGATTTTATTTTAAGTATGTGTATGTGTGTGTGTGCACATGTAAGTGTAGATGACAATGAGATAGGCTATAATGCAGAGATGATACTTCTAAAATCAGCCACCACAAACAGTGTAAAAATGACTGCATTTCAGAATATCTACTGTCTAAAAATAAGAGTCATATGAACAAACACGCAGTCTGAACAGGTGTACATGGAAGCCAGAGGTCTACACTGGGTCTTCCTCTACTGCAGAGGTCTCCCTCAATTAGTCTCCATTGTATTTTTGAGACAGGGTCTCTCACTGGACCTGGAGTTCCCTGATTCAGCTAGGCTGACTTAACTAGGCCATCAAGCCCCAGGGATCTTCCTGTCTCCACCTCCACAGTGTGGGAAGACAGGTACACACTACCACATTCAGTTTTTTACACAAGTGCTGGGGTGTGACCTCAGGTCCTCCTGCTTGAGTGGCAGGCACTGCCCTGACTGAGCCGTCTCCCCAGTACCCTTCCTTGTTTTGTAGATTATAAAGCAGAAGGAAGCTACCAACCATCTATCAGAATAAGGCTGCTCCAGCTGGGGCTTCGGGAGTTTCGTGTCCCTCTCTCTAATGACTTGATTGAGAACATCCAGGTCGGAAAGGTTTGCATAAGGCTGGGCAGCATTACTGAAGAGTTCCCAAAGTGTCACACCCAATGACCTGTGGAAAGCAAGAGGGTCATGTCGAAGTCTCTAACAACCTCACTTTTATTTGCAGCATCAGCAGCTGTATGGACAAGATATGCACGGTAAGCTAGGGGTAAAGCAGCTCTTAAAACAACATCCCAATGGCAAAAAAAAGAGCTAGTTCTCTTAAAATGAGGGTGACCAGAAGGCCTTCTCATATTTACTTCATCACTGTAACAGAGCATAATAATAATTACAGGAATTCAACAATAGGACCCCTTGCAACTTTAAAACTTAAAGGAGCCGAGTGGTGGTGGCGCACACCTTTAGTCTCAGCACTTGGGAGGTAGAGGCAGGCGGTCTGTAGAGCTAGTTCCAGGACAGCCAGGGCTGTTAATCAGAGAAACACTGTCTCGAAAAACCAAAACAACAACAAAAAGACCCCACAAAAACCAACTTAAAAGGAGTTAGTTGAAAGATTGATGGAATGTGTTAAAGCTTGACATAATGGTTGAACAATATAAATACTCTGAATTCTGAGGTGGGGAATCCTACTGAATAATGATAAACACTATAAAATAATTCCAAGAAACTTTCACATGAGCAAAACTCACTTGGTAGTTAGACCTGTCACCTGGTGCTTTGGTTACTCCTCAGCATCCCAGCTTGTGGCAGTTGTCTGATGCCAGCAGAGGCCTCAGGATGGTGTCACCACAGTGGGACACCCTATCTCAGGGTATATCCAACTAGCTCTGATGTTATTGGTGTTGTCTTTAGACAAGTTCTCACTGTGTAGACTATGCTGAAATGGAACTCACCACATAGCCTAGACTGATTTTTAACTCACAGTGGTCCTCCTGCCTCAACCAGCCAAGTGCTGGGATTATAAACATGTGATGCAATACCCAATCACCACCCCCCTACTTGTCCTTGTACTCTTGAGCTCTGTCCCCCTGGAAGGCCTCAGCTGCGTAGCTGAAAGGAAGTATTTTCCTCTCCTTCCCAGCCTCTTGTTCTTCTAATATTCACCATCATATGGGAATCTATGGGGATGTTCTCAGGGAGTCATGCCTGGGAAGTTTAAAGTTTTAAAAATTTTATTATTTTATGTATATTTGGCCTGAATACATGTCTGTGCACCATGGAGGCCAGAAGAGGGGAAGAGGGCATTAGATCCCTTGGTACTGGAGTTACAGATGGAATGTGAGTGACCATGTGGGTGCTGGGAATCTAACTCAGGTCCTCTGCAAGAGCAGCCAGTGCTCTTAACCACTGAGCCATCTTTTTAATTCTTCTGGGAGAATTTTCAAAAAGTAAGTTGGTACTTAGGATCCATATCACCTTTTTTTTTTTGGTTTTTCAAGACAGGGTTTCTCTGTGTAGCTTTGTGCCTTTCTTGGAACTCGCTTTGGAGACCAGGCTGGCCTCGAACTCACAGAGATCCACCTGCCTCTGCCTCCCAAGTGCTGGGATTAAAGGCGTGCACCACCACCGCCTGGCTTTTTTTCTTTTTCTTTTTTTTTTAAAGTCAGGGTCTCACTACGTAGCCCAGGCTGGCCTGGAACTTACTATGTAAACTAGGCTGGCCATGAATGCAAAAGACTTGCCTGCCTCTGCTTCCCAGTGCTGGAATTAAGGGTGTATGCCACCATACATGGCTCATATCTAGTATTCAGTGACAGAGTCAGGTTTGGCCTGGAAAAGTGGCATTTTTCAAAAGCTCCCTGAGATTTGCGATTCTGTCTTCTTCCAGATTTGAGTGTGTGGTTATGAGACTGTTCAATGCCCACTAGGAACCTGTGAGTAACAACAGCACAGAGTGGATTTATTTGCTGTTGTGCAGCCTGGTGTTCAATTTCCTGATGCTTCTTTACGAGTGACTGAGCAGAGTCAGTGTATTCCACGGAAACAGAGGTTATTAAAGCCCTCACCCCAGCCCAGAAGGCAGCATCTTCTCCCTGGCAAAGAATCAGCAGGGTGGATGACCACTTTAAGTAGAAAATGTTTAAGACACTGTTCACTGACCTTGGAGAGTTACCAATTTTACTGAAGAAAATAATGAATCCATGTGAAACACTAAACCAAAAGGCTTGTTTGGCAGGTGGCAGAATGAGTGGCACTGCCTTCCCCTGGGCAGGCCCTAGACAGGCCTGTCTCCCTGCCTCGGGTTTCCACACCCCTCATTCACCTCACTTCCTTCTCCTCTTCCAGTAAGACATTGTCAGACCAAAGCCCCAGGCTTCTGCCACCCTCAACTCATCAGAAGACAGGAAAGAAAGCACAGGCTCCCCAGACCCCTGGGCCCGGGGTCTTGCTCTTGGGGAAGGAGTGTGTCCTGCTGCTCTCCCCACCCCCACTCTAAACTCGGCGTGAGCAGTCTGGCGGGACCTGGCAGTGCTGCCCGCAACTGCTCTGACAGAGACAGGGCCAGCTCCGCCTTGGGGAACACAGGCTCCGTTTTCACATCAATCATCCTGGTAAGTACAATAAAAATGCCAGTGAAGCATAAAAAAAAAATCTTCTTGAAGAATCTCAGGTGGGTAAGAAGGAAGGAACTTTCAGCGTGAAGATAGAATTGTGAGCACTGAGAATACAAAAGTCATGTTTGAGCCCTGGGGCATCCATGTAAGCACCTAGGCTTCTTTGAATGGTTCCTGAGGCTCCGTGGAAGAAGACAATGCTGAGCAGGTCAAAGCCCTGGATCCACCCAGGTAAGGTGTCCCACAGGAAGATTCTGCTTCAGGGCAGGTATAAGCCAGCTCCTGAAAGGCAAGCTGCCAGGTAGGGAGAGAACAGTGACTAATGGGGCTGATTGACAAAGTACCCAGAGTCAGCCTTGAGCAATCCTCATTATCTGAGTGAAGCATTTCAAGCTCACTCTGCAAGTCCCTGAGAGAGTGGTGCCCTGTGTGTGGCAAGACACCCAGGTACCCAACAGAGGCAAACACGGGTCCTCCGTGGGGGAGTGTGTCTCGTCTAGACCACCATGGATTCTCACCACAAGGAAAACCAGAGGAAACAATGCTCCATCCAGAAGCGGAAAGTTACTTACTGCAGTAATTTGACACAGATCACAATTCAGTTCTAAAAAACTCTAATAATTTTTTAAAATTATAAATTATAAAACCCAACATAGAGATTTAACAAAATAGACATAGCTGAAGAGGGAATATTAGAAATAGAAAATGAGTGGCTGGAGCACATGTTCTAGAATCCAAAGGGTGGAATGCAGAGGATCAATTAAGAGATGTAAGACAGAGTAGGAAACAACAATGCATGTTCAATTAGCCTTCAAAAGGAGAGAACATAAACAGAGGCAAGGTTTAAAGGATGAGGGCTGAAGAATTTTTAGAACCAATGCATTTATCAACCTATGATTTAGAAGGTCAACTAAGTAACAAGTAGGGGTGGGTGCATCAATCCAAACTCACACAATCCACACTGGCAAACATTACAGGAAAATAAAAACAGGTGAAGAGAAAAAAGCAGAGAAGAGTGGTAAGCCAGCCAGAGAGAAAATGTCACATTACCTTCTAAGAGCTTAGGCAGACTCAGAGCTGACTTCACAAAAGCAACAATGGAAGCCAGGGGACAGTAGAATGACATCTTCAACATGCTGGGAAGAAATAACTGTCACCAAGTGAAAGTGAATTTACGGGATGAGAACAGAAGAGGCAAGTGTGTGCAGGCTCATGGAAAAAGCAGTCTGTTATCAGCAGGCCTCACTACAGCAAACCAGGAAGGACACACTTTCAGTAGGAGTAGCATAAGCACAGAGGAAGGTCTAAGATCAAACACAAGAATGAACAAAAGAAACAGGTGGAAAGCAGTTTATTAGGTGGATAAATTAAATGAACACTGATGTTAAAAAATAACATGTTAGCCAGGCGTGCTGCGTCACCCTTTAATCCCAGCACTCGGGAGGCAGAGACAGGCGGATCTCTGAGTTCAAAGCCAGCCTAATCTACAGAGTGAGTTCCAGGATAATCAAGACTATACAGAGAAACTGGGTCTCAAAAAACCAACCAAACAAACAAAAAAAGGTAACATGTTTTTTGTTGGGGGAGGTGGGGGTTAAAGAGAAAATAAGACTATCCAAACAAAGGCACATAAGTGAATATGTGCATGTGTACATACGTGAGGTGCACAGCTAAACAGAAGTGAAATCTTCTAAGTCCCTGCACTAGTCAAGACAGAGGGTTAGGAAATGAAGTCAGATTAAGGTCTGTGAAGTTCACACATGCTGTAATTTCTAGGATAACTGGTAAAAGTACAGGCACAGAATGCACAGCTCCCAAATGAAAAGGAAAACAGCTAAAAAAAGAAAACCAATCCAAAGTGAAGGTAAGACAAGGAAAGCCGAAAATAAACATGAAAACGGCACCCCAAAATGTCGCTATCATTAAGAAAACCATAACACTGTCAAGTCTAAGATTTGGACACATCATTTTAGCACCCTTTGAAATGACCCTTAAAAATCAGTCTTACGTAACAGTGCAAACCCCTTTCAGCTTTCCCATCCACTTCAGTGAAGATTAAGTACCTACTCTATCCCAGGCTCTGTGCATGCACAAATGTAAAACTGATGTAGTTCTTGTTTATGGTAGAAAAAAACGGACAAAAGAAGCAGTGTTCACAATTGTTATCATTGCTCTGGCACATGATGTGTCTTCCTGCCTCCTACATCCTAACATAATTACTTTTATACTCAAAGGGAAGGGAGTCAGGCCCTTGCTAAGGAAACCAAATAAAATGGCATATCAGGTACTTACCAGATATTACTGTATTTAGTCTGATCTGCAGTCAGGAGTCTGTCTTGAAAGCTGGTCACTAATTCTGGAGCAGTCCATCTCAGGGGGAAAATTTTTTTGTCATCTGTCTCAATGTAATCCTCCTGCATGGTCACAAGCACAGTGTTCAGGCGGAATCCATGTGAGGGGAGTTTGATAGCTTAAGAGCAAAACATTCTCAAAAAGCACACACCCAACCAAAAACACAGCAGGGGGAGGAGGGGAAGGCGGCATGGAGAGAGACTTCTGGATGGAAGGAAGGATGTGAGGTGTTCCTCTGAAGTCTAAAGGCTTTGTAAATGTGTCTCTAAAGCACAACGTTTGCTCAGTCACCTTTAGCACAGGCTAGCCTTCTTCACTGAGGAAGGACTGTGCTGGTTCCCACAGCTGATGTTACAGGCTGTCCTCCCCCCACTTACCAGCAGCAAAGTGACGGTGAGCTACAGACCCTAGAAGCCCTCCCTCTTCCTTAGCTGTGAGTAAGGGCTGCACAAAGCCAACGCCTGCATGAGGGTGGAAAGGTGCTGCTAGCAATGACTTCACAGTACACACCAAGTGCGACTTCACAGTACACACCAAGTGCGACTTCACAGTACACACCAAGTGCTTCAGACACTATGGCTGCTGCCTGGACAGGGAACCAGCTGAACCCACTAAATGAAGATACACGTTATCTTTATGTTGCTGCTTAGAAAACAATGGGCACTGTGGCAATAAAATTCCCTTTAACAAGGCCGGGCGATGGTGGCGCACGCCTTTAATCCCAGCACTCGGGAGGCAGAGCCAGGCGGATCTCTGTGAGTTCGAGGCCAGCCTGGACTACCAAGTGAGTTCCAGGAAAAGGCGCAAAGCTACACAGAGAAACCCTGTCTCGAAAAACAAAAAAAAACAACAAAAAAAAAATTAAAGTATTTAATTTTTTTATATTATTCAGTCAAACTGACTCAATTACACTGACTTACAAATGTCTTTCTAAAGCTGTCACAAAACTTTGGCACAAAGCCACTGATTTAGACAAACCAGAAGTCAATGGCACCATTAAGAGGCCTGGGACAGACCCTGCTCTAAAAAGGCCATGTCACACAGACTAAGACTCATCCCCTCTTCTAGCACAAGTAGCATTTTCCGGCCCAACTCCATGGCTGACACTACATGGGTTAACAAGACAGAGGCAGAGCTTTGCTTACCTTGTATCTGCTGAATCCTATTCCATAGTCTCCTACTTTGACATTTAAGTCGGAGGTGAGAAAACAATTCCGTAGGGCCAGATCACTGCAAATGGAAGGAGTAAGGCCAGCGTAAGAACCAACAGGATCCGCAGCCTGGACCTCATCACACAGAACTGCCACAGGTCAGAGGCTTCCTTAGAAACCATTGTGTCTTCAGCTCTCTGCTTAGCAATTAGTGTCCCGTTTTTTGTTGTTTTTTTTTTCTTCACAGTTTAAGAGTTATATCCCACATTCTTAACCACATTTTAGGCACAAAACTAGGATCACTGGTTAAGTACTGAACATACCTACATCAGTAGCTTGGATCACTGTACTTACAGAGTAACTCAGGGAGAACTTTATTTTCTTTACAATCTGGTTAGAAACAGTCTCTCAATCTTTAATAAAGGTGCAACTCCAAAGGTCCAAAAGCCACTCTGTGCCCTCACCCCATCTGCCCTGACTTTTCAAAGCTATGCAGGCGCTAGCACCGGATCCCCTCCAAGAACTCTGTCTCTTCCCACTCTCCTGAGTGGGAAAAAAAGAATGTACTATCACAACATACAGTTTACAGACAGGATTCACTTGAAGAACAAGTTCACCTTTAGAAAACTGGTACTTTGATGGGTGGGAGATGGCTCAGGACCTAATGTGCTTGCCTTGTGATCCTAAGGATTTAATTCCCAGAGCCCACATAAAAATGCTGGACACAGTAGCAGACATTTGCAAACCCAGAGCTGGGGAGGCGGAGACAGGAGGCCAGCCCAGCCTAGTTAGTGAGTTCCAGGCCAGCAGGAGACACTGTCTCAAATAAAATGGACAGGAAAAACAACGTTTTGTTGTCTTCCAGTCTACACACACATATCAAACAAAAACATTCTTCAATAAGCAAAAAAACTCCTTCTTTGTTGTTTTGGTTTTTCAAAAATTTTTAAAGTATTTTCTAAAATACTTCTTTTTTATTATTATTTTTAAATTATGTATATGAGTGTCTGTCTGTGTGTGGGTTTGTGCACATTAGTTTAGCTGCTCAAAGGTCAGAAGTGGGTGTTTGATCCCCTAGAGCTAGAGTTACAGGTGGTTGTGAGCTGCCCAAGGTAGCTACGATGCCCTCGCTACCCAGGTGTTTCTCTAAGAAAAGCCTCCTTTCTCTCTAAGTGATTCAGTTTTCTTATTTACTAGCTGGAGGAAGAAACAGTAGCTACTAGTGAGCAGAGGCTGGCAGCAGCTTTGCCAGCAGGTGAAGTGTTCTCATATTCTCACCATCAACAGCTACAAGGGCCAGAGCAGCGGGTGGCAGCAACACTGTACCTTGCACTGTTGGGTCTCAATGGGCACTCTGAGTGTAATGCTGATTCAGTTGTACTGAGCGGCTCTCTATGCTGCTTGTGTGTGGTGATTTGCATGGCGCTCCATCACGAAGCCATTGAGTCTTTAGCAAAACCTTGGACACTTTCTGACTTTGCTGTCGTGAACAATATAGAACCCTCTAATTTTTTTTCTTTTCTTTCTTTTTTTTTTTTTTTTTTGCAATTTTAGTGTGTGTGCACAGAAACGGGGATTACAGGAACATAAAAAAATGTGCACAGAATGTTTTTAAATGTTAGGACTACAATCTAGATTCAAGGCAATGATGTAATTGGCCTCCAATTGCTAGCATTAAGTATTCTCTGCACCCATTAATGTGCAAAGCTATGGAACAGAAAAAACACAAGGTGCTAGTGTGCAACTTGACGTCAAAGCTGCTCAGGTCAGGAAACATAAACGCAGCCAGCATTCTCCTTTAAGCTGAAAAACAGGTCTGGTGACAAGGCTGCTCAAGCTCCAGACCTGCCTGGCTCTCAGAAGGCACTGGCTGGTTACTCCATTTGGCAGCAGGCCCAAAGGTTCCAAGTCACATCTCATCATCATTTGTTTTTAACTTGGGCAGCTATACATCACAGTCTGCCCATCTGTAGAAGGATTCTCTAGTGCAAATGGTTCAAGGTGACCAAGGACAGTTCAAATTAACCCATGCCAAGTTTCTTTCTATAGGAAGCAGAGTGAGCAAGCTCCTGATAGAGAGAGTGAAGACAGGGAGCCAGTTGCCTGAGATCCACTGAATACTCTTCCAGGAGCTTGGCTTACACTATCTTACTCAATCTTGGTAACAGCACTTCTGGGTAAAACAGATCCCCAACTCTACAGAATAAATTAGCTCAGAGGGATCAAAGGAGACTCACAGTTGTAAAGCTATGAGAGGAGAATTAACAACCCCAACCCCAGCTGACCCTCTCTGTCCTCCTCACTGTCTGCCTGCAGCCGCCACAAACACCGAGGCTCTGAAGGACCATGTTCATCACGCTGCAGAACTCAGATGTGCCAGCATTATATCCAGAAATCTGGGGGATGAGGGGTACACAAGCCTTCCTAAAGCATTGATGGCCTTTTTCCTGCTTATTAGGTCTATCCTTGCTGGCTAGCAATGCCACATTACTGAGTACCTACTGCATACCAGCCACCCGTTGGGCTCTGGGAATGCAAAGTTCTTCCACTGTGAAATTCTGACTAGACATAGAGGACAGTGCCTACAGGCTGTCTGCAACTGCTGGCTGGACTTTCTGGACTGGTGATGGGATGGGATAAGGACTCCTGGGGGGCTTTTTCTTTCCTTGGGCTTCTCCAGCATCAAGTCTGAGCTGGACAGCCAGGCCTCTATGGGTCTCTACTGGCTCTAGCTTAGTCTTCCATTGTACATTACTGCAAAACAAGATGAAATACTCAAATAAGCAGTTTCTGGCTACTGCACACTAACTTGTCCAGGCTACTGACCCTGGAGGAATATGACAGCAGAGGTAAGTACCACTCTAGGGGCCATACTACATGGCCCCAGCTCAGAATCTAAGCCCAGGGAATAAAACTTCCTAGTGGACCCCAAGAATGGAGGCTGACCCTGAACACACAGGGAAAGAAGGATGCTATGACAACGTCTAACACCAAGGTTAGGTTGGGAGCAGGGCTCAGTTATGAAGTCTATACCTAGAACCCATCAGTGAGGGGCTGGAGATACAGCTCAATGGTATACATGAGACACTGAATTCCATCCTCAGCACCGACAAAACACAAAATGAGCCAAATATCAACAAAACCAAAAATGTTATTTAAAACCAAGGCCAATCTAGTTTTCAAGGAACTATCTCTAGGGCAAGGCCTTGATGGTTCCCTCCACCAAGTGCATCCTAGAATCACTTGGGGGCCCCACTTCCCTACCTCTAAACAAAACACAGCAGGCAGCAGACCTGGGTTGAGAATGGGCATATCCTCAGAGCCAGTGCATGTCTAATGAGCCTCCCTGGGATGTGAGCTGAGACTCCCCTTCTAAGAGGGACCCTGAGGTTTCTGGCCTATCCCCTCAGGTTCCTGTACCCTGGACCTGCACCATAACCAGACAGCTTTGCCAAAACACAGTGTCACCAGGACAACTACCATGAGACAACCTTCCCAGAGCCAGGTCTAGACTAGAAGCCACGCTGGATCAGGATCAAAGAAAGCTGGTGTATTTTCTGTGAGCACATTTGTAATCAGTGGCCCAAGTGCTAGTTAAGAAGGGAGCTAGCACCTTTCACCTTTCACCTGGAATGCTAATTTTCTCAGGGGGCCTACCCTGGACCAGCCTAGAAAGACGCAGTATTTGGTGCTTTATCTACCACAAATGATTTTCTACAGAGGGCTGTTCACTTGTAAGACAGAGGCATACCAGTAGATGGTGTGTCCCTTGATTTACTACTGAGTCTCATGTGGCCTAGAATGGCCTCAAACTCTTATGTAGCTAAGGAAAACCTTGAACTTCTGGTCTTATCTGCCGCCACCTCCCAAATCTCAGAATCCCAAGTATGCATATCCATACCTGGTTTACTTAGGACTTGGGATAAATCCAGGGACTGGAGGATACCAGGCCAGTGTTCTACCAACTGAGCTATACACAGATATCACATTAACTGGGGCAGTAAGGGTGTTGGGCTCCTTCTGTGCCTCCTGAAGTACAAAGGTTTTTTGTTGTTGTTGTTTTTTAAAGTCTTCCTCCTTTCCCTCTACCCTTCCAGATAGTATAGAATAACAACTGGTAGGTACAGTCTTTCTACACAGTATGCACACCAAAACAAATACACAAAGAAGAGCATAAACTGTTATGACTACTAAATTGCACCTTCATACTTAAGATATCCCAGTACAGACACCCCTCCTATAAACCCTTAGCCATTACTGTAACATTCAACAGCACCGTCGGAGCCTACACTAGCTCCTGTGAATGTCTGTCTCTCTCCCATTTGCCACCCTTTCAAGTAATACTAGGATACGCATTTTGTTTTTCTGTTTGAGGCAGGGTCTCGTTATATTGCCCAGGCTAGCCTTGAACTTGTCATTCTCTTATCTTGGCCTACTGACCATTGGTACAATATTTTTTTTCTTTTAAAGAATCTTTTTAGTTGGTGTGGTGGTATATACCTTTAATCAGCTCATGAGGCAGAGGCCGATGATCTCTGAGTTCCAGGTCACCCAGGACTACACAATGAGACCTTATCTTAAAAAAAAGGGAGGGAAGGAAGAAAAAAACAAAAAACAAAACAACAACAACAACAACAAAACCAGGCCAATCAATAAAAGGCTCCCTAGTATGCTATCATCTCCCCGGTAGGTGCTCCTATTGGCTAACAAGTTAGCTACTTAGCCAGCATGAGCACATACACTACCCACCAAAGTGACCTGATAATACCCTGCTGCTCAGGAGACCTTGAGAGTGGGGAGGGTAGGGGATCCTAGGTTCTAGGTCACCTGTGGAAAGGTAACAGCAGCATGTGTTGTTCACACGGCCTTCAGGAATGCCACCTCTGAAACGTAGGCAGCCTGAGACCCTGAGATAAGGTTCTCTGTAAACATTATGTAAAGACAGATTTTAACTAGGGTGATTTACTAGATCAGTTTCCAACAAAAAGACAACTTTGGGTTAGACAGGTGGACTGGTCTATTTCAACCAAGTCCTCTGAGTCAACCAATATTCTAAATCTCAATTTTAAAATAACGCCATATGGAAGGCTACCCACACAAGAAGAATTTATAAAGAACAGAAGTTTGCCCCATAGGAGACTTTATATCAAACAGCCTGTGTGTGTGTGTGTGTGTGAGTGTGCATGTGTGTGGTGTGTATCTGGGCATCTGAGTGTGCAGTTATGCGTGCACGTGTATGCGTAGAAGCCAGAGGATAACTTCAGGTGCTGCTCCTCAGACACTGTCTTACAATACTACTCCCCCACTCCTATCTGTAACCCAGCACTAGGATTACAAGCTTGCAACACCACACTGGCTTTTATAAAAATAAATAAATAAATAAATAAATAAATAAATAAATAAATAAATAAATAAATAAAAACACGGATTGGGACAGGAAAGATGGCTCAGTGGTTAAAAAGTACTTGCTGCTGTTGCAGAGGACCTGGGTTTCTTGCCAACATCCATATGGTGGCTCACACCTGTCTATAACTCTAGTTCCAGGAACCCAATGCCCTCTCTGAACTCTGAGGCCAATGCATGGGCGTGGTACACTTACATACACACAGACAAACACTCATACACATTAAAAAAAAACAAAACAAGAGATAAATCGTCGGGTGGCGGCGGCGCGCGCCTTTAATCCCAGCACTAGGGAGGTAGAGCCAGGTGGATGGATCTCTGTGAGTTCGAGGCCAGCCTGGTCTACAGAGCAAGATCCAGGACAGGCACCAAAACTATACTGAGAAACCTTGTCTCAAAAAACCAAAAATCAAATCAAATCAAATCAAAATGTGTGTTAAAAAAAAGACAGATACATCTTTTGAATAATAACTTTAAATAAATAAAAAATACGGGGTCAAACTTGGTCCTGTAAGCTCTTTACCAATCAAGCTATTGCCTACTCAGCCTAAAGCAGTTACTTTAAAAAGCAGAATGTAACAGCTGTCGATGGTTCCAAGATTCTTCTGTACCTTGAGCCTTTGTTCTTGAATATCGTCCAAATCATATGATTTATCTTTGTTTTCAAGTCTCTTAAGACTTTTCCTTGAGGAAGCATGGGAAAACACTACTGGCTATGACAGCTTTGTCATCTTTAAGAACACGGTGGTGAAGAGGACTTAAAGCACTTTCTAGCCATCTCTGGGAACCTCAGGCTGCTGACTTTGATGGGATACTTTAAACTTCATGTTCTAATTATGTTTGTGTGTGTATCTACTATGTGTGTGAAGTTGCCATGGAGGCCAGAAGAGGGTCCTGGATTCTCTGGAGGTGACGTTAAAGGTGCTGATGAGCTGCTGCCTGACACGGGTGCCGGGAACTGAACTGGTGCTCTGCACTGTTTGCCAACGTGCCCTCTCTCCAGTCCAGTCCCACCTTTCACAATTTAAAAATACTTTATCAGCCGGGCGGTGGTGGCGCACGCCTTTAATCCCAGCACTCGGGAGGCAGAGCCAGGCGGATCTCTGTGAGTTCGAGGCCAGCCTGGGCTACCAAGTGAGTCCCAGGAAAGGCGCAAAGCTACACAGAGAAACCCTGTCTCGAAAAACCAAAAAAAAAAAAAAAAAAAAAAAAACTTTATCAAAATAATGTGTTTACTACTGCAGGTCAATCAAGAAACAGATGTGGAAGAAAAAGATAACTACTTTCCTTTATTTTTCCAATCCTGAAGTGATGAGCATCTGAAAGGAACAGTCCTATAACTGCTCACCATATCCCCAGATAAAACCAGGTGCTCTCAAATAAACAAACAAATAAATAAATAGATGACTCATACTAAAAATAAATTATTCTCAGACTTGCTTTTTATTTAAATTTTTAAAAAAGATTTATTATTTTTTAAACTGTGTATATGTGTGTGGATCCTATGTGTGTGGGAGTGCCTGCTGGGGACAGAAGAGGAAGTCAGATCCCCTGATGCTAAAGTTACACACAGTTGTGAGCGCCTGATGTGGGTGCTGGGAACTGAACTTGGGTCCTCTGAAAGAGCAGTCTTAATCTCTGAGCCATCTCTCTAGCCCAAGACATTTTTGTTGTTGTTTTTCAATAAAGGGTCTCTTTGTATAGCCTCAGCTGTCCTCACTCTGTAGACCAGGCTGGCCTCAAACTCAGAGACCCGCCTCCCAAGTGTTGGGAGTGCTGGGATTAAAGGTGTGTACCACCACCACCTGGCTGCCCAAGAGTTATTTTAAAAATACTTTGCCGGGCAGTGGTGGCGCATACCTTTAATTTCAGCACTCAGGAGACAGAAGCCGGTGGATCTCTGTGTTCAAGGCCAGTATGGTCTACAGAGTGAGTTCCAGGACAGCCAGGGCTACAAAGAGAAAGAAAATCCCTGTCTCAAAAAATCCAAACAAACAAACAAAAACTTCACAGACATCTCTACACAGGTATGCCTTTTCAGATAGTTGGGTAAAGAGTCACGTGAGTTACTTAAAGTCAAGTGAAGAGACTGCCAAATTTCCCTAGAGACTTAGAAAGTAACTTCATATCAACAAACACCTGGATGCGAAGATGGCCAGTAGTTAAGAGCACTTGCTATGCAAGCACGAGGAACAGAATGATCTCAAGCCCCACTCACACCTTTGAAGTGAGGCAGAAACAGGAGGATCACTGGGGATTGTGGGCTTCCAGCCTAGTTGAGAATATGCCAGCTAGGAAGAGCTCCTGCCTCAAAGGTATTCTCACTCAAAGATGGAGAGTGATCCAGAAGGCATCTGACCCCCTCTTCTGGCCGGGTTCATAACTCTACATACACACAAAGAAATAAATCTATTTTAAAGAGTTGGCACTCAAAAGCCTAAAGTCTAAAGGAGAATAAGCAGGACTCTGCTTTCCAATTCGTGGAGCAGACCTGTGCTAGGACAGAAGGAAGCCGATGGTGCACAAATAGGAAGAGGTCTCTTCAGACTTAATCCTAACACTCTTAAGCCAGCCTGTTCACCAGCCAGAAACCAAAGCCATCACTTAGTGCAACGAGGTGCTGCTGGCCTATAGCTTTCTCAGGACTGTGACAGACACGTAAGGAGGTCCCGTGGGTATAATCAGAAGCCTACGCTGACTGATCAGATGCAACAAGCCAGAGGTCAGGAGGGAACCGGGTACATTCACTCCCTACTCTGAGGCTTGCAGACTTCTTACACTGCCTCAAATTCCTCAAGCATTTCCTAGACTCAGACTATGTTCATGCTACTCCTTGGTGTTGGTTTAATTGAAGCCCAACTCTGCCTTTATTTACCAATACTTCTTTAAGCAGAGAGCTCATGCTACAACCTGATCTCTTTGGTTTCTTCCTTCCTTCCTTCCTTCCTTCCTTCCTTCCTTCCTTCCTTCCTTCCTTCCTTCTTCCATTCTCGCCTTTGTTTTTTGTTTTGGTGCTTTTGAGATAGGGTCTCATGTATCCCAGGCTGGCCTCAAACTCACTATGTAGTTGAGGATGTCCCTGAACTTCTCTTTCTTATTCTCCTGCTTCCTGAGTGTTGGGATTATATATGTGTACCAAGCCTAGAATTTCAGGCATGTTAGCAGTCTACCAACTGAGCTGCATCCCATTCCAGCCCCTCTTCCCAAACCTCACAACCTCTTCAGACAGCTGCAGCAGCAGCAATATGAAGGGTGTGCCTGTGCCCACCCAGACCTACCTGTGCAGGAAGTGCAGCTTGTGCATGGCTGCCAACCCTGCAGCAATCTCACACGCCATCCTCTGCAGCAGCATGGTCTGTGAATCGCCCCGCACATGCTCTTGCTCATTGCGCAGGTAAGCCTTCAGGTCGCCCTGTGAAAACCAGCCCACATGAGTGACAAGTGCAGCACCAGAAGAAACCAAGCTCCTAGACAAGCTCTACAGTTGATCTGAACTATCAGGATGACTTACTGAAAGACTTAAAGGTAATTCCAACCAACCCAAAGTTTATGTGATTTTGCTTTAAGAATAATTCTTGCTAGTTATCATACAAACACATACAGAACAAAACAGTACATGAAATATAATTTTACAATGATGCACAATTAAATTAAGTGCTGTGAAGATGGCTAGAAAACTCCAAGGTGATGTGGAAAGTTAAAAGAAACAGTGCCGGGCTGGAGAGATGGCTCAGAGGTTAAGAGCACTGACTGCTTTTCCAAAGGTCCTGAGTTCAATTCCCAGCAACCACATGGTGGCTCACAACCATTTGTAATGAGATCTGGCTCCCTCTTCTATATACATAACAAATAAATAAATCTTAAAAAAAAAAAAAGAAAGAAAAAGAAACAGTGCCATTCACACCACCTAACTTCCATCTCCAGGACACACATAGTCAGTGAGTGCTTTTCACAAGATTCCATGGACACCATTAATGCATGGATGAGCCATGAAGTAGAGACTGAAAAAAGAAAAAGACATGGAAGAGGTGAGGAAAGCCACTGAATGCTAGTGACAAGGCTCAGGTCTCACCCAACTTCCTTCCCCAGAGACCAACACAGGAAAGAACATTCCAGTCACTTGCAAACAACATCAACTCAAGTCAATAAGCCTAGGCAGAGGATGGCAGCCTGGGCAGGAACAAACCCAGTCAGATACACACGCATTCAGCTCCCCAGTTACTCCCATTAGTGCTCTGGGCACCTAAGAGGACGCATAGACATCAAATCTGCCTGGAGGAGTACACTCGAGGAAATAACACGTTATAGTCTCCTTACAAAAGAACAGACAGTGACCTAATCCAAATGAAAGCTTTCTGGGGAGAGGAATATGTACACACATGTTTAAGAGTGTGTATGTATTTGGAGGCCAGTGGTCAATCCTGGCATGTTCCTCAATCACCCCCTAACTTAGTTTTTGAGACAGTGTCTCTCTCCTATTGGTCTGGAGCTTGCTTACTAGGCCTGACTGGCTGGCTGGCTCGTTCCAAAGGTCCTTCTGTCTTTCCTTCCAGGGCTGAGACTACAAATACACACCAGTTTTGGTGACTGAACTCAGGTATTAATATTTATATAGTAAGTATTTCACCAACTGAGCCATCTCCCCAGCCCCCAAACTGAAGACTAAATCCAACTCAAGAAAAGACTCAGAAGATGGATGTTCTCCTTGGCCAACTTTCTTGTAATGTACTGAAGACAGTGAGTTTGTCAGACTCCTCCCAGGATGAAATTTTCAAACATAATAGTCCTCCACAGACAGCTGTCCATGTTTAATTCTTGGTACATGATAATGCAGCATCTAGGTCCACCCAGGACCTGCATTTGTTTCTATTCCTAGCTTTAATGATCCTTACACACACATACACACACACACACACACACACACACACACACACACACACACACACACAAATGTTTACATTGATAACCGTGACTGTTTTGAATTAACTTTGGATTAATCTTATTTTGTAGTTTTGAGACAGACTTTGGCTATGTAGTCCAGGCTAGTCAAAAATCCTCCTCATCTCATCCTGGCAAGTGCTGGGATTACCATTTGTGCTTTTGAGGACTGTGTAAAATATACAGGAGGCTTTATAACTGTTACCCATGGCACATACTTCTTATAACTTCAGGCATTCTTCAGATACAGAACTGTGGCTTAGGAGAGGTAAGAAATTTGCTCAAGAGCTCAAGACAATGCCTGTCTCTGATACTTGAAAGGTGGAGGCAAGAGGATGAGGAATTCAAGGTCATCCCTGGCTATAAAATGACTTTGAAGTCATGAAACCCTGAAGAAGAAAAAAAAAGAAAGAAAGGAAGGAAGAGAGAGAGAGAGAGAGAGAGAGAGAGAGAGAGAGAGAGAGAGAGAGAGAGAGAGATGGGGGAGAGGAAAAGAAATTTGTTCTAATAAACTGCTAACATTTTTTAGTTTACTATCTAGTCAAGAAAATTCTAGTCAGCAAGCAAGTGAATTAAATTAATATGCAGATGAAATCAACTTATTCTACAAGAATAAATGTGAGATGACTTAAGGTCCATCACACACACACACACACACACACACACACACACACACACACACACACCTGTGGCATTCTTCCAATAGGCCATGACAGCTTTACAAGGAAACAGCATCCTTCTCCAGTCACCTAGCACCACTGTGCATGCCCAGCCACGCAGCACCACCATGCACTTCCAACCATTCAATGTAAACATGCACACCCAAGCACCCTGAACCACCATTCACACCCGGCCACCTAGCACCATCATGCACACTCAAGCTCTCAACAGGATCACTAGTATCATGTACAGCCAGCACCACTGATCACCATCAGCATTGCCATGCACACTCATACCCAGCCATACACACTCATACCCAGCCATTGCATTAGAGCCTTTGGGTTTCTTTCCAAACATGGAAAACTTTCCAATATAAACTTTGTTCCTGCTAGAATTCATCACCCCAACACAAACAGCTCTTCATAAAGGCTAGGCTCTTTCCAGCTGTGCAAATTGGGGGAATGATGAAAGATTTGAATAACAAATTAACTCAGAGAAGTTCCAGCAGGAAACTCCGGGACTACAGGCAAATGGGCTGTCCCTAAGACAGCCCCTAAGAAATAAAGCACAGAAACAGCATTTAAATCCACTGACACTGCCAATCAAAATGGCAATTTTTTAAATTTATTTTTTATTTTTTTGTTTAGCCTCATTGCTGCAGCAATACCCAATAAAGAAAAACCTACTGGCCAGGCAGTGGTGGTGCACACCTTTAATCCTGGCACTTAGGTGGCAGAGGCAGGTGGATCTCTGTGAGTTCAAGATCAGCCTGGTCTACAGATTGATTCCCAGGACAGTCAGAGTTACACAGAGAAACTCTGTTTGGGACAGCAGGGAGAAAGAAAAAAAGGAAGGAAGGAGGGAGGGATGGATGGATGGACAGAGAAAGGGAGAGGGAGGGAAACAGAGAGAAAGAAAGAGAGAGAAAGGAAGGAAGGAAGGAAGAGAGAGAGAGAGAGAGAGAGAGAGAGAGAGAGAGAGAGAGAGAGAGAGAGAAACCGACTTTCACATAATCATGCTGCCTCTTGTTAACTTGTAAAACAAACATCAGCTCTTGGTCAACAGTTTACAACTGACTGTGGCTAAGAAATGGAGTTGTTTTTCCAAGATCAACTGAAGTGTGTTCACTGCCCCTCCTGTTCTTAAACTGCCTTCTCCCAGTGACATCCCTGAGTGCCTCTCCAGCTCTCCAGGGGCCAGCCACGGCCCTCCTGGAGGAAGACTTGTGCTGGGTGTGCAGGACTCAGGGTTAGGTCTATGGTCCAGAAGTACTCTGGAACTCTCCTGAGACCACAGTTTAAACAACAAACAACTGGCGGCACATGGTGGACACCTTTTCAGTCCCAGCACTTGGGAGGCAAAGGTAGGATCTCTGTGAGCTCAACAGGCCTGGTCTACATAACAAGTCCCAGAATAACCAGAACTACATAGAGACCCTATCTCAAAATCAATCAATCAATCAATCAATCAAGAACAGCTTTCTTTCAATTACAGTAAAGGAATTTTACCTCAAGAAAAGTTCTAAAAAGATTCATTCTATCTAAAACAGACAAACCAATATTTAGATATTTGAGGGGTTGTATACAGAGACAGACAGAGAATGTGACAGAGACACATATACTGGGAATTGAACCTAGGGCACTCCATTCCCAGTCCTTTTTTGGCTTTTTATTATGAGGCAATGTCTCATTGTGTTGCCCAGGCTGGACCTGAATTTGTGATCCTCTTGATTCTGTCTCCTAAGTAGCTGAAAGTACAGGCCTATATCCATAGGGTCCAGCTTGTCTTATTTTTATTTTAATGGTGCCTAGTGAATAGACCCAGAAAAATACTACCTATTATTTAAATAAAAAACAAGAAATCATCAAGAACCTCAATGTGTTTTAAATTAAAATTAAACACCCTTTGTCCAGGTTTTAATATTTCAGAAAACTCAAGAAAGACAATTAGGTGACACTAGATGGAGACAGAGAGCTGCACCCAGCACCAGGGAGAGAAGTACCTTGCAAGGACACAGCACACAGGCCACTCAAAGGCCCTTCTAAATTCCAACACAAAAGGCAGTAGTGCTTTACGCATGCTTTTGGCAGATCACTGAGCACAATGAATTAATTTTTAATACATTTTAATTTAATTTAATATTAACACTTAATGTTATGGAAACAGTGAATAGCCTTATAACTGACACACACATCATTTGTATGTCTAACATGTCTAAAGAACTTTGTTTCGTTTTGAGATAGGATCTCATGTAGCCCAGGCTGACCTCAAATTCAGGTAGGGAACCCCTGAATTTCTCTTACCTTCATGACTGAAGTACGCCCCAGTATGTCCCTTACTGAAATGGGTATGTTCCAGCTGAAGCACACTGAGGCCTGCATCTGGATGCAGACCTAGTATCACCTGCCTCTTTGTTGTGGATTATTCACCTGGTGGCCTGCCACAGCCATCTCCTCAGCCATCTCCTCAGCTCTCTCGCAGCTCTGCTACTCCAGCAGCTCTCAGAGAAAAGCAACACCCAAACCCCTCTGGCTCCTCCTCCTCCTAGCCTGCTCTTGCTATGGTCGGTCCTGTTTCTGTCAGACTTCCTGAATAGACTCCTCACATGCCTGGTCTGGCCCGGCTGCATCCTCTGGCTTTCTTCCTTGCATGAGCCTCTCTGCCCCCAACACACTTGCACCCACTGTTCAGCTACAGCTGCTGAATTCCCGCCTCTCCACAGCCAGCAGTTCTGCCAAAAGCTAGCAAAAACAAAGCCAGTCAACCAAACAAGAAACCCCAAGGGGTCTCCTTCTTCCTTCAAGCCCAGCCTTCCCATGGGCAGCCTGATGGCTCACCAAATAAAGGTGCTTAACAGCATGCCTGGCAACCTGAGATCCATCCCCACACCCCACATGGTACTAAGAACCCACTCCAAGATAGTCCCCCGTGGCACACATGTGTTCCCCCAACCCTGCCCTACAAAATAAATAAATGTAAGAAGTTATTAAACAAAGTAACTACCTCAGCCTTCTCCACCTGGCTTCCGGACACCACAATCTCCTGTGTGCCTTCCTAGCTCACAAAATTCCCATGGCCCTTGCCTGGTTCTTCCTCCTCTCACTGCTCTGTAGCCACTCCATAGCCATGCTCCATGTGTGTTGTGCTGGCCAGCCCCTCCTCTGACATCTTGTGCTTTTTCCCTTGGATGTCTAAGAGGCAGCTCAAGCCTAATGCACGTCCAGAACAAAACAGGCCAATCTGTTCTGATGCAGAAAATGGCATCTCCATTTTTCAGCAGATCAGACAAAAATCAATGATGCCATTCGTGAACCCTACCTTTAGGTTTACCATCTCTAAGCCATCTATCTCCAGATCTTTGCAGTTTTCAGAAGGCCAATGCTATCATGTCTGAGGCACATCCACCTCTGCCTGAGCAGCCAAAGCTCTCCATATTGTTGTTGTGTTTTTATGGCCTTGTTCACGCTAGGCAGGTGCTCTACCACTGAGTTACATCATCCCCAGCCCATCACAAGTGCTCTATTGCTGATCCAAAGTCCTAGCCTTTAAAATTTTTATTATTATTTTATTCGTATGCATGCTTTGCCTTCATGTATGTCTGTGTACTGAATGTGTGCAGTGCTTGTGGAAGTCAGCAAAGGGAAATGGAGTTACAGAGGGCTGAAAGCAGCCATGTGCATGCTGGGAATTAAACCCAGGTCCTCTGAAAAAGCAGCAAGTGTTCTTACCTGCTTAGCCATCTCTCAACCCCCCAGTTCTAACCACTTAAGTCCATCGTTTAAAACACAAGCCATGTTGTAACACACTCCCTCAACACACTGTTGTTTGCAGATGATCATTTTCTTTGTCTTGTTTTGTTTTTGTTTTTTGTTTTTCAAGACAGGGTTTCTCTGTGTAGCTTTGCGCCTTTCCTGGAACTCACTTGGTAGTCCAGGCTGGCCTCGAACTCACAGAGATCCACCTGCCTCTGCCTCCCGAGTGCTGGCATTAAAGGCGTGCGCCACCACTGCCCAGCCATTTTCTTTGTCTATTCCACTACAAGAAAGTTGTGAACACAGCTAGCTTTTCACCTGTTCCCTACTGTGTCCCTAAACCCCACAACAATACTGGACACAGATATGTCTAACCGATCTGTCTGCCAAGCAAGAGAAGGCAGAAAACTTTTGGAGAAGCTCCAATGATGTGCCCAAGTTCAAGCTGGGCCAGCCACATTCCCATGCACGCTATGCTAGCATTTCATTAACAGTCTAATAATAATGAACTTAGGAGTAAATCTATAATTTCAGATTTTTATTGGGCTTACAAATTTATTTTACGGCCTCATTACTTTGTATATAAAACACAGCCAAAGATAGCTACCATGGGAATTATTTTCCTTTCTTTTTCTTTTTCATACAGGGTCTCACTCTGTAACAAAGCTGACCTGTAAGTCCCTGTGTGGAGAGGCAGGCAGCCTCTTGGCTCAGCCTCCTGAGTGTTAAGATCAGAGTACTGAGCCACTGTACCCAGTAGCAGCAGGAACTGGATGCTGAGAGAAGCAGAGGACTCACATCTTGAATCAAAAGCACAAGCAGAGAGAGCACATGGGAATGGCACAGGCTTTCTCATTCTCTAAGTCCACCTCTAATGACGCACTTCCTCCATAAGGCCACAACCTTCTCCACACAGCACCACCAACTGGGGAACATTCAAATGCCCGAGACGACAGGAGACACCTCATTCAAACCACCACTTTGGCATACCACCCTGGATGATCCCAATCACAGCTAACTGATTTTTCCACCTGAAAGTTCCACCATTGTACAAGGAATGCTATTGATTTTACTTCCAGCAGAGGATCTGTGTTATTGCAAAGCTCACTTAAAAGTGGTCTTTGCTCTTGAAAGGCACAGCTCCAGTGTCCTTCCTCAGAGACAATGACAGTTCAGTGGGCTGTCAAATCACATGAAATGAGTAACAATGTCCAAAGGAGGCTGGCACTGGCTGGGGCCCTCCCTTCCTATACACATCTTCCAGGTCTAAGAGCAATGACAGTGCCCTGAACTTTGTCCAGCTAGATCACCTGCTCTCCTGAAGAGCCATGTGCTTAGGACAGTGCCCTGCTATTTTCTAAGCTAGGTGATAAGAGTGCTCCCTTAGCACATAGAAAGCCCTGGGTTCCATCTCTAGTGCAGCATAAACTGGGTGTAGTGGTCTTGCCTGTAATCCCAGCACTCTGAGAGTAGATGAGAGAGAGGATCAGGAGTTCAAGGTCTTCCTTGGCAACACTGAAACCCACCTGCTGTTGTAAGTCTGGCAGGACATTCAAGAACACCACCTGAAATGTCCAGCACCCCTGCTCTGGAGGCGACGAGGGAGGTGAAGGCACAAGTGAATGTAAGAAAATTCATTCTCTACTCTCGAGCACCTCAGCTCACAGCCTAGCCTCAAGCATACTCATAAGCCTACCTTCCACCCTCCCTATTTATCCCTCCCAGCAAGTCTAGCCTGCCTCTCCCACTTCAACCCAACATGTCACCATGCTTCCAGGCCTGGCTTGGCCAGTCCCACTTGAAGAAAGTCGACCTACTCACTCTGTAAATTTTACCTCCAGGTAAAGCCTCTCTTAGGATCCCAATCTGACTTTCTGTACTTCTCTGGGGTGTGGCTCAGTGGCAGCTCTTTCACCTAGCGTGGTCCAGATCCCTGGCTGCATCCCTAATACAGCAGACATTCCAGGGTGAAAGGTGCACTGGCAAGATGGCTGACAAGATGGTTTACTGGGTAAAAGTGCTTGACACCAAGCCTGAGGATCTGAGTTTGACTCTTGGAATCTACATAGTGGAAGGATAGAATTGACTCTTGAAAGTTTCCCTCTAACTTCTACATGTGTGCTATAACATGTGCACACCCCCAAATACTTACAACATATACACACACAATTAATAAATTTAAATTACAATTTTAAAAAGTCAAACAAAACCAAATTTTCTCCTAGCACATCACCATGTTTACCTGAGGTTGAGCAACTGGGGTCTCAGCAGCAGCACTGTCATTGGCCACACAAATCTTTATTTAATTAGCAGTTAGATTCATTTAAGAAAGTGAAAATAATTACTGGGCTGAAGAAATGGCTCAGCTGGTAAAGTATTCTGCTGGGTAAACATGACGATCTGAAGCTGTATCCCAAACATCCACATAAAAAAGCAAAGGCCGGGCTGGAGAGATGGCTCAGCGGTTAAGAACACTGACTGTTCTTCCAGAGGTCCTGAGTTCAATTCCCAGCAACCACATGGTGGCTCACAACCATCTGTAATGAGATCTGGCACCCTCTTCTGGCCTGCAGGTATACATGCAGACAGAATACTATATACATAATAAATAAATAAATCTTTAAAAAAAAAAAAAAAAAAGCAAAGGCCTGGAATTCCAGCACTGCAGGGAGGGGTGGGGGCAGGGCACACACAAAGACAGATCACTGGAGCTCACTGGCCAACCACCTCAGCTGAACTGGTGAGCCAGGTCAGGGGAGGGACTTTGTACAAAAAAAAAAAAAAAAAAAAAGTGGAGAAGTGATTTAAGAATACATCTTATGTCAATCTCTGATTTCCACATGCATACATACATATAGACAGACAGACAGACAGACACACAGACACACAGACACAGACACAGACACAGACACACACACACACACACACACACACACACCCCTGTTTGCCAGGCACTTTTGTATGTAAAACAATGCCTTTATGCCCTCATCACCATTTCATAGATGAAATGAATTTTGCAGGTGTGTCTACCCGAAACTGACAGGCCAGGTGAGTCACCTGCAGGTACACTGGGCAGGGCAAGCTTATCATGCTGGAATTCCCTGAGTATGAAGCACAGCTCCCAGAGCTCCACACACATTCAGTACATTTTTGCTGGATGAGCAATCCTCAACTGAAACACTCACTGCTTGGTGTGCTGAGAGAGCATCAGGTATCCGCTACGGCAAGTTGTACAAACCCTGCAGTCATCTTTCAGGTTGTGTTCCCAGCACAGCCACCATCAAGTCAAGCATTATAAGCTGGCCATGGCTTATAAACTCCTTCAGCAGAGCTGTCACACGCTTTCACAAGTGTTCCAAAGTAAGGCTGGTAAGTGTATATGGATTACTTAAATGCAAAATGATTCTCCCTTGACTATGCAGATATTATCAGTGAGCACGAGTGCTGTTTGGTGACGACTAAAAAGGCCAGCATCCATTCAGGTTTGTGACCTAAGAGCAGAGGGAAACAGCCAGTCTTTTGTGGCTGCAGTGGCTTAGGACCAGTTTTAGGACCAGAGGGTGGCTCCTGCCTTTGGACGACATTACTCCACTCAGAATGGCCTGTTTCTGAGAAGGCCAGGGGTATGCATGAAGGAACAGGGCTCCAGGTACACTTGAGGCCTGCTGGGCCCAGGGGATACCCTGTAGTCTGTGTAGGTGGGCACCATTTTCCGCTCTCTAGCCTCCTAGCTCCTGAGGCCACCTGACTACTCCTACAGTGCAGTCTCTGCACAAACTGAGCTTAGGGTAACCAGACTTTGGAACCCAGTGAGGGTCGTCTTTACTGCCAAAGAACCAATCTCTGAGGTTTTCTAGGCTCAAAAGGGTGAGCAGAAGATGGCCCATGGGGATGAATGTCACTTCACCCTAACAGCCTTAACCCTGGTATGAGACTAACCACACTAACACACCAGCAATGACAGAGCTCTTCTTGGTGTCAGTTCCTGCCTTCCAGCTTGTTTGAGACAGGAGCTCTTGCTTGCCACTGCATATGCCAGGCTAGCTTCCAGGAATTCTCCTGTTTCTACCTCCCATTCACTGAAGGAACACCGGGGTTACAAACTACATGCTACCATACAGCTTTGCACTGGTTCTGGGGACCTGAACTCAGTTCTTGATGCACTTACAGCAAATGCTTTTACCAACTAAGCCCCAGAGAAGTAGGCTTCTGATGAGCAAGCCTAAGCCCTCATATGCAGGTACTGGCCCTGAACTCACCAGTCACGTTAGTCACACATAGCTAGAGGAAAAGGAAGCTAAATTCAAACTGACAGGGGAAACTGAAATGATACTAATAAAAAATCCAAAAGGAGGGGGCTAGAGACATGGCTCAGAAGAGTGCTTCCTGTTCTCCCAGGACTAGAGTTATCCCCAGCACCCACTGCAGTTCACAACTATCTGTAACTCCCTCTTCAGGGCTTCCGTGGGCACCAAGCATGCATGTGGTGCACGGAAAGATGTAGGTAAGCAAAAACACCCATACACATAAAATAAAACTGGAGGGGATCCAAAAGAAGGAAGAATGAAATTTCCAAATACTACACTAACTAGGATAAGCATTATGGACCACATGTTCCAGATTAGGATTGCAGGTTAGCAAGCATTTAATAATAAACTATTTGCAAGAGACTCAAAGCAGAGAAGAGTGAATGAGTTACACTTGGCCAAAAGAATTAAATTCTAGCATCAAGAAAGCCATTTTGACCAGATTATCATCATAGTGCTTTACTGTCACCAATGCTTTGAGTCTTCAAGGGAACCCTTCACAATAACAAAAAGTTTAAGTTTTAGTAAGTCACACCAAGTCTACATCTATACCTCTCACACACGGCAACAAGAAGTATAAAGGAAAACCACTAGAATTATCAGGAGAAATCAAGAAAATGCATAAGCAGCACGCAAGGTTCTTTTAATTATTATTTTGTGTTTTCTGTGTGTGGTATGTGCATGCATGTTCATGTGTGTGCATGAGGGTGTACCAACTGGTATAAATAGGGTATCAAGAGTCCTCTTTTATTGCTATATACCTTATTTCCAGGAGACAGGGGTCTTCTTCTATTGCTATATGCCTTATTCCCATGAGACAGGGTCTCTCAATGAACCTGGAGCTCAACATTTCTCATCTAGCCTGGTGACCATAGAGCCACAGGATCCTTACGTCTCTGTCCTCCTATAGTGATGGGGTTAAAGACACGCATCACCAGACTAGTTGTCCAGGGGATTTGAAGTTAGGTTCCCATGCTTGGACAGAAAATGCTCTTACCTACTAAGCTATCTCCCCAGGTCCTAGGGCAGTAGATTTTAATATACCTCTTTCAGTAATAATAGAACACTTCATAACCCTCACCCCAAACTGAGGAGGATATAGATTTGAACAAAGGTATAGATTGACTCAAAAGCTCATAAAACACACATGAAATAATGTCCGAATACTGACTGGTGTTTGAGTGTACATGAATGAGTCCAGGCATGCATGTGCTACCATTTATATAGATAGACAAAAAACATGGGGCTGGAGACATGACTCAGAGGTTAAGAGCACTGACTGCTCTTCCAGGAGACCTGAGCTCAATTCCCAGCAACCACAAGGCGGCTCACAACCATCTGTAATGAGATCTGATGCCCTCTTCTGGCATGCAGGCAAACATGCAAACAGAATACTGTATACATAATAAATAAAAACAAAAATACTGATCCGAAAGATGAATGCAACCTAGAAGATAGCTTTGGTTGGCTGGGTTGACAAATTCCTTTAATCCCAGAACTTGGGAGACAGAGGCAGGCAGCTCTCTGTGAGTCTGAGACCAGCCTGGGAGAGTTCCAGGACAGCCAGGACTGTTACAGAGAGAAACCCTGTCTGGAAAACACTGCCGCCCCAACATACCCAAAAAGAAGACAGCTATGGCACTGATTTAACAATAAAGCAGAAAAGCATCTTCGCTGCTATAAACCAAACCACAGGGATCTAGGGTCACAGCGAAAGAATCCAACTAAAGCTAATCAACCTTACTGATTAACTTTCCTTGGGAAGGGGCCGCCTCTGCCGAGGATAGAAGCATCTGAAGCATACTTAGGAGTAAAGCTAACCGCACACTGTGACCTGCTTTCTTTTATAGCAGCAGAATGTTATCTGAGTGAACTGGGATTTATTTTGGGGTACTCCCACTTCTCTGTACATAGTCAAGGAAGTTTTAAAGTTCTGAAAACTGAGGCAATGCAGAGAAATCAATTAAAATCTGGCAAATTCAATTATATTCTTACCACTGTTTTTGAAAATAACAATTATGTGCTAAAAATAGCCTTAAGAGATGAAACATTCTGCACCGGGGAGAAGATGTTTATTCAAAATTTTCACACAGAAATTGTTATGAAAAGTATTCATGTAACTGTATGAAGAACAATCTTTCTAACTATCAACATCAATGTTACATGCCTAGAAATAAAAAATGCCTTTTTTTTTTGGAGTGTCTCACACAGCTCCAGCTGACCTCAAATCACTATGTAGTTGAGGATGACCTTGAACTCCTTATCATCTAATTTAACAATATAAATGCATAGTCACCATTTTCAAAATCGAGATGGGCTGGAGAGACACGGCTTGGTGGATCAAGTGTAAGGACCATAGTTTGAATCCCCACTGCCCATATAAATGCCAAGTGGATGTGGCAGCCTGCCTGTAATTCTGGTGTGTGGAAGGTGGAGACAGTGGATCTCTGGAGCAAAATGGCCAGCTAGATTAGCTGTATGTGAGGGCTCCAGGTTCAGCCAAAGACTGCCTTAAAGACTAAGATTCTAGAGAGTGACTGGGAAAGACAACTGACATCACCCTCAGGCCTCCACATGCATCTGCACACATGTGCCCTTACACATGCAAACATGCATACACATACACACATATACATAAGCAAGAAAGAAATCATCTGAATGACAAGTGGCATTCTGTTGGTAAGAGTTTTCATGGGTTATCTTGATGGGTGAAAAATCAATTTCAAAATGCCTGGTTGGTGTGAAGACCTTGGGCCCTCAGGACGGGTATGGAGGATCCACACTCTAGCTCACCCACACAGTGCTACCTAGTGCATGATTAAACTCCATGAGTCTTCTTTCGGTCGTATGTACAATACTGACAAATACTAAAAGCTAAATCAGAGATCTGTAGGATTCAACATGGTAATAACAGTAAACAGCTCAGCTTGGGGTCAGGTACAGCGAACACTAGAAAGGTAACAAAGGTAACGAGCTAACATATCACAAAGTTCTTCAATGGGTAGACATTAAAGCCAGGCCCATCCACCACTTCTGGGAGAAAAAAAAAGAAACTGGCTGGGCAGTGGTGACACGCGCCTTTAATCCTAGCACTTGGGAAGCAGAGCCAGGTAGATCTCTGTGAGGCCAGCCTGGTCTACACAGCGAGATACAAGACAGTTACCAAAACTACACAGAGAAACCCTGTCTTGAAGGAAAAAAAAAAAAAAAAAAAAAAAAAAAAGAAACTGCAAATGCCCCTCCAACACTTCAACTTGAATTTCTACTAAAAACTTACCAGGTCGCAGAACTCAAACACCAGAAGGTAGGGAATTGCTTCCACGCACTGCCCGACACACTGAAGAACATTCGGATGCTGAAGAATACTGGTAAAAATAAAAGCCACAGAACTGTTCATCAAGAAATACGCTAGTGCTTCACATTTTAACATCACAATTTCCATTACAGCATGACAAACTCAAAAGGTCACATCACAACTGGGGATGGTGACATACGCCTTTAAATGCCAGCACTCACGTTCAAGGCCAGCCTGGTTTACAGAGCTAGTTCTAGGCCAGCAAGGACTACACAGTAAGATGCCTTCTCAGGGCTGCCTGCATTCTGGGCAAGCAAGTGCTCTACCACTGAACTACACTTCTTACCCAAAGTGACTCTTTCACAATGATCCTGTATCTTGCAAGCTTGCTGGACTTGATTATTTTTTCTAGATTTTTGTAATGGATTCCTTGGGATTTTTTACATAACCCTGTATTTCCTATCATGTCAAGCGTGCTGCTCATGTTCAGTGAAGTGTCTCTGTTATAGTCGGCTTGAAGTCCTGTCATCAAACTGCTCGTCTTTTTTCTTTCTTTCTTTTTGTTTGTTTTTTGTTTGTTTGTTTGTTTGTTTGTTTGTTTGGTGTTTCAAGACAAGGTTTCTTTGTGTATCCCTGGCTGTCCAAGAATTCGCTCTGTAGATCAGGCAGACCTCAAACAGACAGAGACCCATCTGCCTCTGCCTTCCGAGTGCTGGGATTAAAGGTGTGTGGCACACCACCACAGGCCTGCTGCCTTTTCTTATTCAAGCTAAGTGGTTAAATGGTTCTCAACTGACTTGTGGGCACTTTGGGTCTAATGAGACTGGTTTTCTGGCAGAAGTCTCAATGTAGTTTTAGGAATTTAATTTTCAGAACCACAGACTGTGTGCAGAGCACACATGAAGGCTTACTTACTAGTAAGGCTCTCCGTTTTTCAGGAAAGCATCTTGTTCCTTTGGGCTTGCACTCGCTTTCAACTCCTTCACTATGACTCTTGCTACGCTGGTGCCCGTGTACGTCTCTCCCAGGAGGACCTAAAAGCAAACAATGGTTTTCCTTGTCACTTCTACCAAAGGATAAAGAAGTATGCCTCACTGAGTCGGAAACAGAGTGAGGGAAAACAAGTAACAACCAAATGGCTTGCTACTCAGAACACCAACTCTTAAAGCTTAGGAAACTCCAACACTTATCTGGGTATGATAGAGTACGAATGTAACCCCACACTGTGCAGGCTGGCATAGGAAGACAGAGTTCATAAAAGGCTAGCCTGGGCTATGAAGAGATGTCCTGTTGAAAGAACAGGAAGAGGGAGAAAGGAAGAAAGGGAAGGAAGAGAAGAAGAAAAGGAAGGGAGGAGGGCGGTCCTAGAAGGGCCATTTAAGCAGTCACCAGACACTTAAACATTCATGTTATGTATCTTTTCTATTTACTTGGAAATGAACCATGTCGCAACAGCCAAACCATTTGTGAGCTCCATCGGAACAACTCAAGCACTCCTCTAAGAGCACTTCAGGCACATGGTTACCGGTCTGCACACGTGAGCCAACAACAACCATCACACGGAAATGAAAAGTCCAGGGGATTCTGACGACATCAGGCCTTTGACTTGTCCCAAAATTTCACAGAAGAATCCCACTCCCCGAGATTCAAAGATGAAGTGAGCTACCTCCTAAGAACTTGCTACAAGGAAAAGGTTAAACAGAGGACAGAACAAAAGCATTTCCAAACACAGCTCATCTCAGGCTGATGGCAAAGTAAAGGATTATTTAACTAGTAAATGACCAAGATCAATTGACTTCCTTTTGAAATAGTTTTTAAACACTGAGGAGATGACATGAATCAGGTGGTAAAGTACACAGACCTGAGTTCAACCCTCAAAACCCACATAAAGAAGCCAGGTATGGGGATGAACCCTTGCAATCATAGGTCCGAGGAGGCAGAGATAGGGGCTCCCTGGAGCTTACAGGCAGCCGGCTAGCTTAATCTAGCCTAATTGAAGAGCTCCAGATTGAAGAATTCCAGGTTCAGTGAAAGACTCTCTCTCAAAAAATAAAGTGGACAGCAACTGAGAAATCAGCATCAACCTCTGGCCTCCATGCACACATAGGAAACATATACCATACATGGGGAGAGAGACAGAGTCATAGACAGAAAAAGATCATTTAAATATTTGTATAAGGTAGATTAATTTTAATGTAGAGATTAGAATAAAGACTTCTACAAAATTAAGTGGGTTTACCAGGAGTCTAAGGGACAATAACTTCTGAGTATTAGCTAAATCACAGTCTTTGCTCTAATGAGTCAGCCTGTATCTATACAATAAGCATCACTTCCACCAAGTGGAGGAACAATGGTGGGCTACTGCACCTGCCTGACTCCGCTTGTTTCTCTCTGCCGTCCGTCACTGTGCGCATTCTTGGTGTCCAGTGTCTGCAGAGACCAGACAACCATCCCATACTTTTTAAATTGTATCTAATGTATGCACAGGCATGCATAACACAGCACCTGAGAGGTAGGAGAACAACCTGCAGTCAGCTCTCCCACCGTGTAGGTTCCAGGAACTAAATACAGACCATCAAGCTCAGTAGCAAGCATTCTGACCTGCTGAGCCAAACCACCCAATTTTTTTTTTTAATTTGTATGTTTATGAATGTGAGTGGTATATGTGGAGTATGTGGATTGCATGTGCCTGTGGGTGAGCAGAGGCCAGGAGGGTGTTCTCTAGCCTCTCCACCTTACTTCTTCAAGGCAGGATCTATCCCTGAACCTAGAACTAGCATTTTTCAGATAGGATGGTAGCCAGCAAGCCTTCTCTCCTTCGGTGCTGGGGTTACAAGTGTGCACAGGACCATGACTGGGCTGTTATATGGGTGCTGGGATTTGAACTCAGGGCCTCATGCTTATGCAGCAAGCACGCTTACTGGCTGAAGCACTCCTCCAACAGACCTTTCCATCCTTTTATCTTACTTGCAAACATCTTTCCTATAATCCCAGCCAATACTCCCACAGATCTAGACCTTGCCAGTAAATACCTTACATTCCAGACCCTGAATTCTGACCTCTACTTCCTCACAAGTCTCTTTATCTCAAACTTACTTAGCTCTGCACTCTAACTCTACCTACAAGGAGTCAACCTGCCCTGCAAACCCACTAGCCTCCCTACCTATCACTAATCCCTTGTTCCCTCTCTAAAATATTCCAGCAGCTTAACCAGACCTTGGTGCTTGCTAAATTCAACTACTATAAAAAACATCAAAAGCAGAGGAAAAATTACAGATGATTATTGCTGCCATTCTAAATGTATAGGGTTTCTGAGCACCCACACCCTAAGCTGGGCCATTCTCCCCAATGACTCTCACACCTTCTATGCAAACTTCCACATATCATTCCCCTCTTCTCCTAAGGAGAGAACTGGCCTCCCCACTGAAGACAGCAGAAGTAAACTTTCTCATTCTGACACCCATGGGTGCACCTGTACCCAGACCTACACCATCTGCTTCTGCCCCAATGCAAGAAAGACACGCCTCTGTTTCTAAGACCTAATTTTCAAATGTGCTACTGACCCCTGACCTCTTGCTTACCAAGGACTTTGCTCTCACAACTGTCCCCTTCTCTCCTATACCCTGACACAGAAACAGGTTGAAGTTGCTTCTCAACCTCCAAAATAAAGCACATCTGGGCATGGTGGGACACCCCTTCTCATGCCAGCAATTGGGAAGCTGAGGCAGAAAGATCAAAAGGTCAGATACATAGCAAGACTCGGTCTAAAAATAGTATTATATAAAAGAGGGGAAGCTCACAATGCCTCAATCCTAGACAAAGAACTACAGGGACCTCAGGAATGCGGAGTGGGAGAAGTAGTCTTCTGCAGAGAGGAGCACACCACTGGGTTATCCAACACCAAACGGTCAGCCCTGAAAACACACATACAAGGAACATACAGACTGATGCTAGCAACAGCTGGAACTAAGTCCCCCGCTTTCATCTTGGCACTCTGCAATGTAACTGCCAGGCAGATTCTTTGATTAGGTCATGGCTTGACTCTCAGGAAAATCCAAAATCAAAACCTTTGGATGTATTCAGTGTCAGTGCTTACAATCTAAACTGGTTTAGATGCTATACGGGGAAGAGAGACAGAAGAAAGTAAATAATTAAACTTGAAGGAGGACATCTTGAGCCTAGGAGTTCAGGGCAATCTGTCCAATAAAATGAAAGTCTTAATCCACACACATCCCCCCTCCCTCACCACCTCCAGAAAAAATAATCATAAGAACCAGGCTCAGGGCTGGAGAGATGCCTTAGCAGTTAAGAGCACCTGCTGCTCTTCCAGAGGACCCAGGTTCAATTCCCAGCACCCACATGATGGCTAACAACCATCTGTAATGAGATCTGATACCCTCTTCTGGCATAAAGTCATACATGCAAATAAAGCACTCACACATAAAATAAATAAATAAATCATTATTTAAAAAGAGGAGGAGGAGGAGGGAGAAGAATAAGAATAAGAATAAGAATAAGAATAAGAAGAAGAAGAAGAAGAAGAAGAAGAAGAAGAAGAAGAAGAAGAAGAAGCAGCAGCAGCAGCACCACCACCACCACCACCACCACCACCACCACCACCACCACCACCACCACCACCACCACCACCACCACCACCACCACCACCACCACCAGGCTTAATGGCAGGTACCAGGCTTAATGGCAGGCAGATCTTAGATCTGCGACTTTGAGGCAGCCTGGTCTACATTGTGAGTTCAAGGAGAGCCAAAGATACACAGTGAGACTGTCTCAAACAAACAAACACACAAACAAACAAAAGCCACAAGAAATCCCAGAGAACGTCCATCCAAGCTCATTTTGTCATGTGAGAAAATGGCCAGAAGGTGCCATTTATAAACCTTCATCAGATGTCTAATCAACTAGTCTCCAGAGCTGCAAGAAATAAATTTTTGCTTGGAAAGCTATCCAGTTTATGGTATTTTTTGTCATAGCAGTCTGAACAGAATGAGACAACCTCCTAGAAGGTTATGTACCCAGCATAGCTGAGCTCATGCCACCTCAGAGTTGCAAAGGTGATGAAAAGTCTTACTAACACTACAGTGTCTACAGAGAATACTATGTAGTGTCACATGACCCAATTCCTAATTAGCTTTAAAACATCAACTGTATAATCAGGAAGGAGTAAAAGAAAGTAAGGAGCACTTTACCTTTCCAAACCAGCCACTTCCAATTTCCTGTATATAGTTTAGACTGTGTCGGGCAACTTGAGACTTCAAACCTTCTGGGGAAAAAAAGAGAAATTATTAAAAATATAAGCATCTAGGGAAGCCAGGAAGAGTCATCATGGTGGTGCAGGTTTCTGACTCCAGATCTTAGGAAGACTGAGGCAGGAGGATCACGAGTGTGAGGCCAGCCTAGATACATGATGAAACTTTGTCTCAAAGCAACAATACAAATATACAGACACACAGATACACACACACACACACACACACACACACACACACACACACACACACACACACACAAATATCTAACTAAAATAAAATAAATAAGGGTTGAAGAGATGGCTCAGTGGTTAAGAGAGCTTATTGCTCTTCCTGAGGACCCAAGTTTGGTTCCTAGCACTCACATCAACTTGCTCCCAACCACCTGCAATTCTATCTCCAGAGAATGTGATATGCGCACACACACAAATAATGAAAACAAATCTTTAAAATAAATGTCAAATACATAACCTGTACAGCAAAAATACTGGCATAAATTTAATATTTGTGCTAATAAGAACAAATACATTAGTGTCTCTTTCAAATTAATGACACAGAGTCTTAAGTTTAAATGCTGACAATATATCTTTGATATCTTGGTTTTTTTTTTAATACTATCTTATACTGTTGGTTTTGTCTTGTTTTGTTTTTCTTGATATAGTAACTCTGTCATGGGGACACTATCAAGTTGACCAATATAGACATAAGGGGAGTTCCAGAAGGAAAAAAAAAATGGTAGAAAATGGCTTGCTACTGCTACAGGACATGCATCTCCATATCCAAAATGATCAGCAAACTCCAATAACACTGGACTCAGAGACCACATCAAGACCCTAACAATCAAACTGTAGAGAGACAGAGAAACCTGGGAGGGCAGAAATGACTCATTGTGTACACAGGATCCTAAATAAAACTAAGAGCCAATTAGTCATCAGAAATGGAGGCCAGAAGGCAGTGGGCTCCCAAGATAAAGTGCTGGGAGAAAAAGACCTTCGAACTAAGAATGCTATATCTGGCAAAACCACATTCCCAAAATGAAGACCTCTCAGATAAGCAATGCTGGAGTTTGCTACCAATATGCCTGCCCTGCAATAAATAACTGCTAAAGGGATCCCTTCAGCATGTGATCAAGGGACAATGAACAGAAACTCAGAACTGCAAAAGGTGGTGGCGCACACCTTTAATCCCAGCACTCGGGAGGCAGAGCCAGGCGAGTCTGTGAGTTCGAGGCCAGTCTGGTCTACAGAATGAGTTCCAGGACAGGCACCAAAACAACACAGAGAAACCTTGTCTCGAAAAACAAAAAAAAAAAAAAAAAAAGGAAGGAAGGAAGGAAGGAAGGAAGGAAGGAAGGAAGAAAATGTAATGAAGAGTTAAGTATAAAACCAGCATCATTGTATTACTGGGACATAGTTTCTCTTCTTTATTTCTTACATGAGTTAAAATACAAACGCTTTAAAAAGTTATAACCTATGTTAACAGATATAAAATGCATAAAGATGTAATGTGTGATAAATTTTACTTGTTTTTAAGAAAAGGTCTCATGTATCCTAGGCTGGTCTTTAACTCTGTAGCCAAGGATGACCCTTGGCTGTATTCTTCCACCTCTACCTCCTGAGTGCTGAGATTACAGGCATGCACGACCATACAGTTTTATGGTTTTATGAGGTGATGGGGATTGAACCTAGGCTCTCACACATGCTAGGCAAACACTCTATTGACTGAGCCACCTTCCCAGTCCAACTGGTGAAACTGCCATCAATTAAAGTTCAATTGTTATAAAGGATGATGTTAACTGTAATCTTCACTGCAATCACCACTACTTAAAAAATAAACAAACACAAAAACAGGGAGGAGGTGAAGAGACAGCTTGTGGTTAAGATCGCTTGCTGCTCTTCCAGAGGATCTGGGTTCGAGTCCACCCACATAATGGCTTACGTCTAAAACTCCAGCTCCAGGGGATCGATTCCTCTGCCCTCCACTGGCACCTGCACTCACATGTACATACCCATATGCAAATATGCACATATACAAAATTAAAAATAATAAAGACAAATCTTTTCCAAAAGGAAAAATATTAACGTTAGGATTTAAAAAGCAATTCACACAAAAGTGGTGAAGTGATTTTCTTTAAAATAGGTGTCAAGGTTGACAAAATGGCTCACTGGGTAAATGTACCTACTTGCCAAACCCAATGACCTAAGTTCCATCCCTGGAAGCCACAAGGTGGAAGCAATGAACAAATTCCCAGGAGCTGTCCTCAGACCTCCACATACGCACTGCACCCACATCCATACACTAAATGAACAAATACATGAAGGTAATTTTGGTGCCAAGATTGGACTGGAGAGATGGCTCAGCAGTTAAGAGCACGTGCTACTCTTCCAGAGGACTCGGATTTGCTTTATATTTATTTACTTATTATTTGTGTGTATGTGCACACCTGCTTGTCTGTATGTGTACCACGTGGGTACCATCAGATCCTCTGGAATTGGAGTTACAGGCAGGTGTGAGCCTTCTAATGTGACCAAACCTGAGTGAGATAGTTCAGCAGTTAAGAGCACTCACTGGTTTTACAGAAGACTGAGGTTTTGGCTCCTAGCATGGTGGTTCACAACAATTCTTAACTCCAGTTCCAGGAGATCCAGCACCTTCTTCTGGATTCCATAGGCACCAGGCACCCATGCAATGCATATACATAAATGTAGGCAAAACACCCCCCCCACACACACACACATAACTAAAAATAACAAAAACCTTTTTTTAAAAAAATGTTAAGGTGCCACTACAATTCAATGAAGGAAAAACCAGAGTCTTCAGACAATGTTCTTGGGACAGCTGGATAACCATATGTTATTAATTAAACTCCAAAATTAAACTCTAATATCCTATCCTTGGCCTTGGGAGGTAGATTAGTCAGTAGAGTACTTGCTTAGCCTGCTAAAAGCCCCGAGTTCCAGCTCCATAAAATTAGGTATGGTGACACTCACCTGTAATCCTAGCAGTTGGGGGGAATGTGGAGACAAGAGGACCAAGAGTTCAAGATCATCCTCGACTACAAGAGTTGAAGGGCTACAGGAGACCACAGATAGCTAAAAACCAAACAATAAAAAATGCCTTTCCCTACACTATATAAAAAATTAACTCAAAACAGATCAGAGAGGCCAGCATAATGACTCAGTGGTGAAAGGTGCCTGCTAACAAGACTAACTACCAGAGTTCAATGCCCAGAACCTACATGAGAGAACTAATTCCCACAAGTTGTCCTCTGCCATGTGCACCCACACACACATATGCACTTCTCTCTCTCTCTCTCTCTCTCTCTCTCTCTCTCTCTCTCTCTCTCACACACACACACACACACACACACACACACACACACACACACACACACACAAAAGGAGGAAGGCAGGGGAGGCAGGAGGGTGAAGAATGGGGGGCTGTCAATCGATCATGGGGTAGAAAGATAGCTCAGTGCTTGCTGCTCTTGCAGAGGACTCAGACTCAGTTCCCAGCACCCACTTGGAGGCTCCCAACCATCTATAACTCCAGTTCCTAGGGACTGACATCTTCTTCTGACCGCTAAGGTCATCAAGTATGCCTGTGGTGCACACATATACACTTAAATATATAAAAAATAAAACAAATAAATCTTTAAGAAAAGAGATCAGATTAGAGAGCTACATTTAAAAGATGAAACTATGAAACTCATAGATACAGAGATATTAAATCTTTAGGATCTTGGATTTGACAATGGTTTTTAACCATTATGAAATTATGAATTTCATATAATTATGAAACAAATACACATGTAACAGAAGGGGGAAAATAAACTGGATTTCATGGAAATAGGAAAGCCCGATGACTGTAATAATCTGTGCAATCCCATGCTACAGTTGAGCTATTACAATGAAGACATGACACCAAACAATGAACACACACGTCAGCTACGAAAGAAAACAGAAAGCCTCGGCCAGACCCACACATGTGCGAGCACAGCGCTCAGGAGGACCAAGCATCGAGTAAGGCTAAAAGATGCAGAGATCTACTAAAACCAGACCTGGATCCCACACCCAGAAATCAACTCAAGATAGGCTACAGATTTCACTTAAAATGTAAAAAGTAAGGCTGTGAGTGTAGTTCAATGATAGCTTGCCTACCATGCATGAGCCTCTGGATTTAATCTTTAGCACCACAAAAGAAGTTCTTATCATAATAAGTAGTTTTAATTTTTAAAAGATTTGTGTGTATGAGTGTTTTGCCTGCATGTATATATGCACACCATGTGCATGCATGGTGCCAGAAGAGGAAATAGATCCTTGGAACTGGAGTTACAAGATAGATGGTTGTGAGCTCTTAACTGCTGAACCACCTCTCCAGCCCAGTAATATTTTTTAAAGTGCAATTTTGACGATAGATTCCTTAAGATACAAAATCTCTAAACACCTGATAAATCCTGAATTCTTTTTCTTTTTTTTTCAAGACAGGGTTTCTCTGAGTGACAGACCTAGCTGTCCTGGAACTCACTTTGTAGACCAGGCTGGCCTCGAACAGAGATCTGCCTGCCTCTGCCTCCTTAGTGCTGGGATCAAAGGCATGTGCCACCACGCCTGGCCCAAATCCTGAATTCTTATTTAAAAAAAAAAAAAGTCAATGTGCTTTATTGAAATCAAGAGACCCTTTTATTAAAAGCTGGAAGCTGGACAGAGAGGTACTGGGAGGCAGAAGGACAGAGAGTACAAAGCCATCCTTGGCTACACATACAAGACCAGCCTAGGCTACATGAGATCTTGTCTCAAAAAATTAAACATAGCATCTAGGAAGATGGTTAAAGTGCTTACTGCTCAAGCATGAAGAACTGAGTTCAGATCCCCAACATCCACAAAAGTCAGTTTAGCAACTGTGTGCCTGTGATCCCACACACACACACACACACACACACACAGAAAAAGACCCTATCTCTAAATAAATAAATATATAAGTTGGAGAGCAATAGAGGAAGACACCCAACATCAACCTCTGGCCTCATCACCCACAGGCATGAATGAACTAACCCTCTCTCAAAAAACAAAAAAACTAAATGTAAAGTAATAAAAATAAAACCAGGAACCATGTTCATCAAAGTCTTTTTCTTGTATTTGTGGGTTTTTTTAGTGAAATACTTTGACATCCCTTACTGGATTTTATTTTAGTGGCTATCATGGAGATTATAGTTAACATCCTATATTTATAACACTCTAATATATGAATTCACACCACCTTATTCCTAACCAGTAACATAAAAATCCATGCCTGATTAGCAGGAATATAAACTATACAACTCCTGAAGAAGAGTAAGCTGGCAACATCCATCAAAAGTATAAGGTGGCCAGGTGGTGGTGGTGGTAGTGGTGGTGGTGCACGCCTTTAATCCCAGCACCTGGGAGGCAGAGCCAGGTGGATCTCTGAGTTCAAGACCTGTTGTTCTACAGAGCGAGATCCAGGACAGGCACCAAAACAGCACAGAGAAACTTGGTCTCGAAAAAACCAAAATAAATAAATATAAGAATAAAAATAAAAAAAATAATAAAGGAAAGGCTGACTTACCTCTAAGAAGGAATTCCACAAATGAGTAATTGTTAAACTTCATTTATTTGCTTGTTTGCTGTGGGGTGAGTAGTAGGTTTACACATACAGAGCAAGCATGTAGAGGACAGAGGACAATGAGTGGGAGTTGGTTTTTTTCCTTCCACCATGTGGGTTCCAGGGGCTGAACTCAGGTTGTCCATCAAGCTTTGCAGAAAGCACCTTTACACACGAGCCATCTGACCTGCCCGCCCCCTACTTATTTTTCAGTTTTGTGTGCATGGGGGCTGCCCTCAGAATCCAGAGCTATCAGGTGTCCTGGATCCAGAACTGCAGGCAGTAGTAAGCCACCTGACAGAGGTGCTCGGAACCAAATTCAGGTCCTCTTAACCACTGAGTTACATCTCTCTGGACACCCAGAAGCTTTATATTTTTAATAGTTTAAGATTAAAAACAACAAAAATATCTACCAATTAGACTGGTTAGATAAACTATGCTAAGAGTATACAAAAATACAAGTACTACAAACTGTAAGCAAAAATAAACAAGGTATGTTCATTGATAAGGAAAGATCTTCAGGATATATCGGTGTGATGGTTGATCTTCACTGTCAAGAAGATGACTGGCTTTGGAATCACCTGGGAGACCCATGTCTAGATATGTCTCTAAGTGCATTTCCAGAAAGGTTAAATTCAAGAGAGAAAACTCTGAAGATGGGCTGAAGTCCCTGAATCCAAAGGAAAACCAGCATTTGTCACTGTTTTCTAATGTGGGATGTGCCTTTCCCACCATGATGGACCGAACCCTCCAACCGTGAACCCAACCAACCCTTCCTTCCTCACACTGCTTTTGTCAGACACTTTGTCATGGTCAAGAGAACTAACTCAATTGGCAAATTTGTAAAAAAGCACAGTGTGGATCTGGAGAAATAAGAACACTGGCTGCACAAGCTTGAGGATCTGAATTCAAATCCCCAACACCCACACACAAATCCAGGCATGTCCCCAGTGTCCAGTGCCGTAAGAGACAAAAACAGTAGGAGCAATAGTGTTTGCTGCTGGTCAGCTTAGCTCCAGGTTCAGTGAGAGACCTGTGTTAAGGGGTAGGTAAAGAATGACACAGCAGGACACTTGACATTCTCCCCTCCCTCTGTACATGCATGGATATGTACATCTTCACACATATGGGAGCATATACTACCCCTAAACCCATAGCACATATACTACACAGACAGACAGACAGACAGACACACACACACACACACACACACACACACACACACACACACACACACACACAGAGCACAATACCAAATAGTATATTTACTGTGATAACTGCATAAAGGGGGGTGGGGCTAAGCATGTGGGCAAGAAGAGCTATACCATGGAGACCATTGCAACTCCTGAATTTGTTATTATCCTAAGACTGCTCTATAAAAATAGTCTTCTAAGCCAGGAAATAGTGGCTCATGCTATTAATCCTTTAAGGAGGCAGAGGCAGGTGGATCTCTGAATTCAAGGACAGCCTGGGCTATAGAGTGAGCTCCAGGACAGGACAGCCAGGGCTAGACAGAGAAACCCTGTCTCAAAAAACCAAAGGGGAAAAAAAGCCTTCCAAAAAGGAAACAAAATACTTAAACTGAAAAGTGAGATTAGAGTGTATATGCATTAAAAAATCCTAGAGTAGCTGAGTATGGTGGCACAGGCCTATAATCCTAGTATTTAGGAAGCTAAAGCAGGAGACCAGCCTGGGCTACGAAGACAGATCTTGTTGTCATCACCCCTGTACCCCTCACTCCACCCCTCCGGCCCCCACCCTACCCCAAAAAATCTTCTGGAAAGATATATAAGAAACAAAGAAGAACATTTCATTATAGATACTTTTCTATGCTTTGGTTTCAGGACCAAGAGAATATATTTCGTGTTTACATGACCAGGTGTGGTGGTGCACACCTGTAATTCCAGCATCCAGAAGGCAGAGGCAGGCTGATCTCTTCAAGCTGGAGGCCAGCCTGGCCTATATAGTAACTTCCAGACCAGTCAGAGCTAAACCATTAGACCCCCACCCCCACCAAAAAAAAGAAAAAAGAAGAAAGAAAGAAAGAAAGAAAACTCACACCACAGAGGAAAAGAATAGGCAGAGCTTCTAAACGAGCTTGTGAACAGGCAGCACACCTCACACTCCACAAGTTACCTCTAGCCATCAGACACTGCTCGCCTGTGCAGACGACTGTCAGCTTGCCTGTAACTTAGCAAGCTACCCACCGACACTCCATCTGCCCAGCCCAACAGTGCTGCGATCCGCTACTTTGCACATCTTGCACTGAACACAGAAGTGGACCTGCTGGATGAAGATAAAGAGCACCCACACTCAGATGCACTATCAGGAAACTCCCCTCTCTGGCTGCACTGACAGTGAGGGGCTGAGAAGGCTTCGGTCCTGTCCCACTCACCAAACTACCCAGGACATCCCCTTCCTCCTCCTGATGCTATCATCTTTCCAAAAGTCGGCATTTCATCCACTAATGATGCTCTTCCTGTGTGCACACATGGACACTTTCAACTTCATGCCACCACTATCTCCTTCCACATCCTAGCTCACTTGTTCTAGTGACACAGTACTTCTCTATGTTTAGTTTGTGCACATGTTTGCGTGAGCACGTAAGTGTGAAAGTGGAAGCCAAAGAACCACCTTTGGTATCATTCTTTAGGTGTCTTGTACTTTAAGAGTCTCACTAACCTGAAGCTTGCCAAGTAGAGCCCCAGGGACCTGCCTGTTTGAGCCTCCCCAGTGCTGGGATTACAAGTGTGCACCACCACACCCAGTATTTTTACTTGAGTTCTAGGGTTCAAACTCAAGTCCTCTAACACTTTACCAACTGAGTCATCTCCCCCACCCCATGTTACCCCTTTAACTGCTTTCTTTTTTCTTTCTTTCTTTTTTTTTTTTCCTGAGACAGGGTTTCTCTGTGTAGCCCTGGCTGTCCTGGAACCCACTCTGCAGACCAGACTGGCCTTGAACTCAGAGACCTGCCTGTCTCTGCCTCCTAAGTGCTGGGATTAAAGGTGTGTGCCGCCGCCGCCGCCGCCGCCGCCGCCGCCACCGCCACCACCACCACCGCCACCACCCCACCCCTAAGTGCTTCTCTTTAATTTCTTAAAACATTTGTGTGAACTCTTTAATGTACTTTACAGTTTTTTTGCTACCATGTCAAATGATGTACAGTGTATTTTTTCTAATACAGAATATTTTATTTTATGAATCAAATTTGGCAATGCTTTCTTTCATGGCATCTAGAGTTAGTGCTGAGCATGGCAAGTCCTTTTATATCCCAAGATGATAAAAATACTTGAGAGTATTCTAAGAAACGCAGAATGGTTTCTTCCTATTGAGAAACATTTTATTTATTGATACATTTGAGGGAAAGCTGTGTGTAGTGCACACCCACATTTGTGTGCATGTGCACACCCATGTGCACGTGCTGTGTGTAGATCAAAGGCCAGGTCTTTCCCTCTGTTGTTCCTCACCTCATTTGTAAGACAGAATCTCTCAGTGAACCCAGGGCTAACAGTGTTGTCATCCCGCCCAGCCTTTTCCATGGGAGAGGGAGATCCAACCTCAGGTCCCATACTCGTACATCAGTGAGCCATCTCCCTACCGAGCCATCTCCCCAGCTCCAAGGACTTCAAGGAGGCTTCAAAAAAGAAAGGCCTTGCTGCCTGGCTCACCGTAATTTCTTTCATGCCTTTGTCTCTTTGTGATCCTAACCATCCCAACAGACCTTGAAGGGAAACTCTTGGCCTCTTATCTGTCCCCACTCTCCTAAGTGATGCTTCTGCATATGGTTGAAGTAAACACACCCAGAATGCCTCTCCAAGGTGGTTCTTCCTGGTCCCTGAGGAGTGAAGCTACAAAGATAGGAATCTGGAATTCTCAGCTGTCACTCTCTCTTCCAAGGAGAGAATTGCCTGAGAGATGAAGCCGACAGGCAAAGACTATAAAAAAGCTGACTGAATTAAAAGGCCCTGCATCAAGCTATTTCCAAGGCCATCTCCATCTTTTTTCCTCCCACAATCTGGTCTCTCTTCCACCAGTACTCATCTGAGTTAGGATTCTACTGCCTGCAATTAAGATGGACTGAACAACTCAGGGCTTTCCTTAAGTAGAAGGAAGTAAACAATGACATAAACAAGCGGAAGCATTTCCATTGAAGCTTAAGCGATCCCAAAGATTGATTGGACTCCTTTTAAATACCATTTTGATTGAAGTCTACCCTTGAATATTATTATTTAGAGAAATTAAAGCTAAATACATTACATGTCATTTAAAAGTTGTTTTGAATTATGCATTTTATTTTATGTGTCCGAGTGTTTTGCCTGCATGTATGTGTGTGTACCACAAGGATGCCTGTTACCTCCAGATGTTCGAAGAGGACACTGGTACTCTGCAACTCTCCACTTTTATTTTTTGAGACAGGCTCTCTCACTGAACCTGAAGCTCACTGATTTATCTAGACTGGATAGCCAGCAAGCTCCAAGGATCCACTTGTTACTACCCAGCCCCAACCCCGGGGTTGACATGCAAACTGCCACGCCTGGGTTTTACGTGGTGCCGGGGATCAGTTCTCAGGTCTTCATTTTTGCATGGTAAGCACTTTACTGTCTGAGCTATCTCCCCTGAGTACCATGTTCTGGCTTACTTTCTTTCTTCTTTTCTTCCTCCCTCCCTTCCTTTCTTCCTGCTGACGTCCTGGAGCTCACTAGGTAGACCAAGACAGAGGGCTGCTTTTAAAGGGGTGTGTCACCAGCTCTGTCTAGCTTACTTTTTCTTTTAGTCATCACATGCTGTGGTGGTTTGCATGAGAATGCCCCCCCGCCCCCAAGGCTCATATGTTTGCATGCTTGATCCCCAGTTGGTGGCACTGTTGGGAAAAATTAAAGATGTGGCCTTGTTGAAGGAGGTGTCATTGGAGGTGGGCTTTGAGGTTTCAAAAGTCCATGTGAGGCCCAGTCTCTCTCCTCTCTCTGCCTCAGATCAGGACATAACCTCTTAACTGCTGCTCCTGTCTGTTGCCATGCTCCCTGCCATGATGATCATGGACGCACCCTCTTCTATAAGTTGCCTTGGTCATGGTGTCTCTTCATGGCAACAGAACAATAACTAAGACAAGTGCCTGCAGGAGGATGTATACTGGGTGTATACTGCCCTAAACATACCCCACAGTGCAATGGCTACCACAAAAGGCAGGGTTAGTACCTGCAAAGACTTAAACATCCTTCCTTTTACCGTCTTGGAAAACACTACTTCTTGAACCACAGTTACATTATAACAGGAAATAAAATCTAAAAACCCTTATGAAAAGCCAGTCCAATTAATATATCTCATTATGGCCCTCCTCAGTCAGGCAGCACACATCAAGGTAAGCAGTGTCGTGGGCTAGAGAAACCATCCCACCAGAGACAGCACCTGAGCCTTTTTGCTTTTTACATTTTTTTAAAGAAAGGGTTTTGTGTAACCCAGGATGACCCTGAACTCCTGATCTTCCTGCCTCCACCTCCCAAGTGCCACAATTATAGACACTTGCTATGCACCCAGTTTATGCAATGCTGGGTATCGAACCCAGGCCTTTGTGCATGCTAAGCAAGAACTCTTAACAACTGAGCTACACCCCAGCCTCCATTTCAATGTTTCAGGAAGAACTCAGGAGGGACAGACAGCTTTTACAGGCTGAGTCTGACTATCATGATGCAGTGTGACAGGCAGAGGAAGAGATGGCAGCTGTGGCTGCAGCACAGAGTCTACATACTCCACGTCTGCAACGAGGTCATGGACGTTGGACAGGAGGACAGAAGGTCTTACCCACAGAAGACTGGAACTGGGATGGCGCTGGAAGGGAAATATTTGGCACTGAGAGTGTGAAGACCTCTGCTGGGGACTGGACGGAGGGGGTGTCTTCTGCTGGTGGTGTGAAATCTATCTCATCATCAAAATTATCTTCAAATTCCTGCAATCAAAAAAAATCGCTTAAGAAAAGCAGGCTGTGAATGCTGAAACAAGGAGTGTTTACGTGTTCATCTGGAACACCCGGCCATAGTTTTATCCAATTCATATTTACTTCTAGTAAAAAGCACAAGTAATTATGCTCACTAACTCCAAATAGCAGAAAAAATAAGATGTTTTCTTTCTTGTTTTGCCTTGTTTTTCAGGCTAGACTCCCATATCCTAGGCTAGCCTGCAGCTCCTGACCCTCCTGCTCCTTCTCCCCACGTGCTAGGACAGCAAGCATGTACCACCATATCTAGAGTGAGAATAAGATTTTAAAGTAAGCAATAAACATTTTATGTAATTTTTTAAACTGACAGCTTAAAAGTTTAAAAAAAAATTCTAAAATGCCCACAGAACTTAACCTGGAAATATCTGCTCAGGCTTAAAAGTTTCAAGGACTGAAAAGGCCAAGAATTGTTAAGAGATTAAACAATTCTTTCAAAAGAATCATTATTTACTGTCACAAATCTCTTTGCAAACTGGGTCAAAGTTAATTTTATTCTGAAATTTTCTAATTGCACTTCTAACTGCAATGTGATTTCTACTGAAATAAAGAGTTTAAAAATTCAGATATTTAAGTGGCTGGGGAGAGGGTTCAATGTAGAGCACTTGTTGCTCTTGCAGAGAATCTGGGTTCAGTTCTCAGTCCGCACGACATTAACAGCTGGCTCTTCATATGTGCTTGTGCACATACTCACATACACATATATGCATAGTTACAAATAATAAAAGTACTCTGCTTTAAAAAGAAACCATGCCAGGAGCTGGGTGTGGCAGGCAGCACATACCTTGTAATCCCAGTTACTCAGGAGATCTAGGCAAAATAGAAAGTTCAAGGCCAGTCTCTACTATGGAGTAAGTTCAAGGCCAGCCTGGCCAACTTAGTAAGAATATGTCTCAAAATAAATAAATGCAATACAGTAGAAAGAGGGCTGGAGTCAGTGGTGCTGCACTAGCCTAGCATGTGGCAGAGCTTGGGCTCCATCCCAGCACCACAAAACAAAGCCATCTGAGACTGCTTCGGGAATCTTCAATGACCTGGATGGGCAAATGCTATCTTGACCCCTCCTATTCTCATCCATGTGAGCTGGGTGTCCTTCGGGGGCCCAGGTGAACTTAACGGAGCTATAGAAGATTAACAAGCCATCCCTTACTTCAGATAATTATCAAGTGTCATCCCTCAGAGCACCAGAATAGAGACAGGGAACAGATTCAGGAACAAAACTCTTCCTTTTTTTTTTTGCCATCACTTTCCTTTTCTGTCCCATTCCCTTAGCGACCCACCCACTACAAGAAAAAACTACAAACAGTATTGGGAGACTTCTGACATTTAGGTTTCTGCACACACGTGAGCAGACATTCTCAGGCACTAAACCACACTACTGCTACTTGCATGCAGCTAAAAGGAGGTTCTGAAAGTCCAGTGTGAGAGTCAACGCTGGGTGTGATGGTGCAGCACTGGCAGGGCTGAGCCAGCAGCATCTCTAGTTCAAGGCCAGCCTCAGCTGCAGGGTGAAACACTGGCTCAAAAGAGAAAGGAAGCTGCGTGTGATGACTTACAGCACTTGGGAAGTGGAGGAAGGAGGGCCAAGGCTCAAGGCTACTAGGGGCTACACGAGATTTTGTTCAAGGAAAAAAAAAAAAGAAGAAAAGTAAAAAAAGAAAAGTGGGAGAAAAACCTGTTCCATTTTTATGCCTGTGGCACGTGGGTCAGAGGACAAGTTTGGGTGTTGGCCTTTGCTTTCCACTGTCTGAAACAGGTCTTCTTGTTGTCCTCTACTGCATATGTCAGGCTAGTTGGTCCTCTAGCTTCTGGGAAGCCTCCCATCTCCCCTCTGGGACACTGGGATCACAGACACATGTTACTGTGTCTGGCTTTACACAGGTTCTGAGGATTTGAACTCAGGTCCTCACACTTCCATAGCAGCTGCTTTACCCACCGAACTACCTTCCCAGCTCCCAGCTGTACATTCATAACCCCTCTCTTGGTAAAAGGATTTCATCCATCACACCTTAAAAATGTCACTTAAAATTAGGCAGCAATTATGATATACCAGTAGATATGCCAGTAGACTCTAAAGATTCAGGGAGATGATACTGTGTAATAACAATAAAAAAAAAAAAAAAAGGAGATAAAGCCAAATGGCTTCCTGATCTGTAAATGTCTTCCCCAGGGCCACTCAGCCCCTGCAACTGCAGAGCTCTAAGTCTAAAGGAAACCAACCAACACATCATCAACATCAATAAATACTCATTCAGTCACAGACTCTGAAGCTGGAGAGCTCAAACACACTGCAGCCTTGCATCAGTCATGGGGCAGCTGCAAAGTGATGTACATTCCCAGACTCTGAGCTGCATCACAATTGGCTCCCTTGTGAATACTCACATTCAAACACCCAGATCAATCTAAGGCAAGGATGCAGTATCTGGAAACATGAGAAGAGGCCAGACTTTGGTATCAACAACCCCATCAGACTTTTATCTTTGTCCCCAAGTGGCCAGGTTTCTGTGCAAAGTCCCTTGGCAGGACTGATGGCCAGGGGATACAGATTCTGGATCTATTGTTGTGCTCAACAGGGAAGTCAGCAAGTTCCCACAGAAGCGTGTGCATCGATGTGAGCCTTGGGGGCAGGGTGTTGATGCATAAAGCCCACAGGTGCCCACAGGCCACCACTACCACAGACTGTGGTCTGGGCTGAGGATTCCCTACAGGTCTCCCCTGCATTTAGCTTTCTGTGCAGGGCAAAGCGTTGAGCCAGGAGGACAGTGTACTTCCCTATCTCCTCAGAGGCACCACAGATTCCAAGTGCAGACAGCACAGAATAAAAATGACTTGAGGGGGTCTGGAGAGAGAGCTCAGTCCATAAAGTACTTGCTGTGAAAGTGTTTTGAGACAGGCTGTCCTAGAGCTAGCAATCCTCTCCCCTGAGCTTCCCACAGTCTGGGATCACATTCATACAATCATCACACCCAGCTTATATACTCCTTCTAAGCAAGTGTTGCGAGGCCCTAATACGTCAACACATGAGCAATAAATAATTTCTAGAAAGAGTTCCCAGTTGGTTTGCTGATAGATCCCATCCATCTGTTGCTACTATGCCAGATCCTCTGTTATACTGACTGTAGATAGGAAGGGTCCTAGTGGGAAGTGTTATTCACTTTAGGGAATTAAGGTTTAGAGACAAACTTGAGGTTTCCAGTACCCTTCCTCATACACGAAAAACTGAGGAAATCCCTTTGCTTTTATGAGCTAATGATCACAAATTTGTCAGCTTACACAAAAGTCTGAAAGAAACCAAAACCTGCCTGATCTTCTGTGCAGACAGACTATGAATAAGTGAATTCCATCACCACACACTGTTCCTTATTTAAACAAAAACTTAAGACACACCACCAATAAGTGCTTACTGTCAAAGAGGTTCCAAGAAGGCTGGGGAGACAGCTTGGTTGGTAAACTGCTTGCTCTGCAAGCCTGAGGACCCGAGTTCAATCCCCAGCACCATGTAAAAGCCAAACATAAGCAGGACGGGGTGGCACATACCTTTAATCCCAGCACTCGGGAGGCAGAGGCAGGCGGATCTCTGTGAGTTCGAGGCCAGCCTGGACTACAGAGCAAGATCCAGGACAGCCAGAGCTACATAGAGAAACCCTGTCTTGGAAAACCAAAAAAAAAAAAAAAAAAAAAATCAAAAACAAAACAGAACAAAAAGCAAGACATGGTGATGCACACCTGTAATCCCATTGCTAGGGAGGTGAAGATAGGCAGAACCCTGGGAGTCACTGACCAGTCAGCCTAGCCTTATCCATGAACACCAGTCTCAATGAGAGATCCTGTCTCCAAAAAAACAAAAACACCCAACTTGGGATGGCTCCCAAAGAACAACCTATAAGGTTGACCTCTGGTCTCTATATGCACATGCACACATATAGAAGTGTACTTGCACAAACATGTGTATGCATACATACTCCCTAAGGCAGGGCTGACAAACTATAGCTGATGGGTTAATTCCAAGTCGCCTACTTTTGTCAATCAAATTATACTGGCACAAAGTCAGGCCCATCTGTCAACAGAGCATCTGTCATTGATACAGCACTACAATGGCAGGGTGGAGGGTGAGAAGGCTATAGCAGAGAGATTCTGTGGCCCACAACACTTTGCTGTACACAAGGACAGGAAAAGAAAAGTCCAGTGACCCTTGCTCCCAAGAGAATGTGATCCACAGTAATGCTACTGATAAATGTCTCAGCTGTTTTAGGGATGGGGAAATGACTCAGTCAATAAACTGCTTGCCTTGTACACATGAAGAGGACCTGAGTTCAATCTCCCAAACACATGTAAAAATGCTGGATGTGATTGCAAGGCCCAGCACTAGGGAGGTAGAGACAGGTGGATCCCTGGGGTTTGATGGCCAGCCAGTCCTTCCTACTCAGCAGACTCCAGGCCAGCGAGAGACTCTGTCTCAAAAGGGTGTCACTGAGGATGGCACCTGAGGTTGTAGTCTGGCTTCTATGTGTATTCACCTGTGCATGTGAACAACGTGTACAGTGTGTGAAGCATAAGCATGCGTGCACACACACACACACACACACACACACACACACACACACACACACACGCATTTTAAAAACCAGCAGCTGATTTTAAATGTCCATGCCATCTGTGCTCACCTTAAAGTCTATTTCTGGGTCCTTACAGCAGGAAACACAGTTTGCAATTAACACTATCAGGATCATTAAACTGCACACGGACAGGATCACAAACAGGGAGGGAACTTCTGCCACAAGTGCTTCCCCTGCAAAGACAGAAATTATGTTAAAATGTAATTCCCAAGTCGACTTTAATTGACTGAACCAACACCTTTTCTTCTAGATATAAATGGGACCAAGAGCTCACAAAAAATACTGCTTCACCACTCTAGAGGAGTCCAAGTGCTGGCCAAGTCAACTCTGTATTTTAAAGCAACAGTAGATTTGGAGAGGTACTGCAAAGAAAACAGCTCCAGTCCTTCCGCTGAGCTTCACTGGTGCTCAGATCTTACATCTGCATGGCACTTTCCTACCATGAGAGCAAGACTCGTAGGCAGGATGAGCCGAGCTTCAGACTGTCCTTAATTGTCTCCTAGTCTCCTCCAATTTCTGACAGTTTCTCAACACTCAACAGTCTTTCCAACACTTCTGGAGAGTGCTGATCAGTCACGTGTGGTATGTCCCTCAACTTGGGTGGCCTAATGTTCCCAAGACCATGGAGTGGTCACAGGTATTTGGGGAGAATCTAAAACAGCACAGGAGGGAACACCTCCACTCCTGCACTTGCAGCACATCAGAGGCACATGACTTGTTCCAGGTGGCGTGAACTTTGGCCATGTGATCCAAGGGGTCTTGTCATCATCAAGTCAGACTTGATTTGCCTTATGAGCAGAGCCAAAGCCCAGTGCATATCCACTGATGAAAACTGAGAGGCCCAAAATGAACTGCAAACAGGAACTAGGTTCTTTTTCAATAACCAGTCTGTTTGTAAAAGCAATACTGATGCCCCATCCTTGCCAGGAGGTGCTGAGGAGCTAGCTGAAAACTTCCTGGAATCTGTGTATCAGCCAAGGTTTGTCAAGAATCTACTAGAAAGGCTGGAGAGACGGCTCAGTGGTTAAGAACATTGGCTTCTCTTCCAGAAGAATGGGTTTGATTCCTAGGACCTAATGGAGGCTAACAACCATCAGTAACTCCAGTTCCAGGGGAACCCTCTGAGGCACTGCATCCACACAGTCAACATATATACATTCAGGTAAAACACGCATACAAAGAAAATAAAAATAAATCCTTTTTTCCAAATAGGCCTGATTCTGGCCTGGAACTCACTGAAAATAGATCAGACTGACTTCAAACTCACAGAAACACCTGCCTCTGCCTACTGAGTACTGCTATCACGTCCAGCCTTCTACCATATAAATATTTGACATGAAGTCTCTGTACCTGGATCCCACTAAGTTCTGGAATGGCTGGTCAGCAAGCCCCAGTGATCTCCCTGCCTCTGCCACCCCAGCACTGGGACTGCATCTGTGTACCACCACTTCTAGCTTTTGTACACAGGTACTGGGGGTCAAACTCAGGTCCTCATGCTCACTCAGGAAGCAATTTAATGACTGAGCTATCTCCCCAAGCCTGTCAGTGATTTATTTATTCTTAATAACTACACCTCATCCCCTGGATGCACATAATAAAGACCAAATATGACCCTAGAGAACTGTATAGCTGAGTGCTTTCCTATCCAATATGTCAGATTTTACTCATTTTCAAAACATGGTTTGTCAGTGGGCGGTGGCAGTGCACGTCTTTATCCAACACTTGGGAGGCAGAGGCAGGTGGATCTCTGAGCCTGGTCTACAAATCAAGCTCCAGGACAGCTAGGGCTGTTACACAGAGAAACTCTGTCACGAAAAAACAAAACAAAACAAACAAAAAAACATGGTTTTCCACCACTTTTTTTTATGTGGATGCATGTGCAGGTTCTCGTGTGTGTGTGTGTGTGTGTGTGTGTGTGTGTGTGTGTGTGTGTGTGTGCGCGCGCGCGTGTGCACGCGCACGCGCGCGCAGGTCGGGGGCTGATGTCAGCAATCTCAGTCACTTTTTCATCTTATCCTTTCATGGCAGGATCTCTCAATCAAACCCAGAGTTCATTGATATGGCTAGTCACCCCCACTTCACCTTGAGGGCTGCCATGGTGAATACCTGAATACCTGGTATTCACATGGATTCAGGGGATCCAAACTCCAGGCCCCTTTCTTGAGTGACAAGTGCTTTAAAAGCTGCTGGACTATCTTCCCAATCCCCCTCCCCTTTTTGTTCAGATAGGGTCTTGCTACATAACCCAGGCTGCCCTCAAGCTTTCCATTCTTCCTCAGCATCCTGAGTGTCAGAATTATAGATGTGCACTAATGTGTCCAGCTTGCCCACCACATTTTAACATCTCTGAATTTCGAGTACATCACACCTGAAATCAAGTTGGTTTAACTGGCAACATTCTTTTTTTGTAATGGTACAAAAGGAAAGATGTGGCTTGTAATTGATTGCAGCTGAGATTTGATTAAAGGCAGCATTATTTCATCTGATTGGCACAACACCTGATGGAACTGGACCAGCTCCACATCATAGATAAGGAAACTGATATGCCCAGAGCCTGTGCTGGGAAAGCAGCACTAGAGGCCAAGTGTTAAGAACATGTCCCCACCCTTCCTAGACACCATGGCTCTAAAACCTCCATGTGGTTAACTCTTTTGGGCTTTTGTCCCAGGATATGGCCCTGGCTGGTCTGGAACTCACAGAGCTCCACCTGTGTGTGGGACTAAGGCCTGTACCACCATGCCTGGCACCACAACTTAGCATTTACACTTACGAAACCCTAGTGTATTTAACCTAAGCTCACCACCACCTAAGGGCTTCGAAGCCCCTTCTCCAAACTCCACAAAGATGATATCATTTTCTTCTCCTCTCTTTTCATTTTCAAACACTAATCTATTTCTTATAAAAACTGGATCATGCCGGGCGGTGGTGGCGCACGCCTTTAATCCCAGCACTCGGGAGGCAGAGCCAGGCGGATCTCTGTGAGTTCGAGGCCAGCCTGGACTACCAAGTGAGTTCCAGGAAAGGCGCAAAGCTACACAGAGAAACCCTGTCTCGAAAAACCAAAAAAAAAAAAAAAAAAAAAAAAAACCAAAAAAAAAAAACCAAAAAAAAAAAACTGGATCATAGCGCTGCCTGAAGGCTGGCCCAATGATCTGACTCACACATTGGTCTTCTGTGAGTCATTAAGCAGGCATGAAAAGACAAACTCATGTTAACAATGAGTCCTGCCAAGCTCACCTACCTTTTTACGTACTTTCTTGTTTTGTTTTCTGTGTGTGTGTGTGTGTGTGTGTGTGTGTGTGTGTGGCCAGTGCACAAATGTATGCTAGTGCGCATGTGCAAGTGTGTGTGCAGGTTGGAGGACAATCTCGGGTGGTCCTCAGATCTCACCCTGACCTAGAACTTCACCAAGTAGGACACACTAGCTGGCCAGGGAGCTCCAGGAATACACAGTCTCCAGCTGAGAGATTGCCAGTTGCCAATGCTGGGATTATACTGGTTCAACACTGTATTCCACTTATACGCAGATTCTGGGGATCAAGCTCAGGCCTCTTCTCTCCTCACACTGGTGAGGGAAAAACTCCCATAAAATGAGGAAATGAAGCCATAGACTTGAAGGTGAGCTGGGTTTGCTTAAACCACAGAGAGGAAGTAAATTCTAGAAGCAAGAACCACAACTGAAATCCCCAGGCCATAGTGGTAAAACTAGAAACCCAGCCTCGAAAAGGCTCCTGGCTGCAACTGTGAGGAAACGATTAAGCCAGTTTCTCTTTAACATGCTCTGCCTACAGCATTCAGTAATGCACAAGTCAAAGCAATCGTCTGCTGTAGAAAAACATCAACAGTGACAGGCATGTCACCATACCTCAGACAGCTCCCCAGGCTCCACAGAGGAGGAAGGTAATGAGGGGCTTGGGTTCCTTAATGCACTTCCCCTAAGACACTATTTAAAAACACCTGGCATCTCGAAAGCACATTCCCTTGCATTGTGATCCCACAGTTTTCAAAGCACTCTAATAGCTGTCTAGTACTTGACTTACTAAGCAGAAAACTTGAGGAACTCTATGAGGTAGGTGGGTACTACCTACTATTTGCTTTAGAGACAGGTAATTTGGGAAGGGTGATAATTTCCCAGTAATGACTCACGGTGGATCAGGAGCTGCTACCTGCCTATTAATTTAGCCATTATCAATCCAGCCAATTATCTGATCATGGTGCCCAGAACCTCCAAAGAAACCTGAGCACATGTGTAATTAACTAGAGACTTGCCTGGAGTCCGTTTTAAAGGGTCACAGGTAAAAAGAAATTGATGACCAATGTCCAAATCCCGGTTCTCTTTCTGTCACTCCTCTGGTTCCAAGCTGATGTATTTGTATAAAAAGTTCCTCATATTTGCCCGGTAGTTAACTGGGAGCTCGAGTTAAAGGAGAATGGCAGGCTAGATGCTGTGTGAATGTCTGTTTACAACCCAGGAAGAGCATCAACAATGATCAAAGAAAGTATTCCACTCAAATCTAGCTTGAGGAACCAATGAATTTCTTTAAAAAAAAAAAAAAAAATTGTGTGTGCACAAATGATGTACATGTGTGGGTGCACCTACGGAGGTCAGAGAACAACTTTACATGGGTCCTGGGATTGAACTCAGGTCACCAGCTTGTGCAGCAAGCAATTTACCCGCTGAGCCATCTCCACTGAGTTTCTTGGGAATTATTTTCACAAGTGAGGGTAACTCACTGCTACTTCACCAAAAAGCGCACCCTGGCATGGATGACACTCACAGAAGCTGCTTCACCACCCCCTAAAACTCAACAGATGCCAGGAAGTGGTGGCACATGCCTTTTATTCCAGGACTGGGGAGGCAGAGGCAAAAGAATCTCTGTGAGTTCAAGGCCAGCCTGGTCTACAAAGCGAGTTCCAGGACAACCAGGACTGTTACATAGAGAAACCCTGTTTCAAAAAACCAAAACCAAAACAAAACAAAACAAAAACAAAAATTCAACAGACAGATCCAAAACCTAAAACCTGTGGGCCACATGCACCCCAGTATAGCTATGAACATAGCCCAACACAAGAATCATAAACTTAATTAAAATATTGAGACCTAATTTTTAAAATGTATTATTATGTGCATCTTTGTGTGTGTGGAGGTCTTTTGGGAGTTGATTCTCTTCTTCCTTGTGGGTTCTAGGGATCAAACTCAGACTGTTAGAGTTGGATGGCTAATGCCCTTACCCGATACATCATCACACTAGCCTACATTAAAAAGATTTGGCCGGGCGGTGGTGGCGCACGCCTTTAATCCCAGCACTCGGGAGGCAGAGCCAGGCGGATCTCTGTGAGTTCGAGGCCAGCCTGGTCTCCAAAGCAAGTTCCAGGAAAGGCGCAAAGCTACACAGAGAAACCCTGTCTCGAAAAACCAAAAAAAAAAGATTTGAAAAGCTGGCAGTGGTGGACGCACGCCTTTAATCCCAGCACTTGGGAGGCAAAGGCAGGCTGATCTCTGTGAGCTCGAGGCCAGCCTGGTCTACAAAGTGAATTCTAGAACAGTTAGGGCTGTTACACAGAGAAACCCTGCCTCAAAAAACAAAAACAAAACAAACAAAAAAAGATTTGATAGGTTTCTTTTGTTTTGTTTCTTGGTAACTCAACTATACAGTTCTCAAGTTCAACTTTGTAGGTGACAATGTCATGTTTCACTGTCAAAGGATTGGGCACATCTGTGGGCCTCCCAAGAACCATGTGCAGCCTGGGCAAGAGTGAGGACTGGGATCTCAGGTGACCTAAAGACCTTCCTCCAAGTCCCCCAACAGAATGTTAATAGTGAGAGTTTCCTGTGGCTCATCACAGAGGCTCTGATTTACGACAGCAATGGCAATGTCATACCACAGACACCTCCGTCTTCCCTTTCCAGTTTGTTTTTAGAATGAGTGGTTAGACAACATTCTCCAGTGGTTACCAGGTTAGAAGGCTATTGTTGCTCTTTGGGGAGACTTGTTACAAACCAATGGGCTTCAGCTGCCTGGCGTGCCCAATCCACTGTTGTTTTCCTTTCTCTCTTCTCCCCTTTCTTCCTTCCTTTCTTTATTCAGACAGGCTCTCTCTGTATGGCCCTAGCTGTCCTGGAACTAGCTATCTAGACCAGGCTGGCTATGAACTTCCAGAGATTTACATGTATCTGCCTATCAAGTGCTGGGATTAAAGGAATGAACCACCATGCCTGGCTTGTAGTTATTCTTAATGATGTTACACTGTCCCACAGCCCAGCAGGTGCTCTGCAGAAGTCTGCTCCTCAGCTCTCTGCCAAGATCCCAGCAGCCTTGGATTGCTGTTTTCTGCTATATTGCAGGCTCACCTTTTAGATATATGCTACTTCAGACCTCTGGCCAATCAGTACTCCAAGAGCCAAGGGCTTGTTTATTTAAAACCACAGCCTAACAGCTGGATATGTAACTCAATGGTGATGTGCTGGCCTGTGTTGCCTTGCATGTGGGAGTTCCTGGATTCAATCCACAGTGGTGGCTGGGCCTGTGGCAGCGGTGGCTGGGCCTGTGGCAGTGGTGGCTGGGCCTGTGGCAGTGGTGGCGGCAGTAATAGTAATAATAAAGACAGCTTCCCCCTACCCTCCACCAGCCTTGGGCAACTGAACTGCTTATTCACTTGTTCACTGCTGACATTACAACTACTTCAGAAAACAAGTTTATATACCATTGTTGGTCTGTTTTATATACCATTGTTGGTCTCAGAATGGTCCTTCAATCATGTGGGTCCTGAGAGTTGAGCTCAGGCTGTCAGCTGTCAGGTTTGGCAACACATGCCCTTATCTACTCTTGAACTAGTATTTTTGTATGCTAGGACTACAGCAACAAAGACTCACAAGACAGGTGACTCAAACAACCAGAAAGCATTACTTTCCAAGTTCCAAGCTCAAGTTCAAGGTGTTGGCAGGATAGTCCAAAGGGCTTGTCCTGCATCCTCTGACTCCCACCACCTTTGCAGCCTAGACTCTTGCTGAGCTGCCCTTGCTCTCCACTTGAGACTGTGGGGCCCTCTCTCTGATCAGATCAATCTTCTTTTTCTGCCTTACACCTTACCTACCAGGAAACTCTACCACTGACAGCCACCCCACCCTGCAATACCTTGCCCATCAGTGGGAACCATCCCTAAGGTCCCAAGTTAAGATCTACCTTTGGATGCCCAATTCCCTGCATTTCCCCATCACACAATCTTAAATGCCCCTTAAACTAAATGGGGTCAGGGACCAAGTTTATATATAATCTACCACTGACTGCTCAGGTCCTAGTAAAAAAAGACAGTCTCAAAAAATAAGATGCATGGTTCTTTTTTTTTTTTTTTTTTTTTTTGGTTTTTCGAGACAGGGTTTCTCTGTGTAGCTTTGCGCCTTTCCTGGAACTCACTTGGTAGCCCAGGCTGGCCTGGAACTCACAGAGATCCGCCTGGCTCTGCCTCCCGAGTGCTGGGATTAAAGGCGTGCGCCACCACCGCCCGGCTTCATGGTTCTTAAGGAACAAGACTGACCTCTGGCCTCCTCACACAAACATACATGTGCACCTGCAAAGACATGCATGATACACACACAGGCGCGCGAGCACACACGCACATGCGAACACACACACATCATCACTTCTCTCTGAGGTCTGCGTAAGTTCACTGAGGGGTTTCAATAACAGTTCTGCAGGTTGAAGTTCAAGCTCAGGGTGGCAGCAGGCTGGCTTCTCCTGCAGCCTTGCTTTCGCCTTGCAGATGCTGCCTTCGCATCATACCCTCCATGGTCTTCTGTGTGCAGATCCCTACTGTCTCCTTGACCTGCTTCCTCTTCTGGATATTAGTCAGGTGGCATTAAGAGCCTGCCATGATGACCTCATCTAAACTTAGTCACCTCTTCAAAGGCCCTAGGTCCAAACACAGTCAGTTTTAGGTGCTGGTGAGGTGTACACAATTCAGACCCATAATACTGCAATTGCGAATGTGTGCATATATGTACATGTTCATGTGTGTATAGGCACATCTGTGTTTGCAACTGCACGTGCACATGTGCAGAGGCCAGAGGACAACCTCAGCTGTCACTCCTCAGGTGACATCCACCTTGTTTTTTGAGACAAGGTCCTCACTGGCCTAGAACTTGCCAAATAGACTGGGCTGGCTAGTCAAGGAATTCTAGAGATCTATGTATTTCTGCCTCTCTAGTGCTGGAATTATAAGCATGCCCTATCATGCCCAGCTTCTTTTACATGGGTTGTGGGGATTGAACTCAGATCCTCACAGTTGCAAGGCAAGCACTTGACTGACTGAGTTATCACCCCAGCCCCAATTGTTGATGTCGACGTTGTTTTGTCTTTGTTTTGAGTCAGAGTCTTTGACTAGCTTTAAAGTCCTAGTAATCCTCCTGCCCTAACCTACCGAATGCTGGGACTACAGGTGTATAGACTATCATATGTCCAACACAAAAACCAATTTAAGACCACTGGTGCTGGTGGAGGGGCCATCCTGGAGAGCACCAGGAGTTTAAGTCCAGGCCATTTCCACTCTGTCTCCCCAGGACCCAGGGGCTTACTTAGTTCAGACTGCCTGACCAGCAAAGTGCAAAACAAGGCAAGCAAAGCTCCTGGGAGGCACTGCTTTCTATAATTCATCTATTTTCTGCTTTCCCAGACCCTCTCATCTTGGGAAGTTGACACAAGAGAAACATGTGCTTGCATGAGAATTGAAACTCAGAGAGACTCGGCTAGCCTAATGAAGGAGACCTGAAGCCAAGCACCCGCAATCTTCCAAACTAGTCCTGCTATAAAGCCCACCTCTAAAACACATAGCTTTGGCTTTTCTTTTTGAGTTTTTTTTTTTTAATTTTTTTCTAATTATGTGTATCAGGAAGAGGGGTATATGCACATGAGGGCAGGTACCTGTGAAGGCCAAAAGAGGGTACTGGATCCCCCTGAGCTGGAGTATATAGGTAGATGTGAGTGACCCAAGGTGGGTGCTGGAAACTGAAGTCCTCTGGAAGAGCAAGAAGCACTATTAACTAAAGAGATCTCTCCAGACCTTCTTTTCTTTTTAAGTAGGTCAAGACCAAGAAAACCATCTTCCTCTTCCAACACCAAACAAGCAGCTCTGTATGCCAGACCTGGTAATATGAGTCACTCTCATAGTTTATGGGGAAATGTGGACAATCACTGTGAGTCCCACATTTTTGCTTTATACCTCAAAACTGCAAGCCCATCTATCATAAAGGCTTTCTATACACAGAACCTTAAGTCACTAAATGTTTTCTGAGCTCCTAACGTAACAATACATCTATTTATAATAGCAGTAAGCAATCTAGACTCCCCCCAATGGGTTCTAATATTAGAAAGGGGAAATGAAACAGCACTAAATACACTCAGCCACACACTGAGAGCCAATAGATGAATCAGAGATTCCACAAGAACCCCTAAGCAGAAGACCAGTGACCTACGAACACAAAATGGGTGGGTCTCAATTGTTCAAAAGTGATCATCAAGGTCACTTGCTGACATAATTTGAGGGTTGACTGAATAGCTGTGAAAGAAATCATTTTTTTTTTAAAGATTTATTTATTTATTATGTATACAGCATGTATGACAGCAGTCCAGAAGAGGGCACCAGATCTCACTACAGATGGTTGTGAGCCACCATGTGGTTGCTGGGAATTGAACTCAGGACCTCTGGAAGAGCAGTCAGTGCTTTTAACCTCTGAGCCATCTCTCCAGTCCCGAAAGAAATCATTTTATAGGAAAGTGCTGGTTTCTTTCAGCCTATCCCATTAAAATCTGTTACTGAAACATCAATTCACCCCTACTTCTAGAACACTAATGAGGAATGTGGACTACACAGAACTACTGTTCGGTGGCCTGGTCTGGCCAAAAGAGTATTATACCAGCTGACTTCGGTCAGAGTACTATGCCTTGACCCCCTCCCAACTCAGAAGTAACAGAATGGATATTCTGCTAACAAGAATTTCTTTTTGGGACAGGGTGTCACTATGCAGCCCAGGCTAGAACTGAACTCTCAATGCTGGGGTTACAGGTGTGTACCACCATGCTAAGCCTATAACTTACCATCCTGACTAGACAGACAAGTAAATTCACAGTGCACAGAGGGTGAGACACACCATGAAACAGTAAAGCAAGGACCAAGACACTGTTACTGTATATGGAATGATTGGGGAGCATACAGTTGTGTGTGTGTGTGTGTGCGCGCGCGCGCGCGCGCGCAGATGGCAACTTGTGTGAGTAGATTCTCTTCCATCATGTGGGTCTCAGGAATTGAACTTAGATCCTCAGGATTGTCAGCAGGCATATTTACCCACTGAGTCATCTCACTAGCCCCAACCTTGCCTTTTCTGACAAGGTCTCTCAGTGGTTTGGGCTAGCTAACGACATTAGTCTAGTCTGAGAGATCTGCCTGCCTCTGCCTTGCCAGTGCTTGGGTTACAAGCATGCACCACCATGTCCAGCTTTTTACATGGGTTCTGGAAATCAAACTCAGGTCCTCTTGACTGTGCAGCCAGCACTGTACTGAGCCATCTCCCCAGCCCCAGGGAGTAGATGTCTGATATTAGAGTAATCCACATAGGAAACGGTAGTGACTTGGTCCCGGAGAATTATGCCAGACACTACTAGGCTAAACTCATGCAACCCCACACAACCTCAGAAGCAGGTGGCCATCTTCAAAGGAAACACTGAGCAACTGAGAGACAGAGATGTATTGTCATGGCCATTGCTCAGTCACTACCTCAGCACTCCCTGACAGAATGGGACAGGGTGGAGCCAGCAGTGCCAGGCTGTTGGTAGATGTGAGGCAGAAAATAAAAGAAAAAATGGTCAGGGAAGAGATCTCAGTTTAGTGTTTTAATCTCTAGTTCGGGAGCAAAGATCACCTGACATTTGAGAAAATGTCATTTAGGCAAAGATAGCAACCTACACAGCAGATAAAAACAGAATTCAAAGCCGGGCGGTGGTGGCGCACGCCTTTAATCCCAGCACTCGGGAGGCAGAGCCAGGCGGATCTCTGTGAGTTCAAGGCCAGCCTGGTCTCCAAAGTGAGATCCAGGAAAGGCGCAAAGCTACACAGAGAAACCCTGTCTCAAAAAACCAAAAAAAAAAACAAAACAAAACAAAAAAAAAAACAGAATTCAAGAAATGTCTACAGAAAGCAAACAACTCCAATCAATATTTCTAGAATTCTAAAGGAGACACTATGTTCATGAGAAGATGCTATTTAAAAAGCAGGGGAGCCAAGCATAGTACATGTCTGAAATCCCAGTAGGAGAGAAGCACTTGTTGCTGTTGCAGAGGACCCAGGTTCAGTTCCCAGAGCCCACATGGTAGCTGCTCACAACTATCTATAACTGTAGTTCCAAGGTATCCAATGTTAATATTCTGACCCGCCCCTTGAAATCCCACCCTCTTGGCACCGCCCTGTGTCCTGACAAAAAAGCCTCATTCTAAGGAAAAACTCCTCCCCTTTCCCACTCTCTCCCTCTCTTCCGCTTTTCCTCCCACAAGGTGTGCACCCCCCCATCTCTATTATAATAAACTCTCCACATGGATGCAGCGTCTAGGTTGTGCCCGCATGGCGTGCTTCTGCCCAGCATGTTTCCCTGCATGCAGGATACCCTTGGAGTCGGTCCTGTGTCTCGTTCCTCCCCACCCCCAAACACCACAATAATTCATAACATCCAATGCCCTCTTCTGGCCTCTGGAGGCACCAGACACCCATGTGTTGCACATACATATACGTAGGTAAACACACATAAAGACAATAAATAAAAAAAATTCCAAAAAAAAATTTAAATGTTTTCTTTAATCAACATAAGTAAAGCAGAGGCTCATCCCGAGAGTCTTAAAAGAACAAAGACAGTACTTGGAAGGCAGAGGCAGGAGGATCTCTATGAGTCTACACACTGAGTCAAATTAAATTTTAAAAAGAACAGGACAAACAGGTATCTCTTCCAAAAGTATATGTGGGTAAACAAATGTGAGAAATTTCCAGAACCAAAGCAAAGAAGTGTGAAGATTCGAAGGGCTGGATGAATACTCATATGTTCCAACACTTGGTCCTAGTTGCTGATGCTGTTTTGAGAAGCTGTGGAATCCTTGAGACAAGAGGCCTAGCAAGCAGACTTAAGCCACTGGGGTGATGGACTCTGAGGCTAACAGCCTGGCCCTGCTTAATATTCCAGTTCACTTTCCTGATCTGCCAAGATGTGAGCCTCCTGGTACACATGCTGCCTGCATGAAGTCCACCGTGTCCCAGCAGGACAGAGCCAAATTGTGGCCAGAAAACATCCTTCTTCACTTAGGTTGTTTCTGTCTGGTATTTTGTCAGTGGTGAAAAATAATAATAATAATAACAACAACAACAACAACTAACAGAGCAAGAGAAAAGAGGCTACACAGGAAAAAAATAGGGCAGACTGCCTCAGAGCTCTCAAAGGAACACGAAGACAGCTGGAGTGTCTCTTTTCCAAGATTAGGACAGTGGATCCTGGGGGATCCAGGATAGTAAGATGAGTAAAGAATGAGTAAATGGCAGGCAGTGGTGGCACACATCTTTAATCCCAGCACTTGGGAGGTGGATCTCTGTGAGTTCCACGCCAGCCTGGGCTACAGACTGAGTTCCAGGACAGGCTCCAAAGCTACACTGAGAAACCCTGTCTCAAAAAATAAAAAAACAAAACAAAACAAAATGAGTAAATGATGACTACATAAAAACTAAAACACGGTGACACAGGGAAAGTAAAAGATGTCAAAGACACTTAATAAATGCTTTAGTCAGCTATGAATATTTGCAGCCATAGTATAAATGTCAAGGGGCCAGGGGAGTGGATCTGAGTAGGTCCCTTGCCAAGTCTGACTACCTGAGAGTGTTTGTGTGTGCCTGTGCTGAGTGTGTGTGTATGTGCATGTGTGCTCACTCATGAAGCTTCGTATGGAGGCCATAGGTCAAGATGGAGATGTCTTCCCTAATTTTCACCTTATTTTTTGAAAGCTTCTCTCACTCATCCTGGTGTTCACTGATTGGCTGGCCAGCAAGGACTAGGTCTGCCTGTCTCCACACCCCCTTTTGCCCACTCCCTACTCTGATCTCCAGCCCCTCCCTATGCATTTTTAACATCTACCTTGCACCTGGGAAAGATAAACTAAATACTTGCAATGAGCATTACTCTTGGAATCCAAGTAGTCAGCAGATTCTTAAAAGGGCTCAGGCCCTTACAGAAGCCTGTAGTGTTTAAAGGATTTTCATGTTTACAAATGAACATTTACAAGTTTATGATTATGTTTCTTAAAAGGCAGAAACACTCTTGTCCTTTTAATTAACTGATGTAGCTTCACTTCAGAGGTGGAAACTACAGTTGTTCTTTTAGGGGGCTGGGGATACAGCTCAGCTTCTAGTGTCTGCTTGGCATGTAGCCCTGGGCTCTATCCCCAGCACTGTATAAACCAGATATTGTGATGCACACCTGTAACCCCATCATTCAGGAGGTGGAGTAAGATCACAAGTTCAAGGTCATCCTCAGGCATACACAGAGTTCAAGGCCAGCATGGGCTACTGTACGGAGAACCTGTCTCAAAAAAAGTTATTCTAAACCTGGTGGTGGTGGTGGTGGTGGTGGTGGTGGCGGTGGCGGTGGCGGGCGGCGGCGGTGGGGGCGGGCACACACCTTTAATCTCAGCACTTGGGAGGCAGAGGCATGTGGATCTCTGAGTTCAAGGCCAGCCTGGTCTACAAAGCTAGTTCCAGGACAGCCAGGGCTACACAGAGAAACCTTGTCTCAAAAAACAAAAACAAAAAAAATCTTATGGAGGAAGGACTGGAGAGATGACTTAAGGGGTCAAGAAAGTGAACTGCCTTTTTTTGGAGGACCAGGTTCAGTCTGGCACCCATGTTTGACAACTCACAGCTGCCAGAAGCTCTAGCTGCTGGTGATCCAACACCTCTAGCTTCACAGTCCACAAGCACACGCTTGCTCTTTCAGTTGTTTTGGTTTCCTGATTTTTTTCAATACTGCTTTTCTTTCATCATCTTTGAAATTTTGATAGGCTAGCTATGGTGGTACACACCTTTAATCCCAGCACTACGAGACGGCTCTTTGTAAGTTTGAGGAGAGCATGGTCTACTTAGAGAGCTCCAGGCCACCCAGAGAAATACAGTTAACATTTCGAGAGAGAGAGGGAGGGAGGCAGAGTAAGAACACATAGCAGCTTAAAATTTCACTTCAGTGCTTTTGGGTGGTAACTACGAGTCAATGCTGGAGGACAGTGACTGGAGTTAGATTGCGTGTCATACTAAACAAGCACGCTGCTCAAAGCACAAGGCAGCTTACCCTGGTGAACAGGGTGCTCTCAGTGTCAAGAGTCACTCTAGTAAAATTAGCACTGAATTTGCAACTTCAATCTTTGGATCTTCCATCTGTAAACTGAAATTGCAGCCTTAAAATTCTATAGACAAGGACTCAAAACTTCAACCCTTTCTCAGTCTACTGAGTACTTATGGTTCATATATCAGCTATGGGATATTTGGTTACATTTTCTCTTGTGTGTGTGTAAGTTCATGTGTGTGTAGGTACACATGGAGTTCAGAGGTTGGTGTGGAGTGTCTTTCTCAATCCATTTTTCACCTTATTTTTAGAGACAGAGTCTCTCACTAAACCTGAACCATTCAGTTAGGTATGCTGGTCAGCAAACTCCAGGACCCTTCCAATCCACCTCTCTAACACTGGGATTATTCATGCCTATAGCCGATGCGGACTTTTTCACAGGATGTCTGAGGATCAATCTCTGGTCCCCTTGCAGCAAGCACTCTGAGTCATCTCCCATCTCCTTAAGTTTCATTTTCTGCAAAGAAAACTAAGTTGAATTACAGATTTCTGGATAGTTCTGCTGCAATGGTCCTTGGGTAGCATTTCCAGGGGGCTATTTTGGTAGCTTTGTTGTTTTTTTCAGTGTCTTACTAGCAATCAGCATCCGGGTGTTGGCTTTAATAACAGTCTGAGATAAAAGTCAAGTGAGGCTCTGCTGGTAACCGACAGGCTGCATCTCTGGAGGGAACAGTTGCTGCCTATAGAGAGCCAAGCTACAGAGGGGAATTCTGGGCAGAATACAGAGAGGAAGAGAATTTCCTTTCTAAAGCAGCACAGGTTGAATTTATTGAGCTTCCTGAAGAAAAAATCTGCAATTTGTACAATACTTTAAATTTAGCAACTTTTTTTTTTTTTTTTTTTTTTTGAGACTGGGTCTCAGTCTGTGGCTTAGGCTGGCCTGGAACCACTGGGCTTAAGCAAACTCCTGCTTCAGCCTTCTGAGAACACAGGGCTGGGGCTACAGGATTACACGGCAATGCCAGGCTTTTGTAGCCTATCGGAGAGGTGACCAGCAGTTCACAGCACCTCAGTTTTACAATAACAAGCTGAAGGCTGTCACTTGGCTGGGCAGTGGTGGCACACACCTTTAACACCGGTACTCGGGAGGCAGAGGCAGGTGGATATCTGTGAGTTCGAGACCAGCCTGGGCTACAAGAGTGAGTTCCAGGACAGGATCCAAAGCTACACAGAGAAACTCTGTCTCAAAAAACAAAACAAAACAAACAAAAAAAGCCAAAAAGGCTGAAGGCTGTCCACTATGGTGACACATGACTATAATTCCAGCCTAGAAGGCAGGAGCAGTATGACTGGTGAGAGTTTGAGGCTAGCCTGCTCTACACAGTGAGCTTCAGGCTAGACTGGAATACAGTCAAATCATGTCTCAAAAAAAAAGATCCTGCCGGGCGGTGGTGGCACACGCCTTTAATCCCAGCACTCGGGAGGCAGAGGCAGGTGGATCTCTGTGAGTTCGCCAGCCTGGACTACAAAGCGAGTTCCAGGAAAGGCGCAAAGCAGAACAGAGAAACCCTGTCTCAGGAAAAAAAAAAAAAAAAAAAAAAAGATCCTGCTCTATCAAAACTTACTATAAATGTTTGTCAGTAAATACTATTCAAGGTATGTATTTTGCTTTAAAAAAATTCATTGAGCCTATGATGTTCTTTTAATGACACCCAACTGATTCCACAGTTTTGTTCTTTCAACTCATGGGACTATTTTACACAAGGCTGGAGAGATGGTTCAATGGTTAAGAGCTCATACTGGTCTTGCAGAGGGACCTGAGTTAGGTTCCTAGTTCCCACATAAACTGGTTCACAATCACCTGTAATTCCAACTCCAAGGGATTCAAAGTTTTTTCCCTCCTTGGGTACCTGCACTCATATGTGCATACACCCACATAGATATACACATACAGGTAATTAAAAGACAACAACAAAAATAAATATTAATAAAAAAATATTTTGAGCCAGGCATGATGGCACACCCCTTTAATCTCAGCAATCAGAAGGCAGAGGCAAGCAGATCTCTGAGCTTGAAGCTAGTCTGGTCTACATATTGAGTTCCAGGACGTCCAGAGTTACACAAAGAAGCCCTGCCTCAAAAAAGACAAAAAAAAAAAAAAAAAAAAAAAAAAAAAATTTGAGTTGGGAGTAGTCATGCACTGCTTTAACCCAGCACTCCAGGAAACATCGACAGGTGGATCTAAGTTCAAACCCAGCCTGGTCTAACTATACAGGGAGTTCAAGCCAGTAAGACCCTCATGCACACAAAACATGAAACCAGTCACAAATCTTAGGCTGTCCCAAAATAAGTTGGCTTAGAAAAATCGTAAAAGGGGTTGAGGATTTAGCTAAGCAAGGCCCTGGGTTCAATCCTCAGCTGGGGGGGGGGGGGGAGAAAAAGAAAAATCATAAAGGCCAGGCGGTGGTGGTGCACGCCTTTGATCCCAGCACTCAGGACACTGGAGGACCTCAGAGGACCTCTGATTTCAAGGCCACCTGGTCTACAGAGTGAGTTCCAGGATGGTCAGGCTACACAAAGAAACCTTGCCCCTCCCGCCCCTGGGGGGAAAAAAAGGAAGGAAGGAAGGAAGGAAGGAAGGAAGGAAGAAAAACCCATAAAGGTACCTACCACCAAGGCTGAGGACTTGAATTCCATCCCCCATTCCAATCCACACGGTGGAGGAAAAAGTTGTCTTCAGACACATACTTTATAGCACCAGCTCTCTCTTGTGCTCGCGCTCTCTCTCTCTCGCTCTCTCTCTCTCTCTCTCTCTCTCTCTCTCTCTCACACACACACACACACACACACACACACACACACAAATAAACTAACTTAAACATTTTTTAATTTAAGTTTTTCTCTTGCTTCCTTCACTCTCATCAGTTCAAACAAGCCCCAAGTCCCCATTAAATAACTCCTGTGTTTTTGTATCTATAGAATATTTGTGCCAGGATGGGGGTGGGGAGGGGCAGCAGAAAGTGCTTTAAGTTCAGCATTTTAAGAAAACCTACAGAATTAAGAGTTCACGTTGCTGGTTAGTCTGGGTCCCCAACATCTGCAATTCTACAAATACGTAGGTAACTCTGGTGCAAGCAGGACCCTGTTTTATGAAAATACCCTCAGCTCCCCATCAGCTCCAACTGAGCCAATCTGGAGCTGGGGTTTCCACAAAAAGAAAAGATTCTAGCAGTGAGAAGGACACAGGTGGAAAAAAGACAGATCATGAATTTCAATGTGTTGCTCTGGGTCCAGATACTATTTACTCTATTTTCACATATGTTTGACATTTTCCACAATAGAAATGAAACAGATTAAAGGCTTGGAATGTAGCTGTTAGTAGAGTGCCTGCCTATTGCACAGGAAGCCCTGGGTTCCATCCTAGCACATCTGCAATCCTAGGACTGAAAAGATGCAAACAGAAGGGTCAGAAGTTCAAGATCTCAGCACCTACATTGAGCAGCTCATAGGTACCAGTAACTCCTGAAAATCTGATGTCCTCTTCTGGTCTTCATCCTCATGTGTGTGCGCATGCACAAACACACACACACACACACACACACACACACACACCTACAAATAAAAATAAAATCTTTAAAAAAAAACAACAACACAACTTCTAGAGATACGTTCCCTCACAAGGAGGTGGAAGATAAATTAACTCTACACACAGTAAACGTGGACTACACCCTTGGAGGAAAAGTAAGCACAGTGGGGAAGGACCACCACAGGTGGTCAGTGAGGGTAACACTGGAAGTATGTGGCTTCTCTGACCTGGTAAGATTGCCACTTTAATCTCTGTGATCTTCCTCCTAGTCCGTAATCCTAGCACATGGCAAATTCAAGGTCATCCTGCACTACAGAGTGAATTTGAGATCCTTTCTCATAAAAACACAGAAAAAAAAAAAATCAGACAAGCCAGTTGCAGAGCAGTTTACAAAATACCTGTCCGATACATGTCAAAACTGTCGAGGGCACCAAAAACAAGAAATAGACTCGAGAGGTTTAAGGAGACTTGACATCTAAATGTAACGTCAGAGGCCACTAGAAACACAAGCTCAGTAGTGTGTGCAACGAAGGTCCTATGTTCAATCTCCAGGAAAAGGAGGGGAGACAGAGGTGTGTTGTCTTGGAAGACTTGAAAAAGGATCTGAGGGAATACTAAAAAGCTTGAGTTAAGTACACATCTTTGTTATACTAACACATTAACACTGGCTCCTGGTTGGTATAAATGTACTAACTAGGCCGGGCGGTGGTGGCGCACGCCTTTAATCCCAGCACTCAGGAGGCAGAGGCATGCGGATCTTTGTGAGTTCGAGGCCAGCCTGGTCTACAGAGCGAGATCCAGGAAAGGCGCAAAGCTACACAGAGAAACCCTGTCTCGGAAAAAAAAAAAAAAAAAAAAAAATGTACTAACTAATGTAAGGTGCTAACAATAAGAAAAAGTAGAGAGTAGAAGTGTACCTCAGTAGCACAAACAAGATCCCCGAGGTTTATTCCCAGCACTTGAAAACCAACCAACAAACCAACCAACACAAAGCCCTTCCCATAATCCATGTTTAAAAAGTAATAAAACTAGGTGAGGTAGCATGCAGTTGTAATCCTAGCACTGAAGCTGTGGAAATGGGCAGATAGATGAGGCTTACTGTCCAGCCAGCTTAAGACTACATGCTAGTTCCAGGCCAATGAGAGACCCTGTCTCAAGTGAAAAAGGTGGACGGGGCCTGAGAAATATCTGAGGTTGTCCTCTGGCCTGCACATGCAGACACATATACATGCATGCATATTCACAAACAAATGTATCCTCATACACATAAACACATGTGCACATACACACAAAGCAAAAGCAAAACACCACACTATAAATGGCCTCACTCAGCTGGGCGGTGGTGGCGCACACCTTTAGTCCCAGCACTTGGGAGGCAGAGCCAGGCGGATCTCTGTGAGTTGGAGGCCAGCCTGGTCTACAGAGCGAGATCCAGGACAGGCACGAAAGTTACACAGAGAAACCCTTTCTCGAAAAACAAAAACAAAAATAAACAAACAATCGGGAGGCAGAGCCAGGCGGATCTCTGTGAGTTCGAGGCCAGCCTGGTCTCCAAAGCGAGTTCCAGGAAAGGCGCAAAGCTACACAGAGAAACCCTGTCTCGAAAAACCAAAAAAAAAAAAATAAAAAAATAAACAAACAAAAAATGGCCTCACTCCAGTTGGAAAATCTATGGCTACAAGAAAAAAATCAAGTGTGCAAAAGAGAAAGATGCTTTCACCACCTCCTATTATGTGTGAACACTGCATCGCAGTTTGGTGAATTTAGGACTATCTTCATCATCCTCACCTACACATTAGACTAGCGTGCCATACAAAGCACCAGAAATACCTACAACATCAGACACAGCCCTTGTAAGCCAATTGAAAGGACTTGACAATAGGAAGGTCTATGCTAAGTCTAAGTGGTAGACAGATAAAAGAAATCTATGCTCTTATGGATCACACAACCTATTAGTAAATTTTCCTTACTGCCTTCCATCTCATATAAATTTACAGTACTTCAGCGTACAATTTATTTACTTTAAAATGTTTTGATGTACAAATGTGATATATACCTTCAAGTGTCACTTAAGTTGAAAATTTAAAAGGAAAAAAATTAAAACCTGGGACAGCATCCTTGGACTCCCCTCCTTACTGGTAGAAATGTCTGTCTCTGTGTGCTGAGGGGTGCATACGTGTGTGTGTGTTTGCATGCTCGTGCTATGTTTCTGCTTTCAATAAAACTTTGATGAGTGCTAAGAAAATTAAATCAAAACCTAAGTTGCAATGTTTTCAACCAGCAACCCATGGTTTACTGGGGTGGGAATTTCTAAGACCTGGACCAGATTCAGGAGGAAGTGGGGTTTACAAAGAGCTTTAAAAAAGGAAGATGAGAATTTGCACAGAGTATTTCATAAACCATAAGCAAGTCAACCGAGCTCTTAAGAAAGTGCTGGGGAGATGGCCCAGTTGGTAAAGTGCTTATTGCACAAGTATGAAGACCTGAGCCTGATCTTCAGCACTCATGCGAAACAGCCAGGCACTTGCAATACACACCAAGGAGGCCCCTGGGGCTCACTGGCCAGCCAGCCTAGCCTACTTGGCAAGCTCCAGGTCAGTGAAAGATCCTGTCTCAAAAACAAGGTGGACAGCTCCTAAGGAACACCACTAGGGGTTGACCCCTGCTTACACACACACACACACACACACACATACACACACACACACACACACACACACACACACACACACACACACACACACACACGGGGGTGGGGGGGGGGTGGACAACTACCAGCTACAGAAGGTGTAGTATGCAGACAGGAAGAGCTCATATCACACCAGATGGGCATCTACTAAATTGAGGCCAGATACAAGGAACCAGGGGCTATTGTAGCCCCACTGCACAGTCCTGGCATGTTCATTTGAACTGACGGTAACTTAAGCTTTTTAAAATATTAAAACAAATACACATTACATAGCAAAATGCAAAATCTGCCAAACTGTCAAAATTGAAATGTCATGCATTCCCCCACTCCAGCTAAGGAAGGCCCAGGAGGGTACCGGAGTGACCAGAGAATGAACGGCCACATTCAGGTGGGGTGGGAATGAGAGATGCCCACCATCCTGTTAGGTGTCTGGCCCCTTTCCACTGCTCATTTCCCACTTGAGTCACAATAAAATCAAATGAGATTTGAGACTGCTGCACTGTGCTAACCTTTGCCAACAAAAAACATTTTTAAAATACTGACGTTATTTTTCTGATATGCCTGGTTTTTTTTTTTTTGTGGCAAATAATTGTAATGCCAAGGCATGGTTCCAAGTGAGTCACTTGCCACAATTTTAAAATACATCATTGCAATATTTTTGTTCTGCCAACACACTGATTTTACCATATTTCCCTGGCTTTTTGTTTTTGTTTCTCTCTTTCCTTTGTAGTTCTGGGGATTGAACTCAGGGCCTTAGACTCTATCAAGGAGCTAAAGTTCTAGCCCTTAGTTTTGAGATGGGGGTCTTACTATGTAGCTTAGGCTGGCTGGACCTCTCTATGTAGCCCAGGCTGGACTCCAATTCACGACCCTCTGCCTCAACCTTCAGGGTGATAAAATTATAGGTGTGCACTACTAGTCTGGTTCCCTAGTTTTCTTCTCTTTATTTTCTTAAGATTTATTTTTATTATTTTAATTACATATAGGAGTGTGTGACTGCGTGTGGATATGTGCAGGTGAGTGCAGACGCCAGCAGAGGCCAGAGGTACCAATTGCCCTGGAGCTGGAGTTAACAGATAGTTGTGACTCACTTGATGTGAGTGCTGGCCACTGATCTCAAGTCCTCTTGAAGAACAGCAGGTTCTTCCTCTAGTTTGCTCTTATCTTTACTTGAAGATTCTTCACTTGAAGAATCTACACCCTAAACAGGCAGTATATTCCAGACCAGAACCACCAGTCCAACTTTTTCTTCACAGACCACGCCTTTCTTCACAACTAAGTAAATGATTTTTATCACATTTATTTATTTTTTAATTTTGCAGGGAGAAGGGGATGCTAGCAAGTGAAGGGCAACTTGTGGGAGTTTGTTTCCTCCTTCCATCATATCGGTCCTGGGGAATTGATCTTGGGTCAGCAGGCTTGAGGGCAGGCACCTTTACCTACTGTGCCATCTTGCTGGCCCACAAAGAAAAATTTTAAAGAGTAAAGCATAGCCAGTAATCTGCAAAAATGCAGAGAGAGAGAGAGAGAGAGAGAGAGAGAGAGAGAGAGAGAGAGAGAGAGAGAGAGATATTTAAAATGGGAAGCATTATCCCTGGGCTGGTTATTCCTCAGTCTGGCTTAACCATGCAGCCTTTGGGAATACTTCAAGAAAATATGCAACTGTGTATGGGATTAAGGAAATTTAGATTGTTCATGGTTCCTTTAAGTAAATTAAAACCAGTAATTGTTCACTTGCAAGAGCTTTAGTCATCATGGAGCTTAAAAACAGGTTTATTACATAAAAGCAGACTAATTTAGATCATCCTAAAAATTTCTAGCATAGTTCCCCAACAGAATGAACCTGAAGAAGTAACTATGCCAGCTCATATAGCCTGCATAAATCTATCAGATTGATCTTTTTTCCCCTACAGGGTCTCCATCCACCAGATAGCAAGGTATTTTGAGCAACAGATTTTTCAAATCCAGTAAAAATAGATATTCCATGCTAAGCAACCACCACTTAAGAACTCCTTTTTGGGGGGCTGGAAATTTGGTCAGTTGGTAGAGTACTTGCTTAACATTCATGAAGCCTTGGGTTCAGTCCCCAGTACCACATAAAACTGATCGTGGCAGCATATAAATCCCAGGAGCTAGTAGTCAGGAGGATCAGAAGCTCAAGGTCATCCTCCACTACACAGCAAGTCTGAGGGGAGCATGGGCTACATGAGATCCTTTCTCAAAAAACAAAACAAAGTTTTGTTTCTTTGAAACTATATCATTTGTGATTAGCTAACCTACCCAACTTACAAAGAAATCTGAGACAATGAAGAACTGACTCTACATTACCAAGAACAACATAAAACAGACATGGGGGTACCATTATGATGCTACCCATCCACCCTTCCAACGACCATTTACATAGATTTTTAGTTTTTTTTTTTTTAAGATTTATTTTATTTTATATGTATGTGCACTATGTGCCCACAGAAACCAGAAGACGGGACTGGATCCCATAGAACTAGAGTTACAGATGATTGTGAGCCACCACGTGGGTGCTGAGACTAGAATCCAGGTCCTCTGCAAGAGCTAACAAGTGCTTTAAACAGCTAAAGCCATCTCTCCAGACCCTGTTTTTTTGTTGTTTGTTTTGTTTAAAGTGCTGAGTTCTGGGAGCCAAGAGAGGGCAAATAACTAGCCAAAGAATTTTATTTCTTTTTGTCTTTACAGTAGTATAGATTGAATCTAGGGTCTCCTGCATGCTCGGGCAAATGCCACTAAGCTATATCCCCACCCCTACCCAGCCCCTTCCTTTTTAGAGACAGGGCTTCATTATGTAGCCCTGGCTGGTCTGGAACTCACTATGTAGACAAGGGTGGCCTTGAACTCACAGAAATCAGGCCTGCCTCTGAGTACTGAGATTAAATGTGTGTACATCACATCAGGCTCCCAGCCCTTATTTTACATTTCCAATTTTGAGACTGGTTCTTAAGTTGCTCAGGCTAGCCTTGAACTTGGGATCTTCCTGCCTCAGCCTTCTGGCCTGACCCACGATTTTAAAGCTAGTGAAACAGAAGAGGAAGGCCTCATACCCAGGTCTAACTCAAAGCCCAGCTTCTGTCTAGGACATCACATCATGTTCGCTCTATAATGGTTTCATGAATTTTACTCTCAACTAGACTGAAAAGTTCAACTCTTTTTTTCTATAGCCATCCACATCCACAAAGACTTTTTATTTTGTTTGGTTTCTCAAGAAAGAGTTTCTCTCTGTAGCCCTGGCTGTCCTGGAACTCTGTAGACCAGACTGGCCTCAAACTCAGAGATCCATCTGCCTTTGCCTCCCAGTGCTGGGATTAAAGGTGTGCCCCACCCCCACCCCCACCCGCCACTTAGCCACAAAGACTTTTTTGAGGACTCATTTATTTTAACTGTTTCAGAACCTGGATATTCCCTTTTAACATGACAATGTCCTTTTATTATTATTATTATTATAATATGTACAGTCGTTATCAAATTGACACAGCCCACAGGGGACAGAGAGGGCCCAAGGACTCTCCGAATTTCAAGAGAAGTGCATGAACAGTCAGCACACTGATAACGGCAAGCTGTAAGGATTTGGTAACCTCATTGCTGAGCAGCTACAAAACTGGACAGACTTCCGTTTATAGTGCAAAAAGCAAATTTAGTGGCACAAAAATGTCACCAAGTGAAAGCAATCCTAACCTAAATCCATTTGCAAGCCCCAAGAATCTCCTTGAGAAGCCTATTGAGAAATACTTATTTCTCAGAAGTTGTGAAAATTAATCACAAAAATTCAAACTTTGGAAAGCAATTCCTTGATGGTAGGAATCTGGTTCAAGATACAAGTCTGTCTGCTTCATTTAAACTAAGAGAGCCAGATTCAGAAACCACATTCATCAGCGGCTGAGTCCCCCTGGCTTCCGTGAGGGCCTTTATCTGGAACTGTTAAAGCTTCCTCTGTACTCTGTGACCTAATATGCCGCAGAACAATAGAAGTGGGCTTCCCTGTCTAACCACTATCCTAATATTAACAAGGCAATGTAGCTTGGAGGAATACGTTCATATACACCACTATAGGATCTTTCCTTTCTAGCCATCCAGATTGATGTTATAACTCCACAGGCTCTTACAAGTACACACATGTGTGCTAAAAATGATCTGATAACCATACAGAAAAGAACTGAGCTATAATCTTAGGTTGGTCACTTAGCAGAGTTGTGAAAACTATATTTTCTCCCTTTCCCTAAGCTTCCCAGTGAGGCCCAGAAAGTTCTCAGTTTACATAACAAGGGCTCATACAGCAGAAATAGGGATCTTCGGGAAACTGGACTCATAGACATGAGATAGATAAAAGGGCATCCTTCAGACACAAAGTGGCCCACAATAAAATTCAACAACAACAAAATGCCTTCTGAGCTGGGTGGTGGTGTCACACGCCTTTAATCCCAGCACTCGGGAGGCAGAGGCAGGCGGATCTCTGCGAATTTGAGGCCAGCCTGGTCTACAGAGCGAGATCCAGGACAGGATCCAAAGCTACACTGAGAAACCCTGTCTCAAAAAAAAAAAAGTTATTTAAAAAAATGCCTTCTGAGCCACCAAGCACCAGGCACAGTGGTGCAATCCTGTCATCTCTGCACTCCAGAGGCTGAAGTAAGAGGATCCAGATTTGGTGGGCAGCCTTTGCTACCCAGCAAGACTCTACCTCAAAAAATAAAAGGGAAAACTTCCATGGACAAGGCAACCCACATATTTACATAGTTTTACGATGAGTCAATGAGTAAACACCTTTCAACTTCCAATCCTGAGAATGACTCTGAATAACAAAGACATCTTTCATAAGTTAATTTCAATTTTAAAGTTTGTATATGAAAGATGTCCTAATGAAATCCATTACTTTTTATACTAAGCTAAAAATTTAATTCAAGAAATAAAGGGCTGGAGATGAGATGGAGAGATGGCTCAGCAGTTGTGATCACAGGATGTTCTTTCAGAGGACCTGGTTTGATTCCTAGCACCTAGACTGTTCACAATCACCTATAACTCCAGTTCCAGAGAATGTGACACCTCTTTTGCCCTTCTCAGGCACTGGGCACCCACATGGTGCACAGACATACATGCAGGCAAATATCCACACACATAAATAAAAATTTTAAAAAGAAAAGCTGGACTTTAAGTCACAACTCCCTTGTTTCCCATGTAAACAGACAAGCAAAGGTTAAAACCTCATGTGTTTGTTATTATTGCTGTTTTGTCCTTTTGAGACAGTCTCAATATGTAGCCTTAGCTGGCCTTGAACTCACTATGTAGCCTAACTATGTGGTTGGCCCTGATCCTTGCATTGATCCTCCTGCCTCTGCCTCCCGAGTGCTCGGATTACACCTATGCACCACTATACCTGGCTTCAAGTACATTCTCCCAGCACATACACACCCAACCTATTTCTGAGATTTGTGCTTTCTCCAAGGCTCCACAGAACAAGAGGAAGGAGGCGAAGGGTCCTCTGCAATGGGCTGCCCTTACTGGGGAAAGCCACCCCTGTCTTGTACAGGTCCCTAGATCATCAGACACCCCAGTTATGTTTTCAATGCACAGCTGCTCTTTTATCTACCATGTATGTCCAAGATAGAGCCTTCTCTTCTAACTAGTGAGCTCACTAAAAGGGATAATGCAAAAGTTACTTTACTTGATCAAAGAATTTATCTCATGGTGGAGTGTTTGACAAGTGTGAGATCCTGGGTTCAATCCCTAGTGCAGGAGAGAGAGAGAGAGAGAGAGAGAGAGAGAGAGAGAGAGAGAGAGAGAGAGAGAGAGAGAGAGAGAGAGAGAAACTACCCCAGTTGCAATATCAAGAAGCTATTTGGTGGAGGAACAATACCTCTAATCCTAATACTAAATCTAATGTAGATTTAGGCTACACAGCTACCCTCCAAGGATCAAAATATGAAAGAAAAATCTGCAAAGGTTGATACAAATCACCTGGACTTCATTAGGTCAAAATCTGATTATTTCTATTCATAAGTTCGTATTTTTTTTCTGGTTGCTTTGTTTTAAAAGACCTCAACAAAACTGATATGAGAATAGAATAAAGGAAGAATAATAGAAGGCAAACACATACTTCGTGTGTGTGTGTGTGTGTGTGTGTGTGTGTGTGTGTGTGTGTGTGTGTGTATAAAATCTATTTGTCAAAATGCATAAAAAAATTGATAGGCATTAAATCTTCTGGAAGTTTCTGGAATCCCCTTGACACACACTCTATCCAGTATGCTACTCTAGTGTTAATTTTCTATTTAAATGTCAATATCTTTACATATAATCTTTCCCAGCTTCCCTGGTATTTTCTGCAACACTCATCCTGGCTGCCTATCTACTTCTTTTGACATTCAGTAATCTTTTTTTTTTTTTTTTGGTTTTTCGAGACAGGGTTTCTCTGTGCAGCTTTGCGCCTTTCCTGGAACTCGCTTTGGAGACCAGGCTGGCCTCGAACTCACAAAGATCCGCCTGGCTCTGCCTCCCGAGTGCTGGGATTAAAGGCGTGCGCCACCACCGCCCGGCTTGACATTCAGTAATCTTATCCATTGGATCAGAACACAGAAGTCACCAAAAAGGATTTGATTCTAAGGCGACAGCAGAAACAATGCTACATTATACAGTATAATGACATCACTTAATGCTCAACTGAAGGGCACTCAATGGCATATAACCTGGTGTAGTTCTGGAAGACACATCTCTTTCACTGTAGATTTGTTTGAAACACTTGTATTGACTGGAGGCAGTTCTGCACTCGATAGCATTCCAAAATAACCCTTGACCTCAGATGCATTCCACAGACCGTGACAAGACTTGCTGTGAACTGGCGGGTGGGGAGGGAAGACCGAACAAGGTGAACCTAAGACCTGGGTTTGGACCCAGCTACAACTTGGCTGTGTCACCTCGAGCATCTCTTTTGATCGCCAGGGTTCTAATATCCTCAAAGCAAAAGATGAAGAGGTTGGACTAAGTTCTCTTCGAAGTTTCTTCCAACCTCTAAAGTTCTTTGAAATTTCAATAACTCCTCCTTCATTGAAAAGATAAGCAGTAATGATGGGAAGTTAACCTAGATTTTTTTTTCCTTAAAATTTCTGAGATGTTTTCTTTAGCTGAAGTTTTTCTATAAACTCTATGTCAAAACTATATGCAGAAAATATGGAAGGTCTGAGGGCTGGAAAAGAGAATCACTCACTGATGCCACTAAAATAGAAATTTCAATTATCCTCAGGCCAATTTGTCAATAGTTACTCAAAAGCTACTACTCCAATCACTGGCTTCCTAAAACAAAAATATGTTTCGTCGCTCCCTTCTCATCCCCAGAGATTCATTCCAAATAATATTAAATAAATAAATAAACTAACAACCACAGCATCTAAAAATCAATTTACAACTTTAGAACAAGTTTCCGGGAGTCAAGGAAACTCCGCACAGCTTCCCCGAGTCATTGGTTTCATTTACGGAATGACGAGAGATAAGAAACGGTTCTTATGGTAAGACGTGAGAAAAGCCACAACAGGCAGGTGACATCTGGAAAAAAGGAAGAAGCTTGAGGGGCCTTTAGGCAACAAGTTTAGAGAGCAGGAAAAGAGTCCCCCAGGGATGTGGGGGAATCTGTCGCTGCCACCTCGCCCCGCCGTCTCCCCCAACCCCCACCGCGTCGCCGCGCCCCCGCCCCCCATCCCACGCCCCTGCGGCAAGAAATCTCCCTAGGATCGCTTGTTTCCCGCGGCCTCCTGCCCTCGGCAGGCCTCCGATCCATCGCAGAGGCTGCCAGACCCCGCAGGCCCGCCATCCTCGCCGCCACCCCGCAAGACGCAGCGGCCCCGCAGCCCCCTGGCCCCGCTCACCTGCACCTGTTTGCGGAAGTGGCGCAGCCCCGGCACTGCCGACGGTCAGGAGGAGCAGCAGCAGCAGCAGCAGCAGCAGCACCGGCGTCCCCGAGGACGCCGGCGGCCCCGGCATCTCGTCCACCGCGCGGTCCCCCGGGGCCAGCTCTCGGGTCGCCGCCTTCAGTCAGTCAGTCAGTCCTCCGCGCTGCCTCAGCGACACCGGCGCCGGCTGCTTCGGGACACACGTCTCTTCGGCCAAACGTCAACCTCGTTCCCGGTCTGCATCCGCCGCTCTGGCCGCAGAACCATCATCATTCTTCCCGCCCGTCTGCGCCGCCGCCGCCCCTCAACAGCAGCAACGGCAGCCACCCTGCGGAGCCGCGGGCCCGGGCAGCCGCGCTCCCGCCGCCATGATGGGCTGCGTCATGTGACGTAGGGCGGAGGCGGGATGCCGTGACCGACACCTGGATTAGCCAATCGTCAGTCCATACTGGCTCCGGAGGCTCCGCCCCCTCAGCCGGAGGAGGCAAGGTAGAGATCGCTGCGCCCCCTGCAGACGGAGGAATGCGGCGTGGGCAGCAGGTAACACCGACAATTACTTTAAAATTTAAATTATAGGAAGATATAAAGAAGGCCATAAAAATCCACTTATAAGTCAATCTGGGACTTTTTCTCTCTTTTTCTTACTTTTCTTTTTATTCTTTTTCATTTCTTGTTTTCAATCAACATGGTTCTCCATATTTTATTATCCAAAACATAGACCGATTTTGCCTTCTTCATTTTTACTAATCGGAACTTTCCTAGCCTCTTCACCTTAGGTTGACCCTCACATCCTATCAGCTTTTGAGGAGCTTTGAACTTTTTAAAATTTCAATTAAACAAGAACAGAATGTTTGTGCCTTCACCAGCCAGTGACGTAGCTCGTAGGCTCAAGCTGGCCCCTCTGCCAAGACAGCCCAGCCCGTCCTGTCCCCTCTTGTTCACCTGGCAGATGCTCTTCCTTTCCTTCGTCAAGACACACCTAGACTATGACTTCATCGATGAAGGCTTCTCACCAATCCCCCAAACAATTGAACATCTACAGCCCCACCCCAACCCAGCCCTGGACCAGATACCATGTTTTATTGTTCCTGTGACTGTAAACCCCTTGAAGACAGCAGCCTCTCTTAGCCTGAAGTAGGTGTCTTCTAAAGGAACTGTGCTAGGTGTTGGTGCTGGGTGTGAGGAGGGAGCAGCTTCCAGGTGAGGAAGAAGACAGAGAGATTGCTTGCCTTGCTAGCCTGAGGACCTGAGTTTGATCCCCAGAACCCCACATAAAGAAAAGCCCACCTTGGTGGAGCATGCTTGCTGGGGAGGCAGAAAAAGATGGATCCTTGGGGTTTGCTGACAAGCCTAAGAAGCAAGTTCCAGGCCAAGAAGAGCCCCTACCTCAAAAAAAAGGGGGGACCTAAGGAATGACACCCAAGATTATCTTCTGCCCTCCATACACAAAGAGAGAAACAAATTTTACAAAAATGCACACACATACATGAATTCATGCTCAAACACAAAAGGAATGGAGAAAGCACTTTCAGTAACACAGCTCCGAGGCCACTTTGTTGGGGGTGGGGAGACCACCTTTTCTGACTCTGATGGTCCAATTTGTGAATGAGAGGAACTGATTTGCATCTTATCAGAGGGGACTTGAGCAACTGGCAAAGACAGAGCTCCCCCCATTCTCCAAACTCCCTGTAAATCCCAGCTGTCCATGGTGCCAACTCAGCACAGGGCACAGGATGTGTGGGGAACAACGTCTGTTGTTGACGATTGAGGCAAGCCACACTAAACACCTGAGGAAACAAGTAGCTGGTATGTGACGGATGCCTGAGCTTGGCTGCCACTTTCTGCTGGTCTTTCTGTGGGAAAGGGAAGGGAGGCAAAGGTCTAGAGAGGAGGCATAATCGCCCTGTTGTGCTTTGGGTTCCATCAGGAAGCTCAGCCCGCTGCGTTGAAGGAAGCTGGGAATTCATGCTACAACCTGACAAGAGACTCTGTGAAGAGCAGAGCTGGCCCAGGGAAAGCCCTGCCTCGTAATCCTCCTGGTAATTAATCATAATTAAGATGCACCCCAACAACGTGTCATTATGTGATCACAAAGCAGGTTTTGTTTTTATTTGAGTAAGCCCCAAAGTTGAAACACACACAAACACACAACTGTTTTCCCCCTCGCATGGGTTAAGGTACACATTCCTCAGAGGCTGTCTGATGGAAACCTTTACCCTGGCTCCCACCTCACTGTTTCTACCTTTGCCCAGTGCTTGCCTTGAAGACTTCTAGTTACAGATTTGACAAGACAAACAAAGACTTGTTGGATTGGTGAAGGTTCTTCTCAGAGTCGGGGGGAAAAAAAGCCATCTTTTAGCATAATTTAGGATTAGATTCCCTAAGATCAGAATCGATAATAGTTCAGTGTTTCTGTAGCTGTCTGCGCTTGTCTGCAGCCTTCTCCAAGTTTTCCTCCATGCCAAGCAATCGTTCAGAAGACCCTGCTAGCACTGTGTGTCCTGCCAGCTAGAGCTGGTGGAGGCTTGCAGGCTGAAGGACAGGAAGTCTGTTTAGTACAGAATGAGTTGCAGCTATGGAGAGCTGGTGTCTCGTAGGCACCCTAAAGGTTTGCAGAGCTCAGCTAAATCATATGGGACATCCAGGAGGGTCCTGTTGAAAGTCATTGGTTGAACTTTGTGGGCCAGTAGTTAAACACCACCATTCTTCCAAAAAAGAAAAAAGAGAAAGAAAGAAAATTATTTTATGTGTATGGGTATTTTGCCTGCTTGTATATATGTGTATATATGTTTGTGCTGTGCCCTCGGAAGCCAGAAGAGGACGTTGGATCCTCTGGAGCTGGAGTTACAGGAAGTTGTGATTTATGGGGGTGCTGGGAATTGAACCCAGTCTTCTGGAAGAGCAGCCATTGCTCTTAGCTGCTAAGCTGTCTCTCCAGCTCCACTCCATGAGGATCTTATGACTGTCCCTTGCTTCTCTAACTTGAATCCTTCTTGCTGTCAAATTACTTTAATCCAACTTCAGGCAAATTAGGAGACCAAGTAGGTTAAAGTTCTTCACAGTCCCTAGTTCTCTGCCAGCAGCTAGCTGGCTTTATCTGCATGCTGTGTTGGCTGTCCATCCAGGTGTGTCTCTGTGTCCCTTGGCTCCTACAGCCTTCTACATCCTGTCTAAGGCATGTGACTCCGGCAGATCATCATATGTCTTTCAGAGCCTTTCCTGAGCCACTTCCCACTTGGAAGGCGGGGAGAAACGCAGTATGACAAAGTTTATGTCTAATAAATTAACACTTTTAATATATGTAATCTATACTGCAATATAATGATGCTCTCCATAAGACAATTACAAGATTTATAAAAAGTATACAACAGACGGTAAGATTCAGGAATGGAAAATCACTTCAGAATCATATTAACGAACAGATTCCCACTCCCACCCCCACCCCAAGTTCATCAGCACGGATGCCTTCATTTGGAGGTAAGCTTTATTTAACGATGACTTTCAGATCATTTTTGATGTGTCAGACTGCTCTAAGCACTTTACACGTAATCACTCTTTAGTCTTTTTCTAATTTTAGGATATTTTCATCACCCACTAAAGAAATTCTGGAGCTGGGGAGATGGCTCAGCAGGTAAAGGCACTTGCTGCTGAGACTGACAATCTGAGTTCCATCCCCATGCTCCGAATGGGAGAAGAGAAGCGCTTCCCAAAGGAAGCCCTCTGACCTCCCAGAGCACCGTGCCATTGGGTGTGCATGCACACTCACACAGAAATAAATGAAGTAATAAAAAATGCTATACCTACTCCTAGCCTTTCCCCATCCCCCATCCGTAGGCAACCCCTAAATTATGTGTGTTTCAGTGGGGGGCGTTGCCCATTCTAGATATTGAATATAAATAAAATTATATACTATATGACTTTCTTATTTTGTAAATGACTTAATTGCTGGTTCCAGTTTGCAAATGATACAGAAACAGAGAAGCTAAGTGCTTTGGCCAAAGTAAGCAGCAAATGTAAGATCCAGGTTCCCCAGACTTTGCTGCATTTTACAATAACAAATGAAAAAAGGTGGGTGAGGTGGCTCAGCAGGCAAAAGTGCCACCAAGCCTAAGGACCTGAGTTCAGTCCCCATGACCCACATGGTGGAAAGAAAGAGCCAACTCCTCTAAGTTGTCTTCTGACCACCTCATACGCACCAGGCATGTCCCTGCCTACAGAAAATAAGTAAATAAATAAACATCTTTAATGAATAATCAAAAGTAGACATGCATGGGGCTGAAGAGGGCTCGGAGGTTAAGAACACTTGCTTCTCTTGAAGAGGACCCAGGTTTGGTTCCCAGAACCCATATGGCTACTCACAACCATCTGTAACTCCAGTTGCAAGGGATCTCATGACCTCTTCTGGCTTCTGAGAGCACCAGGCACACATGGGGTACCCAAACATACATGCAGACAAACACTCATTAGATAGAAATGAATAATTTCTTTTAAAAGCGTAGACAACTAAATATAATGGCACATGCCTGTAATTCCAGGACTATGAGTTCCAGGCCAGCCTGGGTGCTTTCTCTTTCTTAAAAACTAAAACCAACAAACAAAAAGCTTTGTTGTTGTTGTTGTTGTTGTTGTTGTTGTTGTTGTTGATATGGCAGATCTTTTTTAAAAATAAGGCACAGGCCAAGTTGTTCCATCTGTGCCTCTCTAGGAAGAGATTAGGTAAATGTTCACCATGGTGGTGCATACTTTTAATCTCAGCACCCCAGAGGCAGAAGCAGGCAGATCTCTATGAGTTTGAAACCAGCCTAATCTACATAGCAGGTTCCAGGTCAGCCTCAGCTCCATAGTGAGACCGTATCTCAAAAGAGAAGGGGGAATGGGAAAGAATTTGCCTTCAGGTAAGGCCAGGGGCAGAGGGGATGGTGGAGATGGAGATAGTGGTGTTTTCCCCAGAGAGTAGCGGCTCAACAATCTTTGTGGATTCCAAAGATAGAATCTCTCTCTGTATTTTAAATTTCTTTGGCCTGTCTAGTAGATGAATTCTTTCCTACATTGAGAAATCCCAACAATCTTTTTTTTTCTTAATCTGTGTGTGTGTGTGTGTGTGCGCGCGCGCGCGTGTGTGCGCGCGCGCGCACACGCCAGCGAGTGTTCTTGTGTGTAAGTGACATTTGTGAATACACACATGCCATAGTCTGTGTGTGAAGGTCAGAGGACAACTTTGGATGGCAGTCCTTGCTTTCTACTTTGTTTGAGACAAATCCCCTGTTCCTTTTTCTTCTGGGTACCCCAGGCAGACTGGCCTGGGGATTCTCCGGTCTCTGCCTCTTATCTCTTTGTGATAAGGCTGGGTTTACAGATACATGCTAAGGCATCTCCCTTTACATGGGTGCTGCAGATCCAAACTCAGGCTCTCCCCCTTACATAGCAAGCATTTTATACACTGTACCATCTCCTCAGGCCCCATGATATAATTTTGGTCTTACAAAGGCTAAGGGCTAGAGCCTTATAATCATCTCTCAGCTACTTTGAATTTCTCTGCAAAGACCCTGGGCCTCACCTTCCCATGGATGCAGCCTATGCTAGACAAGGCTCTCTAGAGGAACCCTGCAGCAACCCCACCTGACATCCTCTCATTCAGCCATTCCTAAATTACATGTGCATATGATTCTAGGCAGCAGCACAACCATGATGGACAAGACTGACTCAGTCCTCGTTCTCTTGGTGTTCATGCTCTGGCCTAGGACCAAAATCCCACAGTTGATTGTGAAAGACCCTGTGAATGAACTACTGCCATGGGCTAGGTGTCAAAGAACATGTGTGCCAGGCAACCGTCCCTGGTGATCAGGGATGGCTTCTCTGATGTTTAAGCAGCAATCCCAAAGAGACCAGAGGAGGATAAAACAAAGGGAGAGGGGATGGAGAGGTGCAGATGTACGCAGGTCTTTTTTGTTTGGGTTTGAGTTTTTTGTTTGTTTGTTTGTTTGTTTGTTTTGGTTTTTCAAGACAGGAGGGTTTCTCTGTGTAGCTTTGCGCCTTTCCTGGAACTCACTCTGTAGCCCAGGCTGGCCTCGAATTCACAGAGATCCACCTGGCTCTGCCTCCCAAGTGTGGGTTTGGTTTTTCGAGACAGGGTTTCTCTGTGCAGCCCTGGCTGTCCTGGAACTCGCTCTGTAGACCAGGCTGGCCACAAACTTAGAGATCAGCCTGCCTCTGCTGGGATTAAAGGTATGTGCTACCACTGCCTGGCTATGTGCAGGTCTTAATACTTTTTGTCTGTGGTGTGTCAAAGTGTGTGGTTCTCTGCTAGGCAGACCCGGAGGAGGTAAGTGTTGATGGGAAAAAAGAAGATCTGGTATAAGATGATGGGAGTTGGGTGTACCAGGGAACAGGGAGGATAGGCAGAGTCAGGCACTGAGTTTGGTAAAGAGATGAGACTTGGGAGATGATTTGGAGTAGTGTAGGGTCAGGCCTGGCTCCTTCCACTTGTCCCCACAGGACATGGGGGTTCTTTTTCCACTTTTAGGTCCAGGGCGCAAATATACTCTGTGAGTCCTATCTTTTCTAAGATCCCCTTGGAAGCCACAAGAGTCACAATGTTCCCATCCCTGTTTTAATTGTTGGTTTCTGGGGCTTTTCTTGCAAAGGGCACCACCGATCCTAGTCAAGTTTGCTTTTCTCCAATTCATTCCACAAGCATTCAACTAACCCCTCATGGGGCTGTAGTGCGTTAGGCAGGCTTCAGACACTGAGGCGAACAAGATAAGGTCCCTACCCTCGAGGAGATTACTCCTAAGATTGGCAGAGCACAGGCCACATGGGAAACCCCACCCACCAGTCACAGGGCCTTTGCCCCAAGCCCATAAAACCAGACTGACACTGAGTGTCACCGCCTGCTGTGTTGGTTCCCGCCAAGGCAACTAGGCAACTGGGCCAGCCTGGGCAGGGCACACGTAAGCTGGCATGTAGGCAGGTGGGGCAAGGTCTCTGGGCTGGTGCTTGCCACTCAGTGTCTGCTGTGTCACCCGCTGGCCCTTGCCCAGCCCTGGACCAGGAGGGATTTCAGGAAGACTGAACCTACAAGCAAAGCAAGACCTGGAAAGACAGGATCTAGAATTATATGTGGTCCAGTCTTGGGGAATCTGGGACAATGTACTTGGGTGACCTCCTAACAAAATGAATACATCCAGGCATATGTGAGGAACAGGGAAAAGGCCCGTTCTGGACTAGGGGCATGGTTTAGTGGTAGAAGACTTGTCTAGAATCTCCCAGTGAGGGAGTGGGAGCAGAGCTCAACAACAGAACACTTTTGTAGAGTCCTCCAGTGAGGAACTGGAGATGTAGTTCAGTAGTAGAACCCTTGCCTAGAATCCTCTAGTGAGGGGCTAGAGGTATGGCTCAAAGGGAAAGTGGTTGCCTAGATTCCTCCAGTGAGGGGGCTGAGGGTCCACTTGGGCCTCTGTTTTGTTGTTGTTGTTTTCATTTTTGAGACATTTACAGGATCTTGCTGTGTAGCCAAGGCTGGGATTGCAAACATTCGCCATCACACTCTGCCTACACCTGACTCTCTTTAGCTTGTCCTATCATGCCATCTTTTTTCATCTACGAGTCCCCACAGTGGTCCCAAGGAAGCCTAGGAGCTTCGGGGGTGAGGGTGGGGTGTCTCAGGAAAGGAAACAAATTCTGTCTTCCGCACAACACAGAGGCCTGCCTTAAGAAGTGATGAAATAAGCCGGGCGGTGGTGGCGCACGCCTTTAATCCCAGCACTTGGGAGGCAGAGCCAGGCGGATCTCTGTGAGTTCGAGGCCAGCCTGGACTACCAAGTGAGTCCCAGGAAAGGCGCAAAGCTACACAGAGAAACCCTGTCTCGAAAAACCAAAAAAAAAAAAAAAAAAAAAGAAGTGATGAAATAGCCTGATGGTAGTGGCCTACATCTTTAATCCCAGTACTCAGAGGTAGAAGCAGGCAGATCTCTGTGAGTTCGAGGCCAGCCTGGTCTACAGAGCGAGATCCAGGACAGCCAGGGCTACACAGAGAAAGCCTGTCTTGGAAAAAAAAAAAGGGGGGGGGGAATGACACTTCCATGACCTACCTGTGTAGAACCTGGAATCGACGCTCAAATGAAGTGACAATTGTGTGGTTCACTTTTGGGCTCAGAGCCCAGCAGGAAGCTTGTCTCATCAGCAGCCCCCACCCCTTGTGGCTGGGGCTAAAGGTGATGTTAGGGCTAAGGGAGGCCCCAGGTGTCTTCCTGTACCTCCCATTGCCCCACCTGTTTGTGTCCAAAGGTATTTATTAAGGTAGTTCCTGCATCTGCCAACAGGCTGGGCCGGAATGTGTGCTTCTTTTGTAAGACTCAATGGACTTATTATTTAATAGACTA